>NC_059347.1:26587000-26908500 GCF_019703515.2 Myxocyprinus asiaticus
AATTAATCATTAACCTACCTATTTGCTAATATCTGGCTCTAATCCATACTGTGCACATAGAGGCAGTCATTATTTAGCCAACCTGCCTCTAATCCATATTGCTAGCATGTCGGTGGCGATTGTTTTACAAATATAGATTCTAGTCTTTACTGCAGTTGAAGAGGCTAGCTAGGCTAGCAATGGATATGCTTCATTCTTTTTGGTTCCTCAAAAAATGTTTTTCCATCTTAGGTGAGGAAGCTCATAAGTGACTTCGCCATTATTCTGGCCATTTTGATCTTTTGTGGTGTCGACGCTCTGGTTGGGGTAGATACACCAAAGCTCATAGTGCCAAGTGAATTTAAGGTAAACTTCCTGTCCATATTGTCCTCACAGTTGCTTAGTCTGTTAAACAGGCTTCCCATTGTTATGGAAAATCTGGAGAAGTCGACTTTAAAAGTACATTTCTATCAATAATCAATATGCATTTTTCTTGTTATGTTCTGCTTGAAAATATTTGATCTGCTTATTATTTTTCTTTGATAAGGTTAAACTTGCTTGCAAGCCAGAATTATATCTGATATGTCAGTGAATCGTTCTTTTGAAACAGACAAAAAGTATTCACAAATCAGTCTAAATGATTCATTAGAGAATCTTTGAATTTAAATGATTTTTAAAAATATGGCATTAACAAACAACTGGAAAGGTCATGGAAAAATCATGGAAATGCTTTGGCCATAAAGTATGGGAACCCTCATGAAAGCATACTGTAGCTGGCACACTACCTTTTTTGCATCTTATTTATAGAAACACATGAGTCATTGCTTATTCGCTCTCCATAAATTCAATGCAGTTTACCAAATCTGCTCAGGACGTTACTGTTTGTTTCCTGTAAACATTTGCCAAGTGCCTTGACTAAATAACTAATCCTCAAACTGCACTCCTCATGTCTGCAGCCAACAAGCCCAAACCGTGGTTGGTTTGTGCCACCGTTTGGAGGTAACCCCTGGTGGGTGTACCTGGCAGCAGCTCTGCCTGCTCTGCTGGTCACCATCCTGCTCTTCATGGATCAACAGATCACCGCTGTCATTGTCAATCGCAAGGAGCACAAGCTTAAGGTAGGCCTGCTGTGTAATTCTCTCCCGAGCCAGATGGTTTATCACGCTCATTTTGAGCCACCCAGGACCACAGGAAACACTTGCAGCGCCGTGGGCAACTTACTAGAAACACACTTCAATACGGGCATATTTATAGAAAGTCTCTTTATGAATAGAGCTTTTTATAGCTTTTGTCTGGATGATGTGAGTCGACACTTTGAGTCAAAAATAGATTTAAAGTATTCAAACAGATGGTTTTTTGAAACTTGTGCCAGCCATGAATACCAAGAATAACAAATTCAGGAAGTAATATCTGTAAATTTGGGAAGACTTTATAATAAGGTTGTATAATTAACATTTGTCACCACAATTGGTAGCATGAACTGCAATGAACACACTGTAAAAATTAAAAACGTGATTGTTACCTTTAGGCAGGGACTAAAAACAGTTCAAGGAACGAAAACAAAAACCAAAAACGAATTAAATGTTTAGCGTAACGTAACCAAAAACCGGAACAAAGTGATTTTCAATTGTTCCAGATTGAAAACGTTATTTTTAAATGCTGGTAATCGGTTATAACCGGTTAATTTTGTTCTGATAATTTTTTCATGAAACTAAAGGCCAAAGTGTTTATCAAAGTAAATTTCTGGAGCTACATCACTTCATGTTGCCTGAAAAAAAATGAAACGTGCTTTGATCCTGAAGGAAACTGCTGCATCACACATTTCTTTGCCTAATTGCCTGTTGCATTCTGTGAATAAAGACCTTTTTAACAACTATGTATAATTACTAAATATACATGCACAGCTAATCCAGATACAAGGAAAACATTATTAGAGGTAAAAAGAACTTTTCTCAGTTGTTTCCAAGTCTTCACTGAATTATTGTTAGATATGATGCATTAACACAGATTTGATTGCTGCCATGTTTTGACTTAGAAGCAGATCTGTAAATAAAATTATACTTAACTGTTAATTAACTGCTTGTTATGATTTCTGTGCCGATAAATCCACCACACAGGAAAAAAACAAATTTAACATATTTTAGCTTATTTTGGTGAGGCAAGTGGCTTAATTTGTGCTTGTTTTACCAGACCATGTTGCTTGTTTCTCTTGCGAGATCTGGCAACACTGCAATTGGTATTTCACCCACCCCTTATTGCAGAGTACTGTAATTTTAAAAAGAACGTTATTAACTGTTATTTTATTTTGTTCTAACCGGTAACCTTTTGGAAAGGAGACTGCGGAACTTCTGAACCGGAACGAAAATATACTGTTTTTGCTCAGAACGAACCGAAATGAAAAACATTTTGTTTTTAATCCCTGTCTTTAGGAGCAATTTCTATCTGATTTAATCTTTAAAAAAAATAAAAAATTGTTGTTGCAACCTAATGCATTCAGGTTGATTTGGTGATAATAAATAATATTTTTGACTTGAATAGAAACAATTAATTTAGATGTTACCACATGAAACACATTTACAGTAGGTAAAAAAACATTTCTTTAGTGCACAAACTTAAACAGCATCTGTTAATTTTGGTTAATGTTACTTTCTACATACATACTGTATACTAATATATTTTTGACATTAGAAGTTGTATATGTTAATATTAGGTAGTGCATTGTGACCTAACATGAACTAACAAAAACAAATATTATCATGCCATCCCAGCTGTGTATGACTTTCTTTCTTCTGCTGAACAAAAATTAAGATTTTTAGAAGACTATTTCAGCTCTGTAGGTCCAAACTATGCAAGTGAATGGGTGTCAAAATTTTGAAGTTCCAAAATGCACATAAAGGCAGCATAAAAGTAATCCATAAGACTGCAGTGGTTAAATCTATATCTTCAGAAGTGATATGCTAGGTATGATTGAGAACAGATCAATATTTTTTATTTTTTTTTACCATAAATTCTCCTCTCTGCCCAGTAGGTGGGGATATGCTCAAAGAATGCAAATCGTCAAAACTAAAGAAGAAGAATGTGAAAGTAAAATTGGAAATTGATAGTAAAAAAAAAAAAAAAAAACAATCTCTCATCATTTAACCTCATGCCATCCCAGATGTGTATGACTTTCTTTCTTCTGCTAAATACAACTTGAAAAGGAGTTATATTTTGGTCTGTTCTCACCTAAAAACCAACTGGATCACTTTAGAAGACATTGATTTAACCTCTGGAGTTTTATGGATTATGCTTATGGTGACTTGATCTGCTTTTTGGGGCTTCAAAGGCCTGGTCACCATTCACTTACATTGTGAGAACCTGCAGAGTGGAAATATTCTTCAAAAAAATCTTTGTTTGTGTTCTGCAGAAGAAAGAAAGTCATACACATCTTAGATAGCATGAGGGTGAATAAATGATGAGAGAATTTTTGCTTTTGCATGAACAATTCCTTTAACAAAGAGGTAAAATACTGTTGAAAATTGTTAGTTCATGATAGCTCATGCATTAACAGGAAGAAAGTGTTGCTGTGTATTTGAATTAGTAAGGAAGGAACACTACTTTTCTTTCAGTTCATTTTTGTAAATATGTAAGATGATGGCTAGGCAGTCCTTGTGGAGAGATAAGAATGATTTTCCATCATTTCGCAAGAATAATTTTTCTTCTTCATATTTATATGTTTAAACATTAAAACCCATTGCATTTCGCTAAGCGTTTTTACTTGATCACTGCAATGTTGTTCCAAATGGGAACAAGTTCTGAACAGTGGAACAAAGAGAAATCATGAATCAGACAAAAGCAAGCCATTCTTTCTCTTGTGAGACAGTTTTTGAAACATTGTGTCCTCTTACTATAATACCTCCTCATGGAAGAACTTTTATTGTAAAAGTCACGAGTCTCTGTGACATACTGTATCTGTATCTGTGCTTTTCTATTGAAAGCCACATCTGGGTGGTCTCATTATAATTGGTAGTACTTATTGTGTATACATGCATTTTTCTACATTTGGATTGCCACTGAAACATAAAATATCAACGGCAAAGTATATACATAGAGTTTCTATACGTAAATGCTTTTATGTATGTGGAACTTTTTAGTGAAATACAAATCTTCATTAATCCCCTGATAACTGGTCAAAACTGACATTGCCAGAACCTTAATAAAGATATACCCCATGTGACAGAGTACAAAACTCAAAGCATAGTGGGACTCTCATTTATTTAAATGATGGGGAAACATTGTCAGAAAAAAACCTTTTAATAGCAGATGTATTTATCCAAATGGGAAGACATTGCACTCTATGTATGACTGAATCTACTTACCTTAAAAGCTCATCAATGAAATATATGTGAAATGTGTATGTGGCATTTATCATAAAGACATGATTTCAACTTATGAATTCAATATTCTATTAACCTCAAAGGATTTGTAAACATTTGTACATCTCTGATGTTGTTCATACATTTCTTTACATTTGCTGTCAATGCATTGATATTGTAGGTTTCAGTGTCTATTCAAAAATAAAAAAAATGCGTGTCTGCTAGAACAACACTTTACGTATGAATACCTATGAATACTAATGAGATCACATTGTCAAGCTGTATGTCAGTATCTAGCACTCAATAAACTTGATGGATTTTTTTAAGACTGATGAAAGAGTCAGCTGTTGAGTTGTCATTAAATGTTCTTGATTCCCAATAATAATATAATTCTTTGTAACCAACCTTCTTTTCTTTGGTCTTCATCAGAAAGGTGCAGGCTACCATCTGGACCTGTTCTGGGTAGCTGTTCTGTTAGCAGTGTGCTCTTTTATGGGTCTGCCCTGGTATGTAGCTGCTACGGTTATTTCCATTGCTCACATTGACAGCTTGAAGATGGAGACAGAGACATCTGCCCCTGGTGAACAGCCCAAATTTTTGGGTGTCAGGTAAGTTCTGAAATATAGGAAAGATAAAAAGTAACTAAATAAATAAAAATTAAGTGATTGTAAAAATTTCTTGTATGGTTGTACAACTATTGTAACTGGCACTTTAGGTTGCAGGTCTGGTCTGACAGCAGGGTAAAAAACAATACTGAATCAAGATAAAAAAAATGCAAATAACCATAAAATTGTGCATAGGATAGCAAAATCCAACATAAATAGGTTTATTAACTTTTTAAAGGGATGAGGAAACACTTCCCAAATCTTTTATTGTTGACATCAAAGGCTGTGCGTCTAACATGAAAAGGATGCGGGGAAAAAACCCATAAACAAAACTATACAAGATAAAAGAAAATACAACCCAGAATTCATTAAATACGAGCTCACTTGAAACAAGGATAAACTGTTTTGTACCGACAACGTATTTTGTGTGAGATTAATATTATTTGAATTATTCAATCATAATTTATATTTAAAATTATTAACATTAGTAAATGTCATTGTTTCGTCATTTTATTTTACTTTTGTAGAATAAGCAATTTTGTTATTGTGTTGGGTCATCACTTCTGAAGCAAAACCAGTTGAGAACCACAGCACTAGTAGACGTATTTTGCGCCATTCTTTGACTACAGAGTTCACCTCACAGGGGCAGCTCTTAAAAGGCTGCTTGTTTGATTAATCTCCAAGGGGATTTATTGATGCAGCTGTAAGCTGAACAAATGTATACAGGCATATTTCTGCTGAAAACACAACCACCAGTATTTAGGTCATGTTTTTAACACTTTTGCACTTCAGTTAACCAATCAGATATTTGTTTACTTTCCGAAAAGTATGATAATGAAAATTAACAGTATATTTCATTGCTGTTATTTTAGTTGAGTAGCTGTTTAAAATGAACTTTGTCACTGCATGTTGATATCAGGTATAGTGAAGATGCTCTGTGAAGTCTTTGTACATGCTTTTCCATTTTTTCCAACCAGACAGGTCTTATAAAGCCCTACAAAGTGTGCAAAGTTTAAAAACCCTTAGTTTTAGCACAGTGGTTGATTTGCAGGTGAATATTGGGTCCTTAGTTGTTGTCTTGGATGCAATAGTAATGGATTAGCATTTACACTACAAATACAATATGGTCACTGCCAAGTGACTTATTATTATAATTACAAATTAATTCATGAAAATTTGTTGCAATCATTAGCATACATAGACATGTTAGGGTTCCCACGGTCACGGAAAACCTGGAAATATCAGGGAATTTTAAAATTGTTATTTCCAGGCCTGGAAAAGTCATGTAAATCAATAAAATCATGGACTCCAAAAGTCATGGAGTTTTTTTATAATTAATATATTTATATTTATTATGTTCTGTCCTAAAATATTTAACCAGGGTGTTACGTTACACTGGATTAAAAACCCATGGTGAAGAGTTATATATCATGTTATTTACAGGGTTGGGGAGTAACGGAATACATGTAACGGGATTACGTATTTAAAATACAAAATATAAGTAACTGTATTCCACTACAGTTACAATTTAAATCATTGGTAATTAGAATACAGTTACATTCAAAAAGTATTTTGATTACTGAAGAGATTACTTTGCATTTTATTGTCATTTGTATCATTTAATATTTAGTCCTTTCAGATGGAAAACATTTATACATATAAATGATGCGATACAAAGTGCATTTGAACAGCAGTGAAACACTTTCTTATGATGTGTTACATTCATACGAGCAGACAGAGAAGTAAGTTTGAAGTAAGTTTGGAGCAGAAGAAATAGAAATAAACCTTGTGTAAATTGTCAGCTTTACTCTAAGCTAAAATGCTATTTCTAGCCAATTTACATGCACGTTACCAGGCACGATCATATTTTTTTATATTATATTTTTTTTTTTCAAGAAAATTCACTTTGGATCATAATTTCTTTTTTCTAGTAAGACCTTTGATATTAGGGCAAAAATAGTATTCTTGATAATAATTTTTGCATCGTTTTCCTGTAAAAATATCTAAAAATCATTAAAACAAGATCAATTTGATCAACTTGTTTTGAATCTTGTTTTAGAAGCAACACTGCATAAGATATTTAGGTTTTTCAGAGAATGTATTTTTAACATGTGTATTTTGTCTTACTGTACTGGCAGAGTTTTTATAGTCAAAACAAGTGAAAAAATCTACCAGTGCTGAAGAAGTAATCCAAAATATTTAGAATACGTTACTGACCTTGAGTAATCTAACGAAATACGTTACAAATTACATTTTACAGCATGGATTCTGTAATCTGTAGTGGAATACATTTCAAAAGTAACCCTCCCAACCCTGGTTATTTAGAATACCTGACCAATTAGGGTGCTTTCACACTAGAACTTTTGGTGCGCACCTGGGTTAGAATGATGTCAAAGTTCGTTCGTTTGGATCATGTGAACGCTGTTTACCCGTGAACCACACCCTAGTCCACTTGAAAAGGTGGTCTGGGGTATGGTTCATGTGAACTCCAGTACAGTTCGCTGCTGATATGAATGGAATCATATCAAATCATGGAAGTGAACCGCTTGTGATGACGAATAATTCACGTCTTTGCAGGCTTCCGATTGCAAATATTATAGTATAATGCATTTCTCACGCCTGCTTGTGTCCAAATAAATCCCCTTTGGAGAGCAGCTCACATTCTTCACATCTCTTGCAATGCATCCACGGGCTCACGGCAGACAAACGGTAATATTCATCACATCATTGCACATTCAATGCATCAGCGACAGATAAACAGAAGTGTCATTCTTTGCATGTAAAGTTTTGGTGGTAAATCCAAAGAAATTAGTACTTTAATAACACAGCAAAGCTGATGTCTTCTTGAGTTGTAGCCTAGTTACAGTGGTAAACAGCTGCCGCTTGTACTCACATAGATGATGCAATCAGAACACGGTTCAGACTGAAATAATATGACGTGAACAGAGACCAGCAGGGGAGGGGGGAAGAAACGAACCCGGGTGCGGTCCAAGCCATTGAACCATGTGTGAAAGCACCCTTAGAGACAATGATGTGCTGCTAATCCCAGCCCATTTTAGGATTCACACAATGTGTTTGTATGGATTAAATTTAAAATGAAATGTTTTTAGTTTAACCTTTATCAAACAATGGTGTGGTTTTGTTTTGTTTTTTTACAAATTTGCGATTATGTGATTTCAATGCCATTTTCAGAATGGAAGGCTGAATGTTTGGGCATGGAAATTAGCTTTCAAATCATGGAAAAGTCATGGAAATTCATTGGTTGAAAAGAGTGGGAACCCAGACATGTTTTTTTTTTTTTACCATAAGATTTAAGATTTTGTGTAGCATGTTGTGTAATTCTCTCCCCTTTAGGGAACAGAGAGTCACTGGTGTCATGGTCTTCATTCTCACTGGTCTGTCAGTCTTCATGTCTCCTATCCTCAAGGTAATGATACATTCAGTAGTATCATGCTTGTACCATGGTTTTATTTGTCTGTTCTTAAAAGCATGTCACAGTGTAACATGGCTTTGAATTGTTTCTCATAGTTCATACCCATGCCGGTGCTGTATGGAGTGTTCCTCTACATGGGAGTTGCCTCACTTAATGGAGTACAGGTTAGTTACCAAAGACATAGAGTTCATCCAAATGGACACATCTGTAAGTGTTGAAATATAGGTGTGTGAGGAAGATTTATTCTGGATCAATCCACAAAAAAAAAAAAAAAAATGGAATTTTGAATTAATTATTAAAATCACATAGGACAAAATATTACAGATACATTATATGGCCAAATGTTTCTTGACACCCCTTTATAGTTAACGTTTTTATTTTCCATTAATTCCTGTGAAGACAAATCTTAATGCTACAGCATACAGTAGCATTCTAAAGAATTGTGTTTTTCCAACTTTGTGGTATCAGTTTGGGAAGGGCCCTTTTCTGTTCCAGCATGACAATGCCCCTGTGCACAAAGTGAGGTCCATAAAGAAATAATGGACTTAGTCTGGTGTAATAGAACTTGACAGGCCTACACAAAGCCCAGACCTGAACTCCATTGAAAACCTTTGGGATTAATTGGACACCAGCTGCGAGTCAGGGTCCATCACCTAACATCAATGCCTGACCTCACTGATGCTCTTGTGTCATAATAGAAGCAAATCCATGCATTTATATTCCAACGTCAAGTGGAAAGCCTTCCAGAAGAGTAAAAGATTTATAATAGCTAAGAGTGGGATCAATCTCTGTCCTTTTGAAATTAAATGTTCAACAAGCACATATGAATGTTGATGTTCAGGTGTCCACAAACTTTTGCCCATATAGTGTGAGTGTCATGTGGTGTACTGTACAACCTTTAAAAAATGGCACGGAGAGTGCACCTGCAGTGGCACTGTACTACGAAAAGAGCACTTGCACTGTGCAAACTGTACATAGGAGCCTTGAGATAAGTTTAACTGTCAATGACCCAGTCTGCATCATAAAATATTTTTAAAGGGAATAAATATAATTGCAGGAACCACAATTGCTGAACAGTCATTCTTTACTCGAAAGTTGTTCTCACGTACAGCCAAGGCTGATTGACACTGAGAAAGTGCAGTATTGATGCAGTATTTCGTTTATACAGAACGAAAGCCACAGAGCAAACATAAGCTGCATTTCTATTGGCAAACCAGAACAGATGTATTTTAGTATGCCTTTTATGTATCTTTACATAGAATTTGGCAATTAGCCACCTTATCTGGCAAAAGAGAAGCTGTTCTTTCTGAAATATTGACATCGAAAAAAATTTCAATTGGATCATGACTATCTTAATCAAAATAGATTTGAACGATGAGGTACCTAAAGATTCCCATCCCTACTGGGAAATGCTTAGGCCTTTATTTTTGCTCTTTTGTTCTCAGTTCATGGACCGGCTGAAGCTGCTACTCATGCCTGCCAAACACCAGCCAGACCTGGTCTACCTGCGACATGTTCCACTGAGGAAGGTTCATCTCTTCACTTTCGTCCAGCTGCTCTGCCTAGCGCTTCTCTGGCTCCTCAAATCCACTGTGGCGGCCATCATCTTCCCTGTCATGGTTAGTCACATGCTGCCATCCCCTACTCTCAAGGAGTGGCAGTAGATTTTGATGTATGTCTTTTTGAATCCTTTGAAAGTTTTAACAAAATTAAATGTTGAAAGCAACTGTGACTGAGATACTAAGAGCATCTGACTCACTTAGAGCAGGGTTCCCATGGTCATGGAAATATTAGGGTCTGCTGAAGTTGTGATTTCCAGGTAAATGTCATGGAAAGTAAGAGAATCTTGGAAATATCATAGAAGTTTATATAGTCAGTATACATTATTCTAGTTACGCTCACCTCTAAAACATTTAATTAGCCAAAAATTGCTCAGTGACTAATACAATCTTTATCCTTATCCAGTATTCATGAAGGACTGCATAAGTTATGAAAATTCATTGGTCAAAAGGACAGGGAACCCTATAAAAGGAAGTTTAGTCTAATGCAGTTTACTTGATCCAATTCTTTTAACCCACAATAAAATAGACTAAAGTTAGAGAATGTGTTGTCATGATGTCACCAATAATATCAACAGACACTGAACAGCAAACTGCCATGCATTTTAAAGTTGAAGTGTCTAATTTCTGCGCTACTATCGCCACCAAATGGAATTGTAAAAATAATTGTTTTCAAACATCTTTCTAAATATGACCCCTGTCTGCTGTTGATAGAACCAACAAATAGTCTCACCCCTGTCTCACGCCAAGGTTTGAGTCAATGTTGTTGTGTCAGGCTGGATGGGTCGCTCAAAACAAAGAGAGGAATGTTTAATGTGCCAAAGAGTCCTTCAAAAATGTACCTACAAATGGTTTACTTATAGTTGTCCCTGCATATTATGCTGGAATAAGAGAAATAGGCAAATTGTATCTATTTCTTACTCTATAGTGCACATTAACTGAAACTGTATTTTCATTGGTCAGATCTTGGCTCTGGTTGCTGTGAGGAAGGCATTGGACTATGTCTTCTCTCAGCATGACCTCAGCTTCCTGGATGATGTGATACCTGAGAAGGAGAAGAAAAAGAAAGAGGATGAGAAGAAAAAGAAAAAGAAGAAACAAGGGAGCATAGAGAGTGACGTGGAAGATGTGAGTGTTTGTGGCTAATATAATATCAGTAATTTAAAGACTTTGGACTCTGCAAAGCAGTTAACTTATTTGGTATATTTTTAATAGACAAGTGTGCTTTTATTTGATTGATTTATTATATTTATTTATCATTGACATGAAAAACTTATCAGATCTTTGTGTCTATAATTAAATAGATACTATCAATAATTAACGTATGCACCAAAGTGTTCGGGTTTATATCCAGGAATAAAATTCCTCATGCAGGAAAAGTGAGCCCCCATTTTAAAAGCACTCTAGGTCTTTAGATATTTTTATCTTATACATATTAGCTCAGGAAAAAGGCAAAAAAAAAGCATGAGCTTTCTTATGTGCCCTTGTTATTTACTGACAGAAATGCGAATCTGATTGAACTGGTTTTCTTAATGGTGTCAATACTCTATATCACACTGAGTAGTGTTTATTATAGTAAAGCACTCAACAACTAAAAAAGGCCAGTCACAGTACACATCTTTTAACAATAGACTATGGAATGCTCAATAAATATGTTAAGCATTGAAATGTAGAGAAGGGGTGTGAACTATTATGGTGCATGTAGATTTAGCTCCTAAAGCTGTTTTTGATGGTTTCTTCCTGTGCAGTCTGATTACCCTTTCAATGAAAACGTCCCCAGCATTAAAATCCAAATGGACATGATGGAGCAGGAGCCTTTTTTAGGAGATAAGGCCTCCGACAGTGAGTAGACCAGATGTGGGACCTCCCATCAACTTCTAAGATCTTTAGAGAACCCAAGGAGATGCTCTCTAACCTCCTTTTTAATTCAGCATGACTTTTTAACTTTTGTGTGCAGTGCACAATTCCACTGGCTCTTGTCACATTATGTCTGTGGAGTTTGTCATTCATTCATGGCCTTTGACAGCTTCATAATCTCTAACTGTCCTTTCACAATCCCCTTTTCTTTAGTTTTGCATTTCAGTTTACTGTGACTGTTGAAGTGACTGGAACATAAACTGGATTCTGGGATGCTTTAACCTTTTTAAATCTCTTTGAATATTTGTAGCTGATTTGTTCACACTTTCATCTGTCTTTCCAAATGCTGGTCTGTCAGTTCTCATCATGTAAAGGGATAAATGCAGGACGTACCACTTCTTTTACAATTACTAAATCAAAGTAATCAATTTAAATCAGTTGGAATCCTTTAAAACAGGGGTTCCTAACCTTTTTTGTCACGAAACCCCTATATTAAAAAAAAATGATCTACTTAAAGCAACGCTATTCTATCAAATGAATATAATTAATTTTATAAAACCTTGCTTTAGGATAGATAAAACCAGTTATTTCAATGTGCATTTTTCTTTCTTCTTTCATCTCAGTACAAGAAACTGCTTGCTTTTTATTTGCATTGTTGGCTCAAAGGCTTCTATGACTTCTAACATCTGTCTTAATTTGTTGTAGTAGATGAGTATTAACATGAATGAATGAAATCCTTTAACACAAATGATCAGACCATATTCTGTTTTTTTTTTCTTTTCTTTTCTGCATGTGTCTAGGTATCTGGTGCCTTTTGGTTTGTCCTGAATGTGTGTGTGTGTGTGTGCTTATGATGTGTGTGTAAATGCATGATGCTGGTGTAGGGTCCTTGTGTTTAGCTGAGATCATGAATGCACAAATAATTTCCTGTTTGTTTTATCTTCCAGGAGAAAAGTCCCCTTCCTTCCTTGACCGATATACATCATGCTGAAAAGCAGCACTACTTTCAGACCAGCCCAATGTCAAGGTAAGCATCTGAAGTTAGTGTAAGTTATTATGCATTTTTAGAATGCAGAGATGCATTGAAGTTTGTCAAGTGTGCACATAATGGGGCCTCTTAACAGGTTGTAGATATAGGATAATAACAGAAGATGGTGAAAAGGTTCAGCAGTGCTCCCTTCAGTACTCAAAACCAAAACTATAATATCCATGTTCAAACTTTTTAGACAGTCTTGTAAAGGCTACATTGTGCTGCCTCTAAATTTTGAAAGACAACGCTGTAAAAAGCCATAATAAAATATGCCAGCTCTGACACACCTCCACCCCTATTATTAAAGGCTGTTCCGATGCTGCTTTGGCTCTGTGTAACGAAATGCAGCATCAGTGCTGCATTAAACATGGTCAGTGTTATGATAGAGTATACATTTTATCATTTATAATTTTAATATTTTAAACAATTTCATGACATTATTTCTACAATTGTAATTCCTGTGCAAACGCATTTTTGTTGCCTCTCTGCAGCATTAAAGGGGACATATTATGCCCCTATTTTACACTATTTAATATAAGTCTCAGGTGTCCCCAGAATGTGTCTGTCAAGTTTCAGCTCAAAATTCCTCACAGATCGTTTATTCTACCATGCCTTTATACCCCTGTTTTGTAGCCCTGTTCCAAACAGGCTGTTTTAATGTCTGTAGCTTTAAATGTTATTTAATACATTGCTGCTGCTCCCCACACCCCTTTCTGGAAGTGGGCTGTGCCTTCTGGTGCCATGGATTCCTCGGCAAAAACAATGCAAATAACACGGAGAACACACTAAGTCAATCATCTTACTGTATTGTGCATAACAAAGGTCGAGTTATGAAATATGAGAAACAGTTATAGTTGTCATTTTAGAAATAATAACCAGTTTTATTACACCGAAAATCTTCATTGCATGACCACTCAAGCGGGATTGTGGAGGACGCCAATCAGTTTATATCATAACCGAAACAGAGCTACAGCTTCATTGTTATGGAATAAGGTAGTTAGGGACTAGTTGCTACGTTACACAAAGCACAGTGTTTCCACAACAAGCGTTTTTCTCACAATGTGCAAACAAGCAAATTCAGAAAGCCAAATTGCAAACATTAAAAAAGTATAAATTGCGAAACTTACGACTTGCAAATCTGAAGTTGGGTCACGGAGAGTTGGTATCGATCCATCCTTGATCCTTAGCTTTGAAGCAAATCCAGCCTTGTGTTGGCCATCATTGATGAAGCAGTCCGAGTTAGCACAAGCGGCTATAGCGAGGAGATAAACATGGCGGACGGTGCACTGTTTGCTCATGTTTTAACGAGGGAGGATCTAAGCTGCTCGGGTGGATCTCTATGCCAGCTGTGGGCGGTACCTTTCCCCTTTTGACGTCATAAGGGGCTGCAAACCTGAACGGCTCGTTCAGAGACACTGTTTTTTATTGATGGGGAAAGGAAAGAAACAAGGGGATGGTCTTTTACCATATTTTGTGGATGTCTACACACTGGGGACACATAATTATGTAAAAAAAAAATTGAAAAAGTGGATTTTGCATAATATGTCCCCTTTAAACAGTCTGTGTAAATCAAAGGGTATATACTGTGTGACTGTGCCATCTTTGCCATGCAAAGACGACATAATATCAGAATACTGAATTTGAAAGTCACTTTTAGATAATTTAATAATAATTGATAAAAACCATAATAATTGATCGAGGCTTCATAATTACATCATGTCCTCATTTCTTAGTTGTTCAAAGAATGCATTTAGTTAAATTGTCTTGGTTTTACAAAAAAACAAAAAAACTAGTTAAATTGTGTAGAGGAAATTATTGTGCATTATTGGGAAATAAATTGCTTAAAAACTTTTTAGGAAATTAACTATTCTCAGGTTCTAATAAAGTTCAAAAATACATGTTAACAAATAACAGCTAATTAAATTATTTTTTGTCTCGGAATCTTTTACCTATATTTTTCAGTTCAGAGAGAGTGCCATTAAATGTGCCTCAGATTCAAATACATATGGACCCAGACGACAACAATGGCTACTACTGGAGGAGTCGAGGGTCTGAGACGTCCATATAACTCCTCCTCGTGCACTTGTTCGCCAATCTGCAACAGATATTATTAAGCTCTTTGATCACACTACGTTCTTCCAATTTGCAGAAAGCCATTTGCCAAGGGATATTTTTGAAAACTGTTCCCCATCACGGATACTTTCTGTGAAAAGTAAAGAACGGCTTGAGAAATGCTTATCTTCCATTTAATCACTATGGTTCACAGGTTATAATTCCTAAACTACTATGCAAGTCAGTTCATTGTATCACATGAACTGAGCTGTAGAAAAATGCTGTTGCTTTTTTCCTCAAAGGTGAAAGGACTATGCCCTTTATTATTATATCCAATATTCCCTCCATTATTTCTACCAATTTCACATAACATGTCAATGTTTTCCATGTTCTTTATGCTGCTCTACCTCTGTTTTACATTGTAGGCATTATGTAAAATACAGACTTAATACTTTTTATTATTATTTGCACAGCATGAGATTTTAATGTTGATCTTTTTTTAGTGTACATCTTGAACAAACTTTAAAAGAAATTACTTATGAGAGAACACCTGTGAAATAGTATATTATAATATTTAGCTGTTGATTAACATTTGAATGATATTTAATGTTATTGATCTTGATCCTGCTGTTTTTCATAATTTAATATAAATTGGTATTACATTTAATTTCTGTCCTTTAACAAACTAAATGTATGCCCAATTATCAAAAAAAAAAAAAAAAAAAAAAAAAATCTAAACATAATAATTTTGAGTTACAAGTGTTATTTGGCATTTGCTTCTGTATTTAAACCATGAAAACCTGCAAGTCTACATGTATAAACCTACATGCACCCCAGGGTCTGCTTGTCCTGCAAATGATTTACCTAAGTGGCTTAAACCTGAATTGCAATAATACATGAAGTTCTTTTAAATTCTAGTTATTGTCTCATGTAATTCAGATTACGTGCATTATTTAAGTGATCATTATTGTCTAGTCATTGAAGTCTAGTTGTTGATTGAATGTCATACTGCAAGTTTTGTCTTTTGTAGAAATGAGTGTCACAAAATGTCATCAGTGTGATAAATGCACGGAGAGGGAAAAGTTTCATACAGTTCTCCAGATATAGCAGATGTAGCGTGCATGCTGTAAACATCCTTTATACCCTAAAGAACACAATTTTCCATGTTGATTCCTACTAATTTGTCACCATTCGTTCACCATCTCATAATTTTTCAACAACAACAAAACTGACAGATCTGTACAGGATTTTCAAATTCAACTTCTTTTAACCTTGTATGTATAAGATTTAATTTGTAATTTATATTTTTGGGGGTACCTATGAAATATATTGTGAAAGCATGTCTGGGAAAATTCTTGAACATTTGAACAATGCTAATGTAGAGTGTGTAACACTGATACATTTTTAATCAGGTTTTGTGACTGAACAAAACACAGCTGAAATTATTTTAGAATTTATATTTTTCAAAGGAAATGAATATTAAAAATGAACAGAATGTATTAAATTGTCTTGTTTCTTTTTCTCTGAATTAATGTGAATTAATGACATCTCTAATGTCATTTTATCTACTACATGAAGTATTTTGTGACATTAACTGCCACATTCTACAAATACATCACTATTTGGTAACACTTTAGTGTCTCATAAATGTTTTTAAATCATCAGTGGCACAAATACAATATTTTTGCTGTGAAATCTAGATATTATTGTAACAGGTTATTAGTTCGGGGCAATGGAGGAGGCAGGAGACAACGAAGCAGGTTCAAGGTCAGTCCTTTTATTGTTCTTCTGAATCAGAATCAGAATGAGCTTTATTGCCAAGTATGCTTACACATACAAGGAATTTGTCTTGTTGACAGGAGCTTCCAGTACACAACAATACAAAAACAGCAACAAGACTTAAAAAATAATTAAAATTGAATAAAAAATAGATAAATATTGAAAAGAAAGAAGTATATATAGAATACACAATATACTGTGTATATATATATATATATATATATATATATATATACACATACATACATACTTACATACATATATATATATATATATATATATATATATATACACACACACACATACATACATATACACATATATATATATATACATACACATACATAATCGTACACACAATCGACGGTAACCGTCGATAACAAAGGAATAGGATTTCTTAATAACTGAAAGCACTCTAAACATAAACAAACACAATCTCTCTCTTGGTTTGGGCTGTCGTGCTTGCCAAACACTCCCTCCCCATTTGATGCTTTCGCCGTGCCTTTTAAGCCTCCCTCCGCCATCACTATAATGAGAGACAGGTGTTAGAAATAATTATGAGCCAGGTGATGAACCTTTCTGCTCTCCCGCAGACTGACGCATGACCACGCCCCCCATGCCCCCAACGCTGACTCAGGCCGGGGCAACATCTGGCCTGCCTACTCCCCCCCCACATTTCTGGAGAGAAAGTCAGCCACAACCATCTGTGCCCCCGGCCTGTGGATTGTGCTGCGCCCAACCGATTGAGTAACTCGTCAATTCGTGGCATTGGATAAACGTTAAATTTGGACACCGCGTTCACTTTTTGGTACTCAACACAGAAGTGGACCGAGCCGTCGCTCTTCGGTACCAGCACTACCGAGCTGGCCCAATCGCTGTGCGACTATTGTATTACGCCCATTTCGAGCATTGCCTCTAATTCTTCCTGAACAACCTTTTTCTTGTGTTCAGGAAGACGATCGGGGCGGCTATGAACCACCACCCCGGAGTGGTCTCGATATGGTGCTCTATGAGGTTTATGCGACCAGGTAGGGGTGAAAACACATCCGCGAATTCCGCTTGCAACCTGGCAATATCTGTAAGCTGCGACAGTGAGAGGTGGTCTCCGCAAGGGACCGGGGTGAATTAACTTGATTTGGGAGATACCTCCAACCCGAGCTCTGCCCTCTCCGGAACTACCATCGCCAAGGCTACAGGTACTGCCTCCCTCCATGGTTTGAGGAGGTTGAGGTGGTAGATTTGACGTGCCCCAACCCTATCCGTTCGCCTAACCTCATAATCGAGATCTCCGACTCGTTGTGTGACCTCAAAGGTTCCTTGCCACTTGCTGAGTAATTTGGAGCTTGAGGTGGGCAGCAATACAAGCACTTTATCTCCCTGTGCGAATTCCCAATGTCGAGTGCCCCTATCTTACAGTCGGCGTTGCTGTTCTTGCGCTTGGAGCAAATTCTACTGTGTTACCCGCCCCAAAGAGTGGAGTTTTGCTCTAAGGTCAAGAACGTATTGAATTTCATTTTTACTATTCGAAGGTCCTTCCTCCCAAGCTTCCTGTATGAGATCAAGCACACTGCGCGGCCGGCGCCCATACAGTAGCTCAAAGGGGGAAAACCCGGTGGAGGCTTGCGGGACCTCTCGTACTGCAAACAGCAGGGGTTCAAGCCACTTATCCCAGTTTTTAGCATCTTCTTGTATGAACTTACGAATCATGTTTTTTAAGGTCTTATTAAATTGTTCAACCAACCCGTCGGTTTGCGGGTGATAAACGCTGGTGCGAATCATATAGTTTGCGAAGTGTACGTGCCATGAATGTTGTGCCTTGATCAGTGAGGATTTCCTTTGGAATCCCCACTCGGGAGATAATTTTGAAGAGTGCCTCCGCAACACTACATGCTGAGATGTTGCGCAGGGGCACTGCTTCCGGATATCGCGTTGCATAGTCCACCAGAACTAATACAAAGAGATGGCCACGTGCAGTCCGTTCTAATGGCCCGACGAGATCCATGCCAATTCTCTCGAAGGGGATCTCGATCAACGGCAGCGGGCGCAATGGCGCTTTTTGGGGTGGCCGGTAGATTTACCAACTGACATTCACGGCACGCCGCACACCACTTGCGAACGTCCCCGTGAATGCCCAGCCAAAAGAAACAGGCCATTATACGGTTCAAAGTCTTTTCATGACCTAAGTGCCAGCCATTGGATTATAGTGAGCCGCCTGGAAAAGTGTTTCCCGACGGCTTTTTGGTACTAACAGCTGAGTTGTATTCTCTTTGGTTTGAGTGTCCTGCATCACTCGATACAACCGCTCTTTGATAATAGAAAAGTACGGGTATGTGAGCACAACACCGGGCTGGAGCTGTTGACCATCAATTACTTTCACTTCGTCAAAGGCGAGCTTGAGGGACTCGTCACGTGAGTGCTCTAGAGGGAAATCCCTCTCAGGGAAGCCCCTGAGAATGGAAATTCCCTAGTCTGCATCATCCCGACGTGGAGCCGACATTGACGGCCCAAGCACCACCTCACCAGCCATCGTATTGCACGTCACACCACTATTTTGCAGGACCCATCCACACACATTACCCTCAATAGATTTTTAAAGCCGGGCCAATTGGTTCCCAGATTTAGTGGATGGGTGAGGCGGGGATTAACCGCAGCCTCGACTCTATGCCTTTTTCCCCTGAATCGTATCTCAGTGGTAATCACCGGATACTTGTGAATGTCACCATGCACACACCTCACCCTCACCAGTTTATTTTTATCCAATGCCCCGCCTTGCACCAACCGTTGGTGGATTGAGGTTTGAGAACAACCTGTATCCACCAAAGCTTGATGTGTATCCCCTTTTACTCTTACCGGTATCCGATACTCCCCTGCCTGATCGGGGGCAGCCTGTGGAGCATCGGGGATCCGGACCAGTGTCCCCACCTCCATTACTGGACACCACTCCTGGCTGTGTCCGGTTTCCCCACAGCTCCAGCAGACTGGCCCAGGTCTTCCTTCCACACTCATGGGGTTCTCTCCAACCTGGAGGGGATAGCGGAAGGAGACAGGGGGAGTAGGAAAGACAGACAAGGGGAAGGGTCCTATGGACCGGGGGCAGGGTTTGGGCAGGACTGAGGGGCGCGGGGGGGGAGGGAACATGAGGCACAGGGGGTGGAGAGAGAGAAAACAGAGAAGAAGACACTGCTTCATCGCCTCCTGGGAATGCTGCCATGTAGTCCTCTGCCAGCTGGACGACTTCCTCCAACGACGCCGGGTGGTGGCACTGGACTCACACAGACATGCCTCAGGGAAGTTGAGAGACGAACTGCTCCAGTACCACCAGATCGACGACTTCCACGACACCGCGGTTTCCCCCCACCAGCAGCCATTTCCGGAAGGCGTCACGGAGCTGCAGCGCAAAAGTGAACATGCGGCCGTCCTTCCCGAAGCCCAAAGAGTGGAAAAGCTGTAGACTCTGCTCTGAGGTCCGACCATCCCGTTGCTGGATGACCTTTCTTAGGTGGCTGTAATCCAGGAGGCTGGCGGCGGGAAGTTGTTGTGCCACCAGCTGCACCTCCCCGGAGAGCAGGAGCAACAGGCGGGCCGCCCACTGATCAGGAGGCCACCTCCACACCTCTGTGGTCTTTTCAAAGAGGTCGAGGAAGGCCTCCGTATCGTCATTCAGCCTTATCTTTGTCAGGGCCACCGGTAGAATGGGCTCTGATATATATATATATATATATATATATATATATATATATATATATATATATATATATATATATATATACCTAATAAATATAAATAAACAGAAAATAAAACAGTTCAAATAATATTTAGTTTGACCACTTGAGATTGACGATCTACATTTTCAGGCCTTATTTTGTACCCTTTTAGTGGAAAGTGCCACTAAAACTTGTCACAATTCTTAATGAGCTGCATGAAGGAGTTGTGTTAGCTATGATTACAAACTTATGCACAGCCTGATCTCGAAGATTTCAGGCCAAATAGTGGAAGATCAGGTAATTTACAATCTACTGTGACTGTTGTGTCCTTCAACATGGTTTTGCAACAGCAAATGACAGTTGCCCGATTTTTACACCAGCAAAACTTGCCTTTCATTGAAAATGACACAACCTCACCATCTAGTGTTCAAAATCAACATTGCATAGAGTTTGGAGAGAAATCCCTCTTCCACATCTAAGACAAGGGCCTCACTTAATTGCTTGGCGGGACATTTTATTGATCAGAGGTGCAGAGGGTACATCAGTGGTCTAGAATCCAAAAAAGAAAGCCTATCATCTGATAGCCAAAAACACAGTAATTTGAGGTAGAATATGGAAGATGTTTGTGAAAAGCAGGAAAGATAAAAAAAAAATAATAATAATTCTAGGCTTATCCTCTTTAAGTTTTTGAATTGCTACAATATGAGCTGACAGTCATCTAAGTCAGTATTGTGTTGCCCAACCATTTTTCCACTGTATGTACCCCCATTAATAAAGTCTTTAGTACACATTCATCAACACCAAATGTGAAATATGCTCATATTATACTGGAAGGCATTGTCATTAACATTAATCCACACAAACTGGAAACACTTTCACATACACAAATCATAATTTCTGTTTGTTAAATAAACAATTTTAGTATTGTGTTGGGTCTCCACTTGATGTTCAATGTAAAATCTGGGTCCTCAAGCAAAACTAATTGAGAATCACTGTAGACCATGGTTTAGTGTCACATCCAAGGAGCTCTAAAATACCGGTCTCATCACAAGAATGCATCACCATCAGTCACACATTTCATTCAATCTACTCCCTAATTCCCATTTAATTGCAGTGGGAACACTACTGTTATAAGTCCATAACACTCACAGTTTAAAAGCATTGGAACTCAGACAAACAGCTTTGAAAAGCTAATCTTCAGCCCCAGGTCTTTTGAGATCTATTGTAAATCATAAAGTTTATATTCACATGACCATGTCCAGTAGCAAAGAGTACTTAACAGAGTGCATGGAGCTAGGTATAGGCAAAAGGTAGAACTTATGTCTACGGAATTCCCTGAAAGGTAAACCTTGCACATTCTTGTAACACAGTGAATTGCTATAGGAGGAGGTTGTAAAAGACTTCCTTCGCTTTCAGTTTTGTTACTTAAATGCTCGTTTGTTGAGAAGGACAATTTCCTCTTTCAATATATGGTCTACATTATTTGACACTGTCTTTGCCTCGACAGTGAGGGGTGTGATGTAAACTCTCAACTGCAATCAAATCCTGGTCAAATGCCTGGAAGGCAGCTATGCTCACCACAAATACAGGTGGATGGGGAACCTATTAACTGACCCATGGATTTTGGAAAAGTGCTTAGTAACACAATGGCCAACACGTAGCAATACTTGTTTTAACCATAATGAAAAGCTTCAAGTAATAAATCTAGTATCAATAAATTTGTGTTGAATGTCTCATTTTTTCTAAAAACTTGATTTTGCCATCATTATTGCTGTTAGCAGAGCTTCCCAAAATCAAGAAAACTTAATGCTCCTCCCCACAGAAATCTTTAGTGAAAAGCTAACGATTTATCGATAATAACGAGAAACTCTAGCTGTACTGCTGATTCCTGCTCGGTGCTCTCCCTCTACCATAACATATCATCATGTTCACTAACATTATCTTTTTGACTTACACATAGCAGTAATATGAACCATAAAGAAAAGCCTCAATTATTTAACCTAATATCAATACATTTATTTACAAATGGACAAAAGTTTTTATACATTTAAAAGAAAAAAAATAGAACTTCATTTTGCCATCACTAGTGCCATCAGCAAAGCCCCCCAAAATTGAGAAAATTCGCAAAGCTCCTCCACAACCACAATCTCAATTTAAAGGGATGTCGGATGTTAGGTATAAAGTTAAGGTTGGGGCTGGACCAAAAGTGTTCAAAAACACAATGGCCAATGAAAAGTGCAGTTTGGGTCCCCCTATTAATAAAATGTCCAATTTTAGGATACCACATTACTTTTCTTGGACGAAAAAGTTATCTCTTGAATTCTAGGTCATCCTTGCCATCATGCTGTTTCCCAAAGATTTGAAATTGTGAAAAAAGGAGTCACTGCTTTTGATGAAATTACAATCAGATCATGACTAGCTGCTTTATTTTATACCACTACAAATACCTTGCCTCCTTTAGTGAAACTTAAAATTAGGCATAAACATGCAATGACTTCTATAAAATCACTATAGTGCTGTGAATGTCAAAGAATGTACTTGTTTTGGAAGTCCATGTTACAAGGTTGTCTGTGTTGTAATAAACAGGTGGAGGTGTTTTAATAGCAGAGACCCCAAAACAGAGTAAACATAAAAAGGTTCTCTTCCACGCAAAATATTAGCAACAAGAAAAATATTTTTGCATATTTAAGAGAAACCTGAGCAGTACTTCAATTTATTACCCAATGAACCTATGGTGTAAACTCCTTCCAGCCTGCTTTTCATCAATGGACCATTTCAATTGGGTGGAGAAAAGGTTACAAAACTCCCTTCCATCACCAAATCACCTTAATCTCATTTGGAGGGGATATCACTGAAGCTGAAATTTTGGTTGAGTTAGGTAAAAGGATTAAAATTATTTTAAAATAATTATTAACTAGGTAGCTCAGTGGTAAAAGACGCTGGCTACCACCCCTGGAGTTCGCTAGTTCAAATACCAGGGCGTGCTGAGTGACTCCAGCCAGGCCTCCTAAGCAACCAAATAGGCACGGTTGCTAGGGAGGGTAGAGTCACATGGAGTAACCTCCTGGTGATCACTATAATGTGGTTCCTTCTAGGTGGGGCACGTGGTGAGTTGAGCGTGGATGCCGCGGTGGATGGCGTGAAGCCTCCATACGAGCTATGTCTCCATGGCAACGCGCTCAACAAGCCATAGCAAGCAATAAGATGTGCAGGTTGACGATCTCAGATGCGGAGGCAACTGGGATTCGTCCTCTGCCACTGGACTGAGGCGAATCACTAGGCGACCACAAGGACATAAAAGCACATTGGGAATTGGGCATTCCAAATTGGGAGAAAAAGGGGAAAAATCAAAAAAATAAAATAAATAAATGCCTTGATGCAGATGCGCAACCAAAAGAATACTGCACTGATATTGCACAAAATCTTTGAATTTATTCTCACCACAAACAGGCAGGTAATATATTGAGCGGACTTGATACTTGAAAAAATAATAATATAAAATAAAATGAAAACTGCAAAAATAACTTAAATACACATACTTCCAACATGATTATCACATGAAAATGTCACCTGCAACTTTATACCTGGTCATAAATTAGACAATCAAATGAGACATGCCCAAACACATCTATAAATACAAAATACACATGCTAAAATATCAGCCTGTTGAGGTACACCCCTTTTGGAGCATACCATGAAAATGGCATACCCTAACTAAAATTATTGATGTTTTGGAACCCTTTAATGGGGTTGATATAATTCTGGTATCTTCTGAATGAGGTGTTTCCATCAAGTCACGCACCTGGACCTCATGTCATGCACCTGGAGTTGGAGATTTCCACACAAGTGTCCATGTTGAAAGTCTTACTTAAATTGGCATTCCATTGCACGTTTTCTTATAGGAAATTTGAAATTCGGACTTTCCGACTTGAATGGAACGCCGCATAAACTCATAAAGGGAAAGTTCTTCTATTATGTCATATCCACCCTTTCACTTGTAACAGTGTGAAAGTGCCCTTTGTCTGCTTGCTTACTCTTCCTAGTGCTTTACACATGTGAAGAAACACATCTGGGATGGTATGACCATGAGCAAATGATGAGAGAAATTCATTTTTGGGTGAACTATTAATTTAAGAACCTGTTTCACATAGTAATAATAATTTATTTTAATTGATTTTGGCAAGAAAACATTTGGCAAGAACGTAAATATAAATGAGTCTAGTCATGCAGTTTGTGATCAAACACCATGGCAACAACAGGACTGAAATCATCTTATCGTGGACACTGTTATACTCTAGGTAAAGGTTATTCATACAGCAGCCTAATACAATTACTTTGCAAATGCCACAAGCCTCCAAGAAAGAGCAAACAGAACAGAGGAAAACAATCAAACACTGGAAATTTTATTTAAAGAGAATAAAACATTTCAGATGGTGAGAGGTATGACATTTCTTGTTAGAGAAGGAATGTAGATGATCTCCTTATCTAGTGTAGTTGATGGTGCTCAAAATTAAATCTTTGAACAATGGGTATTTAAATCCCAGTGTCATTGTCATATTTAATGACCTCCTCGGTCTGGGAAGGAAAACAGAAATTAGCTTTAATCAAATGTGAAATTAATAGCTATGCTAAATATAGATTATTTTATATAATAAAGCCATCTTGAAGCCTGAGCTCATTTGAGCATCTTACACATTTAATTACCTTGCATAGGTAATCAGTTTGGTTGGAAACTCTGAAATTAAAGGTAAACCCAGTAATGGTTTCCTTGCAAAAAAAAAAAAAAAGTTTTATCCCAGAAGAAATAGTTCTTTAAAATTTTTTTTAAAAAGGTACACTTACATGATAAGACCACACTCATATCAGTAGCCTGATAAATAAAAGCTGATTCATGTGAATGGGGGCTGGCATGTTAAGATTTCATTACCTGTCAAATCTATCTTTTTATCCTAACAAGCCTACTGTGTTTTAAAATATGGGTGAAATTTCTGATTTTGCAAAACATCACATTCACTTCTATTGGCATTCATCATAAAATTATAAAAAAATGTTTTTACTCTTTTGCACATACACAGCATTGAAAGTCTATGGTATTCATCAACTGAGTTTGAAAGTTTCAGCATTTCTATGTCACCTTGAAAAGCGTCTGATAAATGAACAAATATGGATGTAATATAAACATCACTGCACTCTGTACTTCAACTGCCTTTAGTAACACAGACCCACATGAGCATTTATTAAAAGAATATTCCAGTTTTAATACAAGTTAAGCTCATTTGACAGCATTTGTGGCATAATGTTGATTACCACAAAAACTATTTTCAAAAAATGTCTTTCAAAAATGAAAAAAAAATCAAGGTTACAGTGAGGTTTTCAAGGTTTTCATGTTTCCTTCAGTCCCTTGATGATCGAGGGGTGAGGAGAATAATTTCACCTTTGCTGACTGTTTACAGTCTGCCAGAAGTAACATGTAACAGTAACATGGAGAATTTGCGCAAAGCGCTTTGTGATTTAAGAAAAGGGAATCTCGGTAACCCACCTATCATCTGACAGTTTTGCTCATGGAATAAAAGAATCATGCCTACCTGTGAATAAGGTACAGTATTTCTACAATGGAAAGGGTAACTGGAAATATTTGCTTCTGCATGATGCTGCATCCACACAGTATCTTCTTACTCAGATTTTGTCCAAAACCCAATTCTGTAATTCATATGATATTATATTTTATTGTTCTTTGCAAAATTAACAGGTTCATCCCATTCATTCTAAGATGGTTATTTAATATGCATATTTGTTTTGTTAATTTGCTCAGTGAAGCTTTTCAAAGAGCAGCGATCATTGTGAGTGGTGTGCTTACCATGTTTTGGCAGAGTTGTGCAGGGGAGTGCTGGAAACAGCAGGATGTGGCTAGCTCTACCCATGCTTAGGCCCTCATCTTGGCTTTCTCCCCCTGTGCCTCCCTTTGCATCCTGTAGGAAATTATGAAGCATAAAATTTTTTTCTTTTATGCTGATCTGCTACCCGTCTTAATCTCAAACCCTGTTAAATAACACCTATTGATGATCAGTTTTTTTTTTCTTTTCTATAAATCATTCATTCAAGGGTCAAGTTCAAAAGTAAGAAATGAAGGGGTGCTCAGAGGTCAGAGCAAAAATGCTACCAAAAATTACAACAATGTCCCTGTAATTTAAAATGCATGGGTCAAAAAATGCCTTTGTAATGAATTCTTCTGTTTTTATTTCTAACATCCGATATATAGCTGTACTGTAATATTCTATTATAGTCCTAGTTATTATGACATAAAATGAGTTTATGTTGATTTTATTTTCAGTAATAAATTCTCAATCTTGAAAATTTGTATTAATGAACTGATGAAATAGAAGTCCTGAGACACAGTTTGTTTTAAATGTTAAAAATTGTCCCTGAAAGAAAAAATCAGGGGCAAATCCAGGGGCAAATATTGCCCCTTAATAAAAAAAAATTCGGACTCTGGTTCACTCAAAAAGATGTTATGCAGAATGTAAATGCTTCTTTGAGAAACTGTCAAAGATTAGATTTAAGGTCTCTTTTGCCTTTCTGCATATCTAATCTTGGCTTGAAGTATATCCAAATGTGGTTACACGCAAGAACCTGTGATGGCATTATTGACATAAAACCTGGCATGACACATCTACACATTTTAAATTTGAATATGCACAGGTATGAATCATATATGAGAGATGTTCCTGAGGTAATATTTTCAGCAAATAGTGATATGGTTTGTTCCTCAAACTAAGCTTAAGAAGACTTGGAATATGGTGTATGAGTTAAATGTTCTAAATTAATTTCTCTTTTACGGTGCTTGACAGTCTCTAGTCACTATTGAAAATGTGTGCATGAATTTTCTTCAAAACACCTTTTATGGAAGAAAGAAAGTCACTCATATTTGGAAAGAGACATAAAGGTATAAGTAATTGCTGACAGAATTTTCTATTCTTTTAGATGATAAGTGAGGTTCTTACATAGATTTGAATGCAGCCAGCTCAAGTTTGAAGTACTGCGAGCAAGTATCATCAATCTTGGACAGTAGTGCCATTGTCTTTTTCAATTTATTCTCCTGAATGATAAAAGCTGACAATGAGAAAAAAAGAAAAAAAAAAGAAAAGAAAAAAAAACAAAAAAACACCAGGCTGGTGCTAGTTTGACAAGTAATGCAACCCTTAACATAAAAATGTAATAGGCTATGTATTTTCCTCATCAACTTTCAGGCAAGTCAGGCAAAAGGAGAGAAGATGAAAAAGTATATAGTTGTTGTGACAGTTCTAACTTGGTTAGCATTCAGAGAGTACAAAGAGCACCCTGGTGATGTAAATTAATTGAAATTTTGCAACACTATCAGTTGGTGAGAAAGCTCTGTTTGCTCATAATAATGATGCACATTCTTTCTCTGGGTGCAGATACAGACTGATTTTACTGCCTTCAGTTAGATGTTCACACCAGAAACTCTCCTCACTGTGCCAATTTCTGTATGTGAAAAACAGAGCAAATAATTAGAGGACCTACAAGTGAAAACTGAAAGGATAAATTAACCAAATGGTGACATGGTTCGGATCATGTTACCAGTAAGATTTTGACTTCTTTGTTGATCATGAAAAGATCTGCACATGGTGCTTCAATAAAAGCATCAAAATAGGATGTCATCAAATAATTTTACACTTGTATAATGGTGCCTGCATTAACTCCAATTTTCTCTTGTAATACTGCTAAAATAACTGTGAAATTCATCCAAATAACTCAGCCTGCTGAGAGTTTCAAAAAATACCATCAAAAAAACCAAGATTTGGCTTTATAGAAACATGAAGCACTCCTTATACATCAAGTTATCAAGTAACATTGTGCTGCCCAATGATATAGTCAGGCACAGTAACTCTCTACCCAGGTTTTAAGCCATCTTCCAGTAAAATAAGTAAAATCCTAATTGAAATGAAAATGTGACAAATGATTTGGATGCACATTTCAAACACCTCAAGATGAGATGATGAAAAAACCTGCTGCTTAGCACAAAACAGACTGTTCCAAATGAACATGGTATAGAATAGGGTTGCCAAGCCCACAGTTTTCCCATAGAATTGGGCTACTTTTAAATTGTTATCGTGAGTAGATTTATTTATATATTAGTTTATTTTGCTCAGTGGTTTTAGGGTTTGACATATTGTGCATTAGATATCAATGTACTACTAATAGACAGGTCAACTGTGGTTATGATTACAATACAGTGAATTTACAGGTGAAGCAGTGTATCAGAAGAAAGAAGGCAACAAAAAATAATAGGCCTATAAGCTGCATAAATTGCAAATAAACAGCAGAACTGTACTGTTTGCATTTTTATGACATACATTAATCATGCCCTCCTTCAGATTAAATGCGTTGTATTTTGTTACTTTGCAAGCAATACAATACACTCTTTCAACAATGATGGCATTTTGAGTTTTGGGATGTTTTTATTGGTATCTGGGGTGATTTTGGGCTAATTTTGTTTGGTTGAAAATGTATGACTAACCTGGCAACCCTAGTCGGGAATAGTGATAGTTACACTAAATAAAAATAAAGAGCCAAGAACTTGGTACAGCGTCAGTCCCAGGAGGACTAAATAGGATTATAGAAGGAATAATGTTGTCTCACCTTCTCCATTAAACATGCCGTGACATCAGCAGCCGAGCAGCACGCCGTTATTGTGTTCTTGATTCTATCAAGGACAGTTGTCAGCAGAGAAATAGATGCATGTCTCACTCCAACCAGAAACAAATATCTAGAAACACACATTAACACACACATGCTTTTGGTGTAATTCATACCGTGACAAATGGCAAGATACTTGTAATTCTCCTGCTGTGTCATACAACATCAATTCAGTCTTTTTCCATAGCCACTACAATCCCCTCTATAAATGTATGTACCGAGGGCAGCAGCAGAAGAATTGCTGAAATAGCGGGAAGCTACAATATATCATTGTGTTTTGAGATCAGTTTCTGTTAGTGGCTCTTGACCCCACTCAGAAGACAAGAGCTTCATATTGTAATAGATTCTATAGTATATTGAGGGCTTATCAGCTCAGTTTGTGACTCTGTGCAATCTGCAAACTAAATGTTGATGGCATTAGTTCATCCCCACACATTGTTCAGTTCAAAGTAATGCATTTCTACATTTTAACCCACATGATTTGTTGATATTGAATTGTTTTTATGTCTGGGGTCTCAGACCCCAGTGATCTGCATAAATATTAATAATAAAAGTAATAATAATAATAATAATAATAATAATAATAATAAAAACAGATAGTATTCAGATGCATATCTACTTTTTTTTTCAAAAGTAGATATGCACTTTACAAATGTGCCTGCTATCCATTCTAGTAATGCTGTTTCTGTTTGGGATCAAAGTGACAATGGCAAAAACACATTATAGAAAAATAGATTGCAATGGATCAAAATAAACAGTTGACATTGTGTACACCATTTAGAGAATATTAGCATGTGAAAATCATTGCATTTTTTAAATGTTTTATATCTGGGACTTAAAGGAATGTTCCGGGTTCAATACAAGTTAAGATCAATCGACAGTATTTGTGGCATAATGTTGATTACCACAAAAATTATTTTCGACTTGTCCCTCCTTGTCTTTAAAAAAAGCAAAAATCAAGGTTACGTGAGGCACTTACAATGGAAGTGAATGGAGACAAAGAAAGTGAATATGGCTATTTTTGGAGGGATTAAACACAGAAATGTGAAGCATATAATTTGATAAAAGCACTAACATTAAATCTTCTGTTATAACTTGTGTATTATTTGAGCTGTAAAGTTGCTTTAATCATAATTTTTCATCATTTCAGGTTTTTAGGGTTAAAATTGGCAATAACTTTACACAGAAAAGGTTAGTAAGTAATTTTATCACACTAAAATCATGTTTACACACATATCTTGTGGCTATACTTTTGAAACAGTGAATACTTTAACGTTCCAAAATTGGTCACATTCACATACATTGTTAGTGCCTCATTGTAACCAAGATTTTTGCTTTATTTTATAGAAAAGGAGGGATGAGTCAAAATATATATTTTTGTTAATCAATATTATGCCCCAAAAGCTGTCAGTTGAGCTTAACTTGTATTGAACATGGAACATTCCTTTAAGTGTCAAGTTAAGTATATGTTTTGAGCTATCAAAATGTCCTTAGTGTCTCCGAGACCCAAAAAATCAACATGAAGGACATGGTTTATTCAGTATGTGGGATACAAAAACAAACCTAATGGACTGTAATTATACTCCACCACTAGATGGAACAGTTGGGCAGTGTAATGGCTGAAGAATTAGAGTTTATATCGAGGTCGAGGAGAAGCATGGATTTAAATATTATTAGTTTTCATATTAATGAAAACTAAGAGCTCCTTTAATTTATAAAGGAGATCCCTGTCTCACGTTAATTTCACTTGCATATACACAGAGGCTATAACATACGACCTTGCATTAGCCTTTCAAAGCATGGGGTAGATGTCACCTTAATGACACCAGGCCCTGAGGTAAACTCAGCAGAACTTGCTACCATGCATCCAAATTCCATGTTGAGTGGCTCATCTAATTACAGTCTAAGATAAATTAAACATAGGCTTCTTTGCACGGCTGCCTGCCCCTCAGCAAGAGCTCATTCTTTCTTGTCCACCCATGCACAATGACTCTGCAAGCCTCATTCAGCACAGCATGCAGTGCATACTGGCAACATTTTCACAAAATGAACAAGGCACAAGGTGCTGATCATAGAACAACCATGACTAACTCCTATAATTGAAGCTCACCATCATAGGAGAAAAGGTCAGATCTTTGTTTGAGGGCAACCTGTTCTAATTACAGGTGGTCATGGCCAACATTATTTGCAGGATAATAATTGTGAGCCGGCAAAGGAAAAATTAAAAGAAGGGTGTGAACTATAACCAGGGTTGGGGAGTAACAAAATACATGTAACGGGAATACGTATTTAAAATACAAAATATAAGTAACTGTATTCTACTACAGTTAAAGTTTATATCACTAGTAATCAGAATACAGTTACATTCAGAAAGTATTTTGATTACTGAAGAGATTACTTTGCATTTTATTGTCATTTGTTTCATTTAATATTTAGTCCTTTCAGATGGAAAACATTTATACATATAAATGATGTGATCCAAAGTGAATTTGAACAGCAGTGAAACACTTTCTTATGATGTGTTACATTCATACGAGCAGACAGAGAAGTAAGTTTGAAGTAAGTTTGGAGCAGAAGAAATAGAAATAAACCTTGTGTAAATTGTCAGCTTTACGCTAAGCTAAAATGCTAATTCTAGCCAATTTACATGCACGTTACCAGGCACGATGATATTTCTTATCAAGGAAATTCACGTTGGATCATAATTTCTTTTTTTTAGTAAGACCTTTGATATTATGGCAAAAATCATATTCTTGATAATCATTTTTGTATTGTTTTCCTGTAAAAATATCTAAAAATCCTTAAAACAAGATCAATTTGATTTATCTTGTTTTAGAAACAACACTGCATAAGATATTTAGGTTTTTCAGAGAATGCATTTTAATATGTGTATTTTGTCTTACTGTACTGGCAGAGTTTTTATAGTCAAAACAAGTTAAAAAATCTACCAGTGCTGAAGAAGTAATCCAAAATATTTAGAATACGTTACTGACCTTGAGTAATCTAACGAAATACGTTACAAATTACATTTTACAGCATGGATTCTGTAATCTGTAGTGGAATACATTTCAAAAGTAAACCTGCCAACCCTGGCTATAACACAGAATAGAAACTGGTGTGATCTGCATTACAAAATTGTATTGGAGAGTTAAGACCAGTTGCAAGAACATTGTGAAAATATAGAGGCTGGCCACAAGATGTGATTTCAGGCTCCTCTTAAAAATATATTTCAAACCAAATAGATATTTGGTTTAATTTGGCTATGGAAAATTGATTAAAAGAAGCATTTTGTCAATGAATATGTCAAAGCTTCATTTTCTGGACATAATAAAAAAAATCTGAATCTGTTACACATGTTAATGAAGTCTGTGTTTGTATAGTATTTTCTGCATTTCATAAGCATTTAAAGAATACCACAAATACTTAAATCACGGTTCTCCAACTGCAAGTCCAGCACTATATTAGGTGAGCTACTGCCCAAGATATCTGTATTGGAATAAGTGTATATATGAAGTATTTATTTGAGTGAATGTGAATAAAACACACAGTTGTTTTAGCGCCTCTAGTGTTAATTTCTCCTGGAAACGGCAGGGAATTGTACCTGGAGACATGTTTAACAAGTTTTGCAAAAATGTATATAGAGTCACATTTTCACTATGAGACCAGGTTGTTGTTTTTCCATTATGTTGATAACCACAAAAAATATTTCAAATCGTCTGTAGTTTTCTTTAATAAAAGCAAAAATCTAGATTACAGTGAGGCAGTTACAATGGAAGTGAATGGGGCCAATTTTTAGAAGTTTATTTTGGAAGTTTATTTTATAAAATCACTTCTTTAATTCTTCTGTTAAAACTAATGTATTATTTGAGCTGTAAAGTTGTTTAAATCGTTGTTTTTGCAGCACACTACTATTCTAGGCAGATGAACTTAAAGTTGTTTGTCAACAACAGTACGTTGTCATGGAAACAAAGTTGTAAAATTGGATATAACTTTACACGGAAAAGGTTAGTAAGTGATTTTATCTCACATTGTTTACGCATTGTCTTGTGGCTATACTTTTACAAGATTAAGTATTTTAACGTTTACAGATTGGCCCCTTTCACGTTCATTGTAAGTGCCTCAAAGTAACCCAGACATTTTTTTTTTTTTGAAGAAAAGCCGGGACCAGTCAAAATGAATTTTGGTGGCTATTAATATTGTGCAACAAATGGTGTTGATGAGTTTAACTTGCATTGAACCTAGAACGTTCCTTTAAATTTTTTTTTTTTTTTTTTTTTTTGCATGATTCCCTACCTCACAATAAATTATGCATGTTAAATGTGCGCCTGTCAGTTCCATGAGGTTGGGCTTCCTCGCAGAGCTGGGATGAAAGGGGATTGGTTAAATCTGGAGACAGGTGGGACAGTCTTTTCAAGTCATCCACACAAGGAAGCAAATCCACTGGAGATTTCCTGCAGCACCTTTGAAGTTCCTCAGTCATGACGTCCATTTTGATTCATTGCAGAGAACTTTCTGAAAGTGTGTTTTTATCAGTTGAAGAAGTTTTTTTAACTTGACACAACGTCTAAAAATGCAGCACTCCCACGAGAGATGCTAAAAATACAGTGAAACGTGACGCAGTTGTCAAAAGACATCCATCTAGTGAATGTTTACATGGAAAACGATTTAAAAACAGTGTGAGCGGATGCAAAAACATGTTCAGTTTGAACAGCCCCTTGTTCACATGCCACAGCACTAGCTGAAGTTTCTCAAAGTTATCTCTCAAAAAGACAGCATTTTGTTTCAGCTGATTGTAGGTAAGTTTCCACTGTATCCAGCACTGTTTGTTCTCTGTATTCGTAAATATCCCGATACTGTTTTACTGTGTGAGAAACCGCTCCAGATAATTCAGTAAGAGAGCACTCTGAACGAATTGTACTGAATCACGAATCGATTCAGACCATTTCACAAGCCCGTTTGGCCAATTCACTGAAAAGAACCGAATCAAAAGAATTATTCATTTGCAAATTGGACATTCCATCTAAAAAGAAAATAAAAGAGGTGAAAAATAATTTGCACATCTGCGTATGTGCGAATTAATTTTTCACCTCTTTTAGTTACTTTTTAGATGGAATCAAATTATCAAAATGCACAGTGTCCCGTGTCCATTTTTCCAGTTTCCTATTTTTAACTTGAGCATAAAATTGAAAGTACGAAAAACAAGCCATTATTTGTTTTTTAATATTGGTTTTGTAAATAATTAACGAAATAAGTAGTTTTTCTGATTTGAATTGAATATGAAAAGAACGAATGATAAACAGATTTTTGACAAACACCATAACAGAGTTGCTGTTACTGTCGAGTTAAAGGCATGGTATACGGGTTATGCGCAACAAACTTCCATATTGTGTAAAAGAGGTCTCATTGCTTCCGGTTCAGGTCCTCTGTACGTGCACTGTAAAAAATGTAAGTAATTTTAATGGTAAAAGACTGTAAAAATGCTACAGTAAAAAAAATTGAATTGATTAACGAGTAGTTACCGTAACATATACGTTAAAAATTATAATATATTTAAAAAGACATTCGATTTTTTTAGATGTAAAAAGTATGTTTTTCCCATATAATTAATGTTTAAAATTTATTTTAAGTTTTACAAGAGAGTACTGTACTTTTTACAGTAAAATATTGTTAAAATTATGGTAAAAAACAGTAATCGGGCATTCCCAGAATTCCCTGCGTGACCCATTACATTTAATTATATTTAATAGTTATATTTCTTCAAATTTTTAATTTCAGTCATGTACTTTGTTGTGTTCTGTGTTATATATGATGTAGTTTAGTTAATGTTTACTGCATTATTTAAATTTCACATATGTTACCCTGATGGTGTTTTGTGTTTGTGTGAGTGACTCTGAGCACTGTCTCTACAGGTTTAATGGTCATTGCTCCTGGAAGGGCCACTATTGATGAACTTCATGTCATCATGCGCCCTTCTATAATTACTACGGTGATTAACAACACATTATAAAGTGAAAGCTGATTTTTACAGTTTCAGAAGTTTAATATATTATGTTTAATAATATAAACGACAGTACTGCAACATAAAATATACCATAAAAACAACAGTTTTAAACTGTAAAATTTACAGGTTGTTCAGTAAAGTTGTTTACATTTTTACTGTATTTTTAAATAATTATTCTGGCAACCACAGCTGCAGGTTTTTTTTTTTTTTTTTTTTTTGTAAAAAGAACATAATTTTTTTTTTTACAGTGTGCTACATTGAATATGGAGCTCAAGATGCCTTCATTGAGGTACACAGCACAAATCACTGTAGGATTATCCCACTTCTGGTACTTCATTGGTCTTGACAAAGACATTTTCTTCTTCACACTAACATTCAGACATTAAAATCGAATAAAACGGCAATAATAAAAAGCAATAGCTAGGTCAGCTGATTACCTTAAAGTCCATAACTATCACTGTCAGTTCATACTGCTGTTACCGCCTTCTCCAACAAGCGGATGTGATGAGACCAGTTTTCCGGTTTGGTTGTGTGGAATTTGACATAAAGCCTGTTGAAGCAAGCAATAAAGAATACAGAGAAAAAGGCTATTCTTCAACAGCATTCACTCAAGGACTGCAAGAAATTTCACCAAGCATGGCAACAGACTGAAATTCAGAGCCACTGACTGAGTACTTGTGAAAGTGCCACAGGAGGTATAACGCCTGTCAAGTTAATGGGTGAAATTGTCCATCGTTTTTTGAAGCAGTGAGTATTATGTTTTTCAGTAGTTAGGTAGGGGCGGTTCATGTGTTTTCAACCCCTAGTTTACATAGTTACCCATGAAAATTTTCTTTGTATTAATTCTCTATCATTTGTTATGTCAACAAAGAGAGGGAATAGTGCTCAGGGACTTTTAAAGTGGAACAGGCACAAAATGCACTGCCAGAAGGAACAATGGCAAGGGTCAAAGCAATTTTACCAAAAAGATTCGAAGCTTGGTGTTGTTCACTGTGGTTTGTCTCTCTTCGAGAGACCGTTCATGATCGTTCTCCTCACCTCTTCAATTATACATGCTGGTTGGGGCTAAAAACAGCATTTTTCGAGCCCAGATTGGAAACGACTGGAAAGGGTTGATGCCTCTTCAAAGGATATTCCTAAGAGATTTCCATAATATGCAGACAACCTATAAATATGACATCATTTACATATGGGAGGGAATTCTTGAGGACCTCAATAACAAGTTAAAAACACAACTTTGCATGTGCTACTCTTATCTGGATTACATGTCATTGTGCTATGCCAAACATTATTATCATAATAAAAGTAAAGTAAACAGCTGTCTTTTTGGGATGAAACACAATGTTGTCAAGGACAAGGTCTTTTGTAGGTCAAATCAAATACAAAGCATAGACAACTAAGTACAGGAGTTAGGAATGTTTATTTCTAAATAATAATAATAATAATAATAATAATACAGACATACAAATATGCACATGCTAACCACAAATTCAGTGAATTATTTAGATATAAATATAATAATAATAATGGTGTGATAATATGTCATGGGATATTTACCTATATTTGTTGTATTTCAAGTTCACTTGATTGTTGCAAACATTGGAGAGAAACCTTGAAAAATCTTGAAGCAGCTAGGCTGGAGTTTCTGTAAATAGAGGGAATTTGTATTGAAATATCGTTCTCCACCATCACTCTCATTAAGATCATCATAATAATTGAGATCATTATTGGGGTTTTGACATATACAAAAATAAAACTGAATTTATTTAAACTGAACACCATAATATGCATCATCCTTATCATCTTCATAATCATTTTATTCAATTCCATATTCCAGTTTCCCCTAGACAGCAAGTAGAATAAAGTCACGTAATTACTGGCTGCGCAAAGCAGTGTGGGCAGCAGAAAGCAGATTTTAGCTCCATGAACAGCAGATGTGAGTCTGCCAACACAGGTTTTATTTCGACAACAATATCTTGGAATCCTGTTTGTTCCTTACAAAAGACTGTGCAATAGTCTTCATGCAATCTGACACCAAAGGTAGAATGCACAATGATGGTTATTACTCTCATTACAATCTGGCATATTAGCTCCTACAGTATATGGCAGCATATGGTACTTGTGTGTTATTATCTTCAGACAATACACATAATAATAGCAACCAAGAGGGAACAATTATGCTTCTTCAGGGTATAAGTGCTATATCCTATCATCCAAGATACAAGCATGCATCTCTTTTTTTATAATGATTTGAGTCATCATGACTTGAAACTAGACATGATAAAAAACAGAATGAATGTACTGTATTCATTAAAGAGGAAACATTAAGCAGTTTCTAAGCCACAACGTGTCTTTTTACACACTTGGATGTACTTCATTTGTAATTTTTCATCAGCATTTAATTAGGCAGTGAGTTAATGAATGCATCCCTGCTCAAAAGATCAGCTTTGACATTAATTTCCACGCTGGCTTATGCTGGTTAAATCTGTACTTGTTCTTATTTAACATATTATTTTACCTATCATTAAAGCTTTACTCTCCAACGTATCAAAGTAGATATGTTCTTTTTCAGAAATGCCACTGTAATCCATTATTGTAACGTTGCTTGTGTTTGTGATTCACCAGTTTTCCTAATATTAGGAAAAGTAATGAAGTATCAGCCTGATACTTCAAAATTAAGTGTTTTTGAGAAATGTATGAGGCCTTGAGGGTCTCTAAGACCCACAAAAGAACATGACTGTTAAGCAGAAGTATTTTACACAATACTACCGCTTAACCTGTGATATCAATATTACTTACCCAAAAATGAAACATTATTAATGTTTACATAACTTGTGTTAATGTAATTCCTAATGCATGTAATATCTGAGAAATGACTACCTCTGCATAAAGCTCTGTTAGATCGAGTATTAACTTGTCTGAAGCAATTACACATTTTGTTGATCACATACATATTTTTCTCTCTGTGCCTAATCAGGGGGAAGTTGTAAACTTGTTTTGGGAAGAAAACTGAAATACCTATTCTTGTATCAGCCAGGACATAGCATGGCATATCCATTTAAATCATATCAAGCTAGACACTATACAGAATTATTTCTTCCTATTACAAATAAAAATATGACAAGTGCAAGCTCAAAACATCCCATCCCAATAACTCAGCAACATATCATGACAAAGAAATGTAAGCGCAGCGTAGTTCTATCGGGAAGACTAGCAGCTGTACATCATCGCACCATTAGCTAGTTAACTCCTAGCCAATCACATGTAAGCCATTACTTTATAAGTCTGCTCACAATCTATCACATTGCTGTTTCAGTTGTGCTAACACGGCAACCTCCACCACCCCACCACCACCAGTTGAGTCCCGTCCTGCACGGGGGTAGGCTCCTTGCCCCTGCCTCCTATCTCCGGCAGGATATGACTGTTCCAAGTACAACTTCTTCGGACCGCCAGAAGGGGCTTACGCCAAAGAGAGACATTACATTTCTGTTTTATATTCTTCAAATAAATGTCATCTTAAATTTCACTCAAGTCTACGAGTTTTCCTGATAGTACTATGGAGAAAGTCGCAGTTTGACCAAAGAAGAAATATTACTGGGAATGGGTAAGATTTTTTAATAGTTCTTGTTACGACCCAAGTTTGGGACCAACATAAGAAGCCATCAAAAGTTGAAAACAAAAAGGTTGCAATGGCCATGGTAAAAAAAAAATAAAATAAAGAAACCAACAGGAATTAAAAACATGCCAAACAAGGACTGGTGAGCTGACTAAATTACAATTAACAATTAACTAAAGAGTCAAGGAAGCTTACTAACTCCCGGTAATGAAAAACAGAGAAAAGAAATCTTCCGGATCAGCTTGTTTGCCTACTCTGACTATTATAAACTAATTCAACTAAACAAGACAAAACTCACAAACCTTTTGAAATAAAGAAATAAAAAAACAACATCAAACGAACACTAAATACTGGAGTAGGTTTCCTGGGACAGCATCTCACATAAAGTTCAGCCAGAACCTCTTAAATAGGCAAAATTTCAGGTGTAGATTATTAGAGTCTCTGCCACCCATTTATTTGGTAGCCTCACACAGAAAACACAAAAGCAAAAGAGCAGGGGCTCATAACATTCTACAAAAGTGTGCTAACAAAATAGAAACACACATAGCATTTTCCATTCTGAGCTATTTTTGGACACCACTAAAGAACATATATAATTAGCATTTTACAAAAACATTTGACCTGGGATCAGAATAGTATAAAAATGTTTCACAGAATTCACTGTGTATACCTACTTCACATTCACAAGATAAACTGAATAAATTCACAGAATATGATTCACAAATGCATTACTGAATTCTCATTGAAAAAAATATCATAAATCATAAATGCATAACCAAGTTCACAAATGATTCACAAATGCAATCTGTTTCCAAGTCGCAAAAGACAGATTTTGGTATGGTCTTGGGTGGGTAGAAACGGCCAATATGGCCTCTAGAGACTGCAACATGAGGTGGAGGTGAGTGGCAACAACTTTGAATGCTTGTTCACCATCTCCATTTATAATTTTACTTATATCTTGATCTTTTTTCACATCAAAGGTGATTGTGTCACTTTAGAAGACATTAATTTAACCCCCGGAGTCGAATGGATGACGTTTATGCTGACTTCTTTAAGGAGCTTCAAAAGTCGAATCACCATCCACTTGCATTTTAAGTACCTACTGAGCTGAGATATTTTTCTATTTTTCTTCAAATGTGTTCTGCTGAAGAAAGAAAGTCATACACACCTGGGACATTTTTAGGTGAACTATCCACTTAAGGGAACCAACAAAATTAAAGCAAAATATCAGTTGATTAAAGTCATGTCTGAGTGGTCAATGACACGCAGTGTGTCTTAAGCAGTCATGAAGCAAAGTGGCTGATGTCTCGTGAACACAAGTGCTGCTGCTTCGATCCGTTCAGCCGCCTGCGCCGCCTTTCTCCCAATGAAAATAGAGAACCCGTGGCTACCGAGGAACCATATAAAACCACCTTTAAAGTTTTTATAATTAATGAAAAGGAGAAAATAAGATAAAAAGCTACTACTTTCTTTGAACTTTCTTTGAAAAGAGAGTGTAAAGACGCCACAAAACCTGTCAAATGCATTTCAGCACCAAAGTAAATGAACAGAAACTGATCAAACAAAAACATAAACATAATCTATATTAGATTATATAAGAAGACTGTTTGACTGTTCCACAGAGATCAGACAGATCTGGCAAACATTAACTGCACTGAAGTTTATGCAATTAATTAGTTTTTATAAGCTAGGGTGTGCAGCAAAGCCATTATCTGTATCTGTATTTGTATTTGTTACTATGACAAAATTATTTGTATTTGTAATAATTATTACTGTTGAATTATATTATTGGTATATTGTTTATTTTTTCTCACCAGATGAAGCTACATTAACTGGGGAATGTGCTTTTAACTTTGGCTTCTCCTGGTATTTCTGACATTAATATCTGCTGAAACATAATTTTCGTTTAGCCTAGTCTGTGCAGTGAGCAAGTATAACAATGTTAATCTGGAGACATGAGGTGTCAAACAATTGTAAAAGGTCAAGCACACATTTTGCAGCGAATATTAAATAGCCTAAAAAAACAAACATTAAACGAAATGAGAAAAAATGTATTAACCCAAACAGGTGAAATCACCATAAATCTATTTCAGAAAGTTTTATGGAAGGTTACACTTGAGGCTTATTTTGTGTGTGCACATTTTAACATAATGTGGAGGACATAATTATTTAGTTAAATTACATGTGCAGAATTAGCAAAAATAAATAAATAAATAAATAAAATAAAATAAAATAAATCAGTGGAATAAATAGCAAGAGCGAGCCTCTATATTTCTAGAAGACAAAAGCAGAACAAGTGCATGTTTTGGTTTCTCCACAATCCTCCATGTGCAGGAATATTCTGAATAGATTTACAAGTATTTAAACCTCCTTGGGGCTTATAAACTATTTGGGGATAAAGATTAAACCATGCAATTACCTTCATTGGCGATATGGATTTAAATGTGGTCAGCTTTATGAGATGGGCAGAGGAGCTCTTCTATAAAATCATCACTTCTCTGGTCAGAAATTCAACATCGCGCTCAAGTTAGTTTATGAATCCTTACATGTGAATTGTGTGAAACATTTGGTGTTTATGTATTAACAGGCATTTTAAAAAGTGGAAAATGTATAATATAGTATCTTAGTTAAAATTACTCATGACAAGGTAAGAATTCTGAGACGCGCACAATTAACGGAGACTGAAACGGAGTTGAGTCTGTGGCCATCCGATGAATTTGAAATAACACCATGCACATTTTCATTCATAAGGTTTACACTGTAGTATTGGCTTCACAGACTCATCATTGTTTTATAATTTTCGTTATGTTTATTTTAAATATCGCTTAATTCTTGTGCTTGTTGGATGATCAGTCTTCCAAATATTTTTTCTATTATTCGGATGAATTCGTTATTCATTTTGAAGTCATTTTTCGTGCCTTTCTGAATAAGGTATTCGATTATTGGCACATCCCTAGTTAGTTTTATTAGTTTTTAAACTCCAAAGCAGCCACGGGACGTCGCGTATACCGGAACGTATGTGACTCGATTGGATTTGGACTGACAACATTTAGACATGTTAATAAAGATTTCTGCCACAGCCATTTGTTTGTACATGCAATAATCATTCAGTTTAATTATTGAAGGTACAAATACGTTTTTGGGAGTTCAAATAATCCATTCAAAATCCTCTTAGCTCAAAAATCTGAGAGAACAGACTCAAAGAATGATTTGCTCTCAAACCAGACATCACTTTAGCATGTAAGCAAGATCTACACAAGAGCAGTATCGTCATGGTTACTTTTGTAACCTCTGTTCCCTGATGGAGGGATCGAGATGTTGTGTCGATGCAGTGACACTAGGGGTCACTCTTGGGAGACCCCAAACTCATCTAAAAGGCCAATGAGAATTGGCGAGTGGAATTTGCATGCCACTCCCCCGGACATACGGGTATAAAAGGAGCTGGTATGCAACCACTGTTGTGGCTTCTACCACCTCTGTGAAACATCCCTCTTGAAGTCTTGGGGTTTTGATGCCAGAAGATAGACTTTATTATCAGAGATAAAAAAGCAGAGTTGTTCCCATCACAACAACTACAACAACTCCAGCAAAATGGTTTGCACCCACTTAAATACATATCATCTACCAAGGAGTGGCCAATACATTCCATACATGTCACCATTCCTATTCTTTGACTCCAATCTGTTTATTTTAAGAAGTGGACAGGAGACACCTGTGGAGGAACCTCAACATATATTTTCTCAGCAGACATGAGAGCAGTTTACTATATGTGAGCACATTCCTTTCCTACACAGGCTTCACCACACACACACACACACACACACACACACATACACTAAGATTCATGCTTGAGCAGAAGAAATAATTGTTGAATAAAATGGCTATATTTACATTGATTATACTTGATTAATTTATACTCAACTTGATAAAAATATTCTACACCACTCAATCAGGTTTTGTGCTGAGGAGCCGAGATAAGGTCCCGGCCATTTCAGCAAGTAGTTCATCGTTGTGGCAAGAGGGACACAACGTCTCGTTTCCTCCATCAGGGAATGGAGGTTACGAAAGTAACCATGACGTTCCCTATATGTCACTCACTCAACGTTGTGTCGATGTAGTGACACTAGGGGTCCCTATACAAAACGCCACAACTAACTGAACGGTGTTACGTGAAGTGGCAGTGTGTGATGGGCAGACTGCTGTGTGCCTCTTAGCCAGCGCACCAGGCCGTCATGTAACCTCCCCCAACGCTCTTTATGAGCGTCGAACAGTCCTTCAGGAACAAGTCGACAGCCCAAAGAATAGGTGGACAGGCTAGCCCAGCCGAGGCCTCTTTTCCTTCTCTTTTCTCCCCAAAAAGAGTGGAATTTGTTAACTGACTGGGAGCCCTAAGTGTCTAAGTCGGGGGGGGTGTCACTCCCAAGGGGAAGACACCGCAGAGACCACACCCCGCCCAAAAAGGGGGGGGGGGTATTTTGAGTGGAAATACATCACATGGTCTTTACCGAGCCTTGTCGGAAGTTTGTCATGTGGAGAGGTCCCATGGTAGGTCCTACCCAAAGGGGGAGGAGTTTCTACAAAGCATGGCGACCGGGGGCAGAGGGGCCCCTGCCCAAGGAAGATGCAGTTTACCGACAGGGAAACGATTTTGCGGAAAATATCACATGGGGTTGCCTTCGGGGTACCATCGCATGCGGAGCACCTACCTCAGTACAGGGCCTCATTAGCGCACTTACTGAGCCGGCAGAGAGTTTCTTCGCAAACTCAACTGCCACAGGGCTAAGGAGGAAAGTCATCCAGGGATCACAGTCTGTGAACACTACTGGGAGTCAAGAGCACACATCTTCCCCTCAAGGGAGGGGAAAGGCGCTATGCGCAAGAGGTACACCCGGCCAGTTGTCCCGGAAATTACATGCTCATGCCTGCCACTACTCGGGACGAGACTGGCTCAACCCGGAGATTGTAGAACCTTGCAAAGGTGTTGTGTGCTGCCCAGCCCGCTGCTCTGCAGATGTCTGTGAAAGAGGTGCCACTGGTCAAGGCCCAGGAGGCCGCCACACTCCTGGTAGAGTGGGCTCGTAAACCCGCAGGGGGTGGCAAGTCCTGAGCCTGATATGTCATCGTGATGGCATCAATGACCCAGTGGGCGATCCTCTGTTTGGAGACAGCGCTTCCTTTCCGCTGTCCACCAAAGCAAACAAAGAGCTGCTCGGAGCTTCTAAAGCTCTGCGTATGATCCAAATAGATGCGTAAAGCTTGCACCGGACACAGCAACGCCAAGGCTGGGTCTGCCTCCTCCTGGGGCAGTGCTTGCAGGTTCACCACGATTCGCTGACAGAGAATGCCTGCAGGTCCCCTACCCTCTTGATGGAAGTGAGCGCAGTCAGGAGGGCAGTCTTCAAAGAGAGTGCCTTAAGCTCAGCTGACTCCAAGGGCTCAAAGGGGCTCCCCGTAGACCCTGAAGGACTACAGAGAGGTCCCACGGGGGGACAAGGCGCGGTCTAGCGGGGTTCAACCTCCTAGCACCTTTCAGGAACCTGATGATCAAGTCATGCTTCCCCAAGTACTTACCATCTACCGCATCGTGATGAGCCAAAATAGCGGCTACATACACCTTCACAGTGGAGGGGGACAGCCGCTCCTCCAACCTCTACTGCAGGAAGGAAAGCACCGATCTGACTGTGCATCTCTGGGTTCTTCGTATTGGGAAGAACACCACTTAGCGAACAGACGCCACTTCAAGGCATACAGGTTCCTCGTAGAGGGAGCCCTAGCCTGAGTGATCGTGTCTACCACTGCGGGCGGTAGGCCACTTAAGTCCTCCAAATCTCGTCCAAGGGCCAGATGTGGAGATTCCAGAGGTCTGGTTGCAGGTGCCAGATGGTGCCCCATCCCTGACAAAGAAGGTCATTCCTCAGGGGAAGTTGCTCAGGGGAAGTTGCTGTCACGAGGAATGTGAGATCCGAGAACCATGTCTGGGTGGGCCAGCAGGGTGCTACTAGGATGACCTGTTCCCCGTCCTCCCTGACCTTGCACAGGGTCTGTGCAAGTAGGCTCACTGGGGGAAACGCATACTTGCGTAGTCCAGGGGGCCAGCTGTGTGCCAATGCATCTATACAGAGAGGTGCCTTGGTCAGGGCGTACCAAAGTGGGCAGTGGGAGGATTCCCAGGAAGCAAACAGGTCTACCTGTGCTCGACCGAATCGACTCCAAATCAGCTGGACCACCTGAGGATGGAGTCTCCACTCTGTCCTGAGGGTAACCTGACGTGACAGCGTGTCCGCTGCAGTGTTGAGGTCGCCCGGGTTGTGAGTGGCTCGTAGCGACTTGAGGCGCTGCTGACTCCAGAGGAGGAGATGGCAGGAGAGTTGTGACATGCAATGGGAGTGTAGACCCGAGTGATCCCAAGTGATACGGGGACGAGGTTCCTCCTCCCCCCCCTCGGCCAATCTTATATTGGGCAGCAGGAGCCAGGTAAGTGCTTCGATGTCCCTGGACTCAGCACGGCCACGGGGCTCAAATCCCCTCGACGTGGCACCTCGAGCTCTGCCCCGCCGGCAGGCCCCATGTCGACGGGATTCGAGCCCCGTGGCCATGCTGAGTCCAGGGACATCAAAGCACTTATCTGGCTCCTGCTGCCCACCATAAGATTGACCAAGGTGGGGGGAGGAGGAACCTTGTCCCCGTAGTCCACCGGAACCAACCCTGTGTTGGCGTGTTTGTGCCACAGCTGGGCGCACAGGGGCGGTGGTCGTGGCCGTGGGCGGCGCCCTGAGCCCAGGAACCAATCGTTGAGCTGCGTTCAGGGAGGAGTGGAGGGTCCCACTCTAGCCTGACGCTTGCGGCCGCCCGGGAAAGCATGTCCATCATTTCCGCATCAGCCTGGGACTGGGCAACCATCCCCAAAGGGGGAAGCCCAGTCAAAGCCTCCGCATCTGACTGGATGAGCCCGCTCTCTGATGCTTTAATCGATAACTCATCCACTTCCCGGGCTCTGAATGAGAAGTCGAACTCGCCCTGAGACGAGCCGGCGATCTCGTTCGAGCGCGTGATTGGGGCAAGCGAGCGTGCTGGGAAATGGGAGGTCCGTGGGGGGATACTCGGCGGAGGTGGTCCCATTGAGGTCCCCAAATCGCCCCCAGTGCTAAATGACGTGGCCTCAAACCCGTAGGTAGAAGGACCGGCGTAGGGAGCCGCTGGGGTGGCTTGCTTTCTTACGAATGCAAGCTGCGACCGCAACGTTGCCATGGTCATGTTCTCGCAATGAGGACATGATTCATCCATCTCCGCGTGGGCAGCACCCAGACATGTAAGACAACGATCGTGGCCGTCGGAAGCAAAGAGATAATGACCGCAACCAGGAATAACACACAAACGGAAAGGCATCTTTTAAAAGATGCGTCTTTAAAAAGACGTTCCGTGTGTGCCGCTCTTTTAGAAAGAAAATATACTCTATTAGAATATACTCTTTTAATATGTTCTGCCGAAGCGCCCAGGGGCGTTCTCTGCAAACCACAGATGCAGAGGGGGAGAAGTCACTGAAATGCGCTGTAAAATCCAGTAGAGAGAGGTGAATGAACTCGGCGGATGAATTCAGCTCAATGAATAGAACAAAGAGAAAATCTGAACGAGTGGTTGCATACCAGCTCCTTTTATACCCGTATGTCCGGGGGAGTGGCATGAAAATTCCACTGGCCAATTCTCATTGGCCTTTTAAAAAAAGATCAGAGGTGTTTGGGGGCTCCCAAGAGTGACCCCTACAACGTCACACAACGTCGACAGATAGGGAACTAGACAATTAAATATTTTAAAGCAGAGCATAACTTGAAAAATGTATGTTAATTATAGAAATTTTCATGACATTCAGGCCTGGAACAAAGCATTTTAAAATTCCCTGATATTTCTATATTTTTCATGACCGAGTGAACCCTGACACCTGTATTATTTAATTTGCAACCTGCCAGACATGTCTAATACTGTATATGTGATGAACCACAAATAATTGACAGTTTGCAAATTAAAATTCAGCAATCAATTTGTAAATGTAAAAGCATTCAAAAATGTGTTAACAAACATGTGAAATTATCACTGTAATCATGTTTATGAATAGTATTTTGTGAAGGTTAATTAGGTTACACATATGAGGATTTTGTGAACATATTTATTTTGATACAATTCTGACTTCATATTTGACCACAGTTCCCTTTCATATTCCAATGGCAGTTATTTGAGTTGTGACATCTGATAATAAGGTAGTTTTAGAAGATTGTCCATTGGCTGCTGTGCATTGAGTCCACGAAAAATGGGACAATAAAGTATATTCAATTCAATATCGGGGAGTGCGCTTACCTGAATAACAACTATTATCATTAGAATCATCCTATGGTGGTTTTCGTCCTACCTTGAGAATAGATCTTTTTGAGTAAGGGTTGGAGATTTTTCTTCATCCTCAGCTCTTATCACTTGTGGGGTCCCTCACGGGTCGATTTTGGGACGTATTTTCTTTTCTTTGAATATGCTCCCCCTTGGCTTGATTTTTTTTAATTATGGCATTTTTTCCCCATTTTCATGCCGATGACAGACAGATTTATCTCCCTTTGAAACCTGGTGTATAGATCTTTTCAATTGCTTCTGTTATGTTTGAAGGAGTTTAAAAGTTGGATGGCACAAAATCTTCTCCAGTTAAATGAGAAGATGGAGATCATTATTTTTAGTTCTACTGAATGTGGCAAGGATATAATTAGTAACTCAGGTCCATGGGTGAATAATTTGGTTGTAGTCTTCGATTCAGTCCTTAAATTTGATAAGCAGTTTAAGGCTGTTGGGAAAATCTGCTTTAATCAACTCAGAACCATCACCAAACTTACAATCAATTCAATACAAGAACTGGATTCAATACAAGGTCCATGGTATGGCTCCTAGTTATGTCACTGATCTTGTAAATCTTCATTCTTCATGTTGATCACTAAGATCAGCTAATCTTTTCTCTGGCTTTCAAAATTTGATAGATCCTGTGTGTTGTGATTTTATACTTGTCCTCTTTGTTTATGGATTCTTCATTTGATGGTAACTATGTGATGAGATGTTGTGGTTGTTTTTTATGTTTGATGTTTGAGGGCTTTATAAATAAATGAGACTTGAGACTTGAGAATGATATGCAGTGTCCTTCTTTGTGTGTAAGAGTGTGATAGCAAATGATAGGTGATAAATTATAACTGATGTGGCGTTGACCATAATCAGTATTAAAAACATTCAACCAGTATACCCCCCTCTTACTAGGGTCATACTATATCCTGGGGTTTTCTATGAATTTAATCAGAAATGTGTGGTTCACACTACCTCCTGGAGGAAACAAGAGCTTCTGACAGCAGGGTGGCAACATCTCTCGGCCATTCTCACATGGTTCTGAGTAGCATGAAGTACAAAGCCTGCTGGGATGTACCTGTGCCTCCGGGCAAATTCATAGATGTAACTGAGGGACAGGATTTAATGACTTATTATGTAAACACAACAAATCAAAGTTATCCATGACGTGAGTCATAAAGGGCACAGAATATTCTGCTCCCCATTAGTAACTTCTAATCAGATGAAAGCTACCAAAAGTATTTCTTGATCTTGAGCCTATCAAAACAGCACATAATCCATGAGTTTACACTTGGATGTTTTCACTGAAAGATTTAATTATGAAAAACTGTTGTATAAGATGAGTTTCATTAAGCAGATCTTTGTTCTGGAGAAAAGAGCTAAAAAGGTTTCAGTCATGTGGTCTTTGTAAGATTTTTGAAAGGCAAAGGTTTTTGTAAGGCAAACAAATGTAATGACTATTGCACTATTCTATAGCATCTTATGCCCAGCCTGATCTCATTATTATAGGTAGCTATTCGTATGAAGCAAACATGTATAAACATACTTATTTGGATGTTTTGATAGAAGCTGTAATGTACAATATGGACAACTTGACAGCATCTAAAACAATTTTAGAAACTTCCATTTATTGATTTATTGATGATCCATTTATTATTATATTTGTACAAATATATTTACAATTAATAAATATATTTGTACATTTGTACTACTTTTAGATATTTAACAGTAGATCCCTTAAAGGGATAGTTTATCCAAAAATGGAAATTGTCTCATCATTGACACCCTCATGCCATCCCAGATGTGTATGACTTTGTTTCTTCTGTAGATCACAGATTAAGATTTAAGAATATTTCAGCTCTGTAGGTCCTCACAATGCAAGTGAATGGGTACCAACATATTGAAGGTCCAAAAATCACATAAAGTTAGCATAGAGGTAATCCATATGACACCAGTGAATAAATATACAGCGATATGATAGGTGTGGGTGAGAAACAGATACATATTTAAGTCCTTTTTTACTATAAATACTCCTCCCAGCCCAATAGTTATACAGTATGCATGAAGCATGTGAATTGCCAAAAAAAAAAAAAAGTATAAAAGAAGCATGTGAAAATGAAAGTAAAAGTGGAGATTGTAAATATTGTATAATATGACTAAATATTGATCTGTTTCTCACCCACACTTATCAAATTGCTTCCTAAAGTATGGATTTAACCACTGGAGTCATTTGGATTACTTTTATGCTGCCTTAATGTGCTTTTGGAGTTTCAAACTTTTGGTATCCATTCACTTGTATTGTATGGACCTACAGAGCTGAGATATTCTTAAATATTAATTTGTGTTCAGCAGAAGAAAGAAAGCCATACACATGGAAAATGTGGAAAAGTGGAAAATGCGTAATTCTGCCTGGGAGGGTTCACTTTCCATAAGGCAGAGAACGCTATGGTTTATAAACTTCTTCGGGATGCTTTGATTTTTAAATGATTCAGCATTTAACTTGTGTAATTATTGTCTGCATACCAGAGCAAAAGGGGGAACACACTCACCATTTATCAAGCGCTGAAACTTTACCAGGTGAAAAACGATCTGGAATCATGTGTAACAGTCACATTAAGTCCTCTTTGCTTCATCAGAATGTCGATTTGTGACACCAGCACTGAAAAAGCTTGATGCAGCGCAACAAATGAGAAAACAGAACACAGGTGTCTCAAGATGCGTTAATACTGTAAATATTGAAATTCTTTATAAGTTAACAGTGTCTAAAAAAATGCGACGGTCCTGCACAATGAATTGTAAAACAGAACACAGGTGTCTTGAGATGCGTTTATAAATATTAAAGTTCTTTTAAACTTAGTCTCTAAAAAAAATGCAACGGTCCTGCGCGGTACGCTAAAAAAAGTGAGTTGTAGCACAACTATCAAAGACATCCATCCAGTGAGTGTTAACATGGCCTCGACACATGTGCGAACAGCCCATAACTTGCCCTATAGCCTACTTGAAAAACTGACCCGAACCTGGCCCAAAACCTGTAGGTTTTTCGGGTACCGTTGGACTCAGATCGGGTTGAAGACCTCTAAACACATGCAGAATAACTAAATAGTGATTTTGGTATTTGAATACCATGCACATCCCTATTAATAACACATGATTTTGGATGGTTCACAATTAAAAAGTACATATAACTGTCCGTGAAAGACATTGCTCCAAACTTTTCTTCCTTCAATTTGAAAAATCCAACCAAATCTGGCAAATGTCCTGTAGTGCATAAAGGTGAACTAAGTCACGTGACACGTCATGGGGGGCCTCCACGGTGTTCCGACCCATGGGCCTCTCAGTTCTTAATCTGTCCTTGCTTAAATTGACTTTAAGTAGATGTTCTGAACAATGGAGCTCCCCTGAGACAAACCGGCACGCAATAATCCCATGCCGTCCTGCACCTGTCTATTTAGCATAAATATTTGGTGGGTAAAAAAAAAAAGAAAAGGTTTAACATTGCATGTTTAACCAATAATGTAATATTGACACTAGCATCATAGATACTGTACATTACACACAGTCAAACAAACACAACAGAGCTCAGAGACACAAGACACTTTACATCCTGACTATGGTGGAAAGTTGGCTATCACCGCTCAAATACAAATCAGAAGCTCACTAAAAGCTCCAAGAATATGCAGGATTCGGATTAAGAACAGATTCATGCAGAACAGTTTGCACCAATGTATGGACATGTTATCCAATAAACATAAAGTTCTAAATTAGCAAACATCATACATTTGCTTTACGCTTTGGCAAATACTTTCTACCAGGAAACCAAGGGCCACATTATGTTGCCACGGGGTCCCTGGGCTCACCATTTCATGAGGCTTCCCTCTTTGGTGTGCACGTGGGGGTGAATGTGGAATGTAAGCAGAGATTGACATTAACTTTTTGGCTCACCTGCCACTGTGGCTAGTGGTACTCCAAAGTCACTGGCCACTCAGAATTTTCACTAGTCAAAATCACCCGCCCCACAAAAAGTGATAAAAGTAACTGGAGACTGTAACTGCATGTATTTGTTCAGACATTTTTTTTTTACAAAAATGATATAAGTTCAGCAAGACACAGGCCTAATGGTTTAAGTCATCTCTTAGAATATCTTAAGACCAAATGGTCAATTAGAACAGGATTAGGACAAAACAGGAGGAAACTTGTCCATGGAAGTCCAGATTTTAACCCCTGTAACACAGTTCCATGGAAAGGAGGAGGCGAGAACCGGCTTGACAATATAAATGATAGTTTAATAATAAACTGAACCAAAAAGACAAACACACACACACACAGATGTCGGACAGCTGTCCGTAACTCTCTCTCTGTCGCACTGCCGTCTCTGGTCAGCCTTATCCCTCTCGGGCTTCATCAGCCTAATTAGGGGCCGGGTGTGCGGAATCACAACCCGGCCCCACCCTCCACCCTGCCACAACCCCTTTTAACCATTCTAAATTGAACTTGCCTTCATGAAAGTTTTCCATTGTTCTTTTATTGTCTAACAGTGGCAATTGTAATGATAAGGCCATAACCGCAGGAAAGACCATGTATGACTCCTCATTACTGTGGTTAGGTCATTGTACAAGTAGCAAGAAAAAGTATCTTAACCCTTTGGAATTACCTGCATTTATGTATAAATTTGCATTATAATCTGGTTTGATCATCTAAGTTACAATAATGAACAAACACAATTTGTTTTAACCAATAACACACAAATTATTGTATTGTTCTTGTACATATTGAATATATCATTCAAACATTCACAGTGTAGGCTAAAAAAGTATGTGAAACCTTAGGCTAATGATGTCAACAAAAGCCTCCATGCCTCGTAAAAAATAGATATCAGAAGACCTACGATCAAGAATTGTTGCTTTGCACAAAGCTGGAAAGATATTCATCTGCCCACAGTTAGACAAATTGTCTATATATGGAGACGAATTAGTACTGTGGCTACTTTCCCTAGAAGTGGCTGTCCAGCCAAATAGGACTCAAAGGGCACACTGCAGAATGCTCAGTGAGTTAAAAAAGAACACTAGAGTGACAGCTAAAGACTTGAAGGAGTCACTGGAACTGGTTAACAGCTTTGATCATGAGTCTTCTATACAGAAAACATTAAACAGGCATGGTGCGTATGACAGGACACCATGAAGAAAGATGCTGCTTTACAACAAAAAATGTGTGTGCCTGAAGTTTTCCAAAGACCACCTTGACACTCCACAACGCTACTGGGAAAATGTTTTGTGGACGGATGAAACTAAGGTTGAATTGTTTGGGAAGAACAAACAGCACTATGTATGACGTAAAAAGGGCACTGCATACCAACATGAAAACATCATCCCAACCATGTAGTACGGTGGAGGGAACATCATGATTTGGGGCTGCTTTGCTGCTCTCGGGCCTGGACCGCTTGCCATCATCTAAGGAAAATTGAATTCAAAAGTTTATCAAGATATCCTACATAATTTAATTTCAGGGTAGCTGTGCACCAGCTGAAGCTCAGTAGAAGTTGGATGATGCAGCAGGACAATGACCCTAAACACTGAAGTGAATCCACTACAGAATAGCTTAAAAAACAAAAAAATCCACTTTTTAGAGTAGCCCAGCCAGAGCCCAGATCTTAACCCAATAGAGATGCTGTGGAATGACATCAGGAGAGCCATTCACACCAGATACCCTAAGAATATGGCTCAGCTGAAGCAGTTCTGTAAGGAAGTATGGTCCAAAATATCTTCTGAATGTTGTGCAGATCTAATCTGGAGCAACCGGAAATGCTTGGTTGAGGTTATTGCTGCCAAAGGAGGATCGACCAGTTATTAAATCCAAGGGTTCACTTATTTTTTCCATAACACTGTGAATGTTTAATAGGATGTGTTCAATAAAGACATGAAAGATTATAACTGTTTGTGTGTTGTTAGCTTAAGCACATTGTGTTTGTCTATACTTGTGCCTTTGATGAAACTGAGATGACATTTTATGACCAATTAATGCAGAAAACCTGCTAATTCCAAAGGGTTCACATACTTTTTCTTGCCACTGTAGATAGTCTTTAGTAAAAATAAACTATAGTATTTGTCATGAAAAAATGGTAACACTTCACAATAAGGTTGCATTTGTTAACATTAGTTAACAAAATTAGTTAACATGAACTAACAATGAACAATACTTTTACAGCATTTACTAATCTTGGTTAATGTTTGTTACAACATATACTAATACATTTTTAAAATCAAAAGTTGTTATAGTTAACATTAGTTAATGCACTTTGAACTAACTTGAACTAACAATGAACAATTGTATTTTTATTAACTAACATTAACCAAGATTAATAAATGCTGTACAAAATATATTGTTTATTGTTTGTTCATGATACTTTACTAATGTTAAGGAATTTAATCTTACTGTAAAGTGTCACCGAAAAAACTAATAGCCTAAAGACATTTAGAACCTTTAACAACGTTCACAGTTAATAATTGCATGGAGTACAAAAGGAGAAAGAATATTCACGGAAGAAAGTATGTCCTATGGGTTTGGATCAAGATAAAGGTGAGTGAATGATGACAGAATAATTATTATTAATAAAAAAGTCATATAGATTCGCCATAAACATTTTAATATGAATCTATACCAGTTACCAGTTAGAGTCACTGCAGTAAAAACATTTTAGTTTGGATGATGATGTGTATTTTAAAAACCTTGTAATCGATGTTGATGCATGGCACACTGTTGTCTCTTTACCTAGTCAGTGCTGTTTATAATGTCAGGGCTGTCTAGCAGTTTGAGAGGCTTGACTTCCTCCATATAGCACTTTAAAGTAGAAGATTCTAAGTAGAATTCAAATGGGTCACAAAAGTTTTGTGGTCTCCACTGGCTTCCACGATATCGAATCAAGCCCTACTGAATCCCACAATTTTCGCTCTGTGCTGTCCCAGAGCTCTGGGGATCTTATCTCTGGAGCACGCTGATGTGTGCTGCGGCAGTTTGCGAGAAAGCATGCTTCATTCACCCCGCACAGATGCACATGTAAGTTATGAGAGGCATTTTTAGTGCTTTTAAGGTGCTGAATGCAAGATAAACACAATTGAATTTGCTTCGGCTGTGGCCACTCCACCAAAGTGGCTAGTTAGGCTGATGGAGTTACCCACCACTGCGGATTTCTACCTGCACTTGGCGGGTGGGCTCTTTGAGCAGGTTTAGCGCCCCATTCACAAAAGGAATTATGCAGATAAGCCAACAGTGCAAATGTGCCTAATAATTATTTAATGGTATATTGATTTGGTTTGATTTTGGAGTGTGTTGTGATGCTTTTGACACCATCTTATTATTAATATTTTAAAGAATTTGTCATTGGTGTTCATCACTGATGTTTTAACAAAGTTTTCCTCAACTTCTATGGGTGAAAACTGAAATGGAATGATAACATTTCATACATCTAATAACCAATTTAACAGGGATGTTTTACATTATTGATACTGGTATTGCTCTCTAAGCTTCTGTACTCAGTTCAATTCTGACATCGCTTGTCAAATGTGAAACGCTTTTACTAAATGTTTCTACAATGCATGTTTTGACAACATATTATTAGGTAAGTGATGTGGTTTTTTGTTTTTGATACTAGGGATTCACTGTTCTGGGATTAGTGCTTCTGCGAAGCAGATACCTAATATTCAGTTGATTGAAGCTTCACACATCATGGATCATGCAATGTGTACTGGTTTTGACACAGGTCCTGAGAAAGCTTCGCTATCAAACATCACATCATTACTCACGTTTGTCCTCTTGATCAGCATCTTATTGTATTTGTTATATTTTCCAGATAAAATGTCTTCACCTTTTTTGCATGGGTAACCCTTTTTCGCTAGCATAGCACACAAGCTATGCTCTCTTTTATGAAAAAATAAATAAATAAAAAATAAGTAAAACCCGAATTACAGCATTGTTATCCTTTTCAAGGATATTGCACAAACAATGCTTCCCTCCCTCAAGGCACATAATAACATTGTTATCCTTTTTAAGGGTATTGCACAAACAATACTCCCCTTTTCAGGGGCTCGGACACATAGCTAAGCATTGGTTACCATTTTCAAGGGTATTGCACCACCAATACCACCCTATTCAAGGCTCAGTCAAGTCAAAAGCTTTAATTATCCTTTTCAAGGTTATTGCATAATCAAAGCCCCCCCCAAAAACAAATAATAATAATAAAAATAATAATACTTCGGACACATTGCAAGCATCGCCTATCCTTCACAGGTAGTCACTTCATCAATGGTTGTGCCAAGTATCAGACACTCTTTTGTGCATTTCTTCACATTGATGCTCATACTTCAGCTAGGGCCATCAATTCACACAAGCTAGTCTATGCTTCTCTAGGGTGTGAGTTAAGTCAAGTCATTTTTATTTGTATAGCGCCTTTCACAACACAACATTTCAAAGCAGCTTTACAGAAAATCATGCATTAACAGAAAATGAAACCGGAATATCTATAAAGTGTTAGAGTCATCATTGTGTAGTTTGATTAAATATGATTATGAGGTGTGTATAAAAATAAGTAATTAAATAATAATTGTACTTAGAAAACTAGTGAGTAAGCTGAAGGTGACTGTGGCAAGGAATACAAAACTCCATAAGATGTTGGTTAATGGAGAAAAATAACCTTGGGAAAAACCAGGGTCACAGTGGGGGCCAGTTCCCCTCTGGCTAACAGCATGAATATAATGCCAATATAACATATTTATGTGCAGTGCAAGTCATGGTTTAAAATGATTAAACTAAGTAAGTGTTAAGGGCCAGTGTTTAAACAAAGATTTTGTATAAACTGTAAGATTAATGACTAATGTCTTTGAAGTTCATCCTGGATTAACTGCAGAAATTCATATAGACGCATTGTCCTTTGTTAGTTGGCTGATGAAGGCTTTTGTTGGCAATTTATTGATAGTCTGTGTATTCTATTTTAAGAGTGTAGTCCATCATTAGACCAAGGTGATGCAGGCCGAGATCAGTGAAGTGCTTCGCAGTTCAACCGGCCAGTAATTTCGGTGAGGTCTATCCTAAGTCCAAGGTTCAGGCAATGGCATATGAAGTATCCCATGTCTTATGGTTGGACTTGGCATCAGTTCAACCTCTGAGGTCCATCATAATAGATTGAAGTGATGTCTGGCTGGCACTGGCTGAATTTTGTCATCATCACTCAGAGACATGTAGCAGTGGAGTCCGATACCAAGCAGGAATGGAGCTGGATCCGGCTGGTTCTGGTGATCTCAGGATAGGAGTCCCGAGGTTTAGACATGGAAACAAATAGAATAAAATTAGCGTAGATGCCATTAAATTTTTTGCAGATTTATAGATCATGATCAATGTTTCAGGTTCTGGCAGACCTAACTAAAGCAGCCTAATTGTGTGGTGAAAAATAAATTAGGTGTATGCCTGGCTAAATAGATGATACCCCCATAGTGATGGCTGTCTGCAGGAGAGAAAGCATGGTAAGGCTCGTCACCTGTGTTGTAATTATCTCTAACACCTGTCTCTTGTTATAGTGATGGCGGAGGGAGACTTAAAAGCCACACCAGCTCACCAGTGGAGAGAGAGAGAGAGAGGCACAGACTTGATGCTTGCTGAGTGTATCCATGTTGTGTTTAAAATGTTTCTTTTGTTATCTGATTGAGTGTTTGAATCTACGTGAACAGACTGTGTTAAGAACCTGAGGCAGAGAAATAAAAGGTCTTGCCTGCACTGCTTCGTTGCCTCCTGACTCCTCCATTGCCCAAGAGAACCGAACTTGTTACACTGGTGCTGAAACCTGGGACTTTGGAGGACAATGCCATTATGGAATCTTCACTGCTGGGCGAAGTCATCAAATCCCTTGCCAGCATCCAGAAATCCCAGCATCAAGCCCTCATGGAGTTACGCCTGGAGCAGGAACAGCGGTTCCAACTTTTGCTGCAGGCCCAATCGGAGGACCGGCAGGTGTTCCGGAGCCTAATCGACAGAGAGGGGGCTGGCGCTGCGACCCCCCCCAGAGCCCACTTCCCCCTTGACCCTCATGAAGTTGGGGCCAGACGACGATCCAGAGGTCTACCTCAACTTGTTTGAAAAACCGCTGAGGTGTGGAAGTGGCTGCCAGTGGGTGGCCTGCTTGTTCCCGTTACTCTACGGGAAGATGCAGCTAGCAGCCCAACTACTTCCTGCCGCCAGCCTCCTCAATTACCCCAAATGCAAGAAAACCATCCTGCAACGGGTCGGTTGTAGTCCGGAGCAAAATCGCAGATGGCTGTGGCTGACTTCCTCTCCAGAAATGGTGAGGGAGTTGGCAGGCCAGATGTTGCCATGGCCTGAGTCAGCGGTGGGGATATGTGGTGATGGGGGCATGGTTGTGTGTCTGTCTGCGGGAGAGAGAGAGTGGTAAGGCTCATCACCTGGGTTGTAATTATCTCTGTGGAGAGCGGGATGGGCCGAGCGCCAACTGTGCAGAGAGAGGCCAGGATGGACACCTGCAGTGGATTATCTCACCCAGCTGTGGGTGATTACAGCATTAATGGGCGAGAGATAAAGCCGCGAGAGATAAAGCCGCGACGAGAGCTGTAGCTGGGGAGAGACACAGGGAGAGAGAGAGAGATAGAACGAGAAGATAGAATGTGTGTGTGAGTGTTTAAAACATTTATTTTGTTATCTGATTGAGTGTTTGAATCTATGTGAACAGATGTTAAGAACCTGAGGCAGAGAACCTGCACTGCTTCATTGCCTCCTGACTCCTCCATTGCCCAAGAGAACCTAACTTGTTACAATGAGACTTTAGTCTAGACTTAAACTCATTGAGTGTGTCTGCACCCTGAACAGTGCAAGGAGTTAATAATATTAAGAATTGGTTATGAGATTACAGGGAATACCTCTTTTAAGAGCTTAGTTGGTATTGGATCTAACATACATGTTGTGGCTTTTGATGTTTCAACAAGTTTTGTTAGCTCTTCATGACCTATGACAGCGAAGGATTGAAGTTTCACATGTGGAAAATTATGAGATACTGTTTTCTGAGGTACTGTGACAGATGATTGCATAATTCCAAATTTAATTCTGATTATTTCAGTTTTATCAGTAAAGAAATGAATGAAGTCATTACTATTGTGCTGCAACGGAATATCTGGTTCAGTTGAGGCTTTATTTCTAACCAATTTAGCCACAGTACTGAATAAACACCTAGGATTGTTGTGGTTATTTTCTATGAGTTTGCAAAAATATGCTGACCTGGCAGCTCTTAGTGACTGTCTGTAGCTACAGACACTATCCTTCCATGCACCGCAAAATACCTCTAATTTTGTATTCTTCCTCTTGCATTCCATTTTTCGAGCTGCTCTCTTGAGAGAATGAGTGTGATCATTGTACCGTGGTGCAGGCTTTTTTCTTTAATTTTCTTTAATCGAAGGGGGGCGACATTATCAAGAGTGCTAGAGAAGACTGTATTTATATTTTCTGTTATTTCATCACGTTCTTCAAGACTTTGGGGCTTACTGAGTGTATGAGATAGATCTGAAAGGTTATTAGTGAAGCTATTTTTAGTGGTCGAAAGAATTGTTCTACCTGAACGATAGCATGGTGTAGATTGAGTAACATTAGCTGATCGCAGCATACAAGAGATGAGGTAATGATCTGAGATGTCATCGCTCTGCAGTAGAATGTCTATAGTATCAACATCAACTCCATATGAAATTAAATCTTGCATATGATTATGGCGATGAGTTGGTCCTGTCACATTTTGTCTGACTCCAAGGGAGTTGAGAATATCGATAAATGCACAGTGCACATCCAAACTATGATCTGTAATAATTTCATTTACAATTAGTGCTTTGGCTGAAAGAGATCTAATGTTTAGTAGCCCTATCTTTATATGATGTTTATCTTTAATTATTTTGTTTTTTTCCAAGTTTGACTGTAATCAAATTTTAGTGAGGGGTTTGTGTTTGGTAGTTCAGGGAACAGACACAGTCTCTATATGATATCTAGGTGATACAGTCTCTATGTGTTGTAGTTTATGTGACCTGTGTGACGTCTCAAGACAGCTAGCAGACATTCGGATTAGCCAGTTTGTCTGCTTCCTGACCTGGGCCCCAGTTAGTCAGATGCTATCACTATTAAGACTATGGGCCAAATTACTAGAGAGGAGAGCGGTACCTTCCCTGGAGGGATGGAGACCCGTCTCTCTTTAGCAGGTCAGGTTTACCCCAAAAACTCTTCCAGCTGTCTATAAATCCTATGCAATTCTCCAGACACCACTCGATGAGCAGGGAAGGGGCCAGAGCATATTACAGTGTCTGACAGTTTTTGCAAGTTCACACACCTCTTTAACATTATCTCCAGTGATCTCCGACTGGCGAAACCGGACATCGTTAGTGCCGACATTAATAACAATTTTATAAAATCTACGTTTAGCATTAGCCAGCACTTGTGGATTTGATCTGATGTCAGACGCTCTGGCACCCAAAATGCATTCAGGTAGCTGGAGTCTCTATTTCCACATTCCTTACAATAGAATGACCTATGACCAAGGCTCTTTCAACATGATTCTCAGTAGGTGCATCACTGAGTGGGGAGAATTGATTGGAAACCCTAACAAGAATGGGAGAGTGGTGTCGCTTTGCTGAGCGAGTATGCTGCCAAGATGTCACCCAGATGCCCTGCTGTGGGGGCTCTTCAGCTGGAACCAAATTGCGTGTGTTGCTCGCTGTACTACCCGCATCCAAACAGTATCTACTGGCTTCTCTTTCTCACTGAGCTCCACTAGCGTTTAGATGCAGGTCTCTAACTCATTAACCTTCTCTGTCAGCCTGACTAATTCCTTACATTTATCACATGTGAATCCCTCACTGCTGATGGAAGAAGCTATAGTAAACATGTGCCATGTAATGCAGGAAGCAATAATATGAGCAGATGCCATGACTTACTGCAATTGTTTGTTGTTGTTGGTTGTTTCTGAGCGGCGAGGGTTTGAAATCGATGTGAATCCCTCACGCAACTGTTTGTTGTTATGGTTGTTCTTGATAAGCGGTGTTTTGAGATCGATGCAATAATCTGTGTAACACAGAGGAGAAAATGGGTGCGCGCTGTAAAATGCATGAAGTTTAATCGCGATAAAATAGAAAGCAGATGAACATGGAAAAATGCAGACAGTTGCAAAACCTGATGCATGCTGAAAAATGGCAGATATTAAAGATTAAAAGCTGAAAACAGATAGATTAGTGATGCTAAAAAAGCTAGTAGGCTATAAACACAGGCTCGAGATAGGCGCCAGCAGCAACAGGAAGTGACGTCAAGCCCACCAGACCATTCACGGTTCCATACCTGTGGGAAATGAGCCTGGAATATGACATAAGTATGTACACTTTAGTAGGTTAATGTGTATTTAGTCATATTCTGTGTTATGTTTTATACAATTATTTATTCTTTTTCAGGTAATCTTCACCTCCTTTAGCTGCTTAAATGTTAATTAATACCATTAAGACTTATCTAATACAGGTATCAAAAGAGTAGCAAACTAATCTTCAACAGTGTTTGATGTTCATAATATTGCACTGTGCTTCAAGAGATTTAAAAAAAGCATATAACACAAACAAGAAGATAAAGACTGACAGTCTACTTAACATATCTAATTGTTCCAGTTCAAGCAAATGACAATGGGTTGTCGTAATAACCTACAGTATGTATAGTTCATACTGTATGTGTACTTGTATATACAGCGTGGTCCAAAAGTATGAGACAACCAGTGAAAACGCTTCCATTTTGCGTTCTTTTCTAATTAAATACAAAATATTCAGTTACATTATATACAAAGTACTATATATTATCAGTGTAAAAATTTGAGTGAATATCTGATTTTTTGTATTTAAAAAAAAAAAAAAAATCAGAATTACTTAGTATCTGAAATGTCCCCTTATTGCTTAAATGAAACCATGCACCCAAGCATCATTGTTTGAGAATGTTTCAGAAAGCATCTTGTGTGCTTCAATTGAAGCAATGAAAATCTGACTTTTATGTACAAAGGAATGACATGGTCAGTGTCACAAATTTGTTTACTTTGGTTTGTGACCTAATGCTGGGTTGGTGACTGAAAAATCCTGAATCTTAAATGTTTCTTCTATCCAACTCCCTGTGATGCTTTGCGCGAAATATGGGCATTACTTCCATAAGGACATGGTAACATGTTCCTAAACAACTTGAACAAAGCATAATACAATACTCATTAAGACCTTGTTTACACCTGGTATTAAGATGCATCTATGGTGATCTGATCACAGGTGGTCAGGCGAAACACATCGCTCTTTACACCTGATCACTCAAATGTGTCTCCTGTGACCGACTGTGTTTAGATTTGGAGAAGAGGTTCTCTGACTTTATTACAACATATCATCAAACATTCTGTCAGTGTGCTACTGTATGATAACAATCAGCAAAAAAAAAAACAAACAAACAAAAAAAAAACAATAATAAAAGACAAAAAATGCGAGAAAAAAATGCGTTATGTTTCTTTGAGATGCGGTTGAAATTTAATTAAGCACAAACACAACATTTCCTGCAGAATTCTCTTTTATTTTAGAGGAGTACCTGTCTCAGCTAAGCCTCGAGTGTGTGTCATTGCATTTTGATATGAGACACAGTGAGGAAGATCCATGGAGTTCTCATACTTGTATTTGCTTTTTCAAATGTTCCAATGGTGCGGTTATTTCCTTTTAAAACTTTATGCAACCGGTGTAATGAACAAAATGACAAAATTACAGTAGCCTTAGTTAGCGAATGCTATAAAAAAATTGATGAAAAAAAGAATCCTATATTATCAATGTGGTCTCATACTTCTGGTCACCATTGTACTCACAGAATTTTCCATGGCTTATGTGTTTTGACTTGAAGGAAATACAATGGATGAGTAATTAGAAAGCTCACTCCAGTGTTGCTGAGAACACATCAGAGACAGCTTCTTTTCAAGTGTATGAGACTAACAAAGAGATGTTATCATAACTCATTAGAGTGTCTTGAAAAATAAGAGTTTCATCCTATCATGCTTTACCTGGGAGAGTAGTTTTGAAAAAAAAAAAAAAAAAAAATCATGGCTATTCAGAGGAACTAAATAGCCAGTGATTTATCTGACGTGATGCAATTGGCAAACTTGATACTAATGAATGTATTCAAGAGGAAATGCAGAATTTTAAAATTCATGTAAGAAATGCAGATATACGCAGTTGTTGTGGGAGATACTTGTCTAAAAACGTGACATTTAATAACATGCATATTGTGTATTTACTCAGGGGATATACTCTCAAGTTTCTTCTATGGAAGGCAAAATGAGAAAATAAGCCTTAATCACTTTTAACTTTTATTGCATCTTTTTTTTTTTTCCATACAATGAAAGTAAATGGTGACTGAGGCTGTCAGTTTTATAACATCTCCTTTTGTCTTACACAGAAGAAAGTCAAACAGGGTTGAAACAACATGAGGAATAAATGATGAAAGACTTTTTATTTTTGGGTGAACTATTCCTTTAAAGTTTAAGGTTGTGATATGATAGGCATAGTACTTTAATGACAAACTTGATCAGGTAACTTGGAAATCTGGAATTCAAAATGAAATTTAAACCTGGAATAAATTCTGCAATATTTTTAGGCACTAGAAACCAAATTTGTTTGTATCATTGACCATATTAACTTCCTTGAAGGTTATTTGAAACAGGGTGCTCAAATCATGCCTGGGTAGCATGGATCATCAGGTTTTGCACAAACTTGTAGAGTCTATGCCGGCTTGAGTGCATGCATGTGTCATTAAAGAATAAGGGAACCTACAAAACAAGATGGTAATTGTTCAATTCAACTTTAACTCAAATTACAATTTTTAATGCTTGTATTAAATTAGAAAAATGGAAGTATCTTCACAAGTGCACTTAAACTTATGAACCCCACTCTAAATCTGGGTGGTGCCCTTCAAATGAAACATTTCTAAAGAGTCAAAAATTTGGGTATTACCATTTTATATGTGCTGAAGAAGCAGTCCAACAGCAGATAAAGGTAGACCATTTATATTCACTCTCCATGTAATTCCAATTTTTATTGCCATGATTTTAATGTATTATACAGTATGCTGTCTACAAAAGAAACTCTCACCTGACAGCATAGACATTACCATCTTTTATGTACTGAGTGCAGATTTCATCTTATGTAGGCTCCAGCAGGCAGGGCAGCTCTTCAGCAGAGTACCGTAGTAAAGCCAGACAGAGCTTCCTCTCGTGACCCTGAAGTGTACAACACTGCTCAATGTCTGGATGTTTTGTGAATGGAGAGTCCTTTCCACATGACTTCTCAGAGATCTCTGTAGCCTTGGAGAGAGGTAATTATTATTATTATATTAACATGGGATGTAACAAGGTGTCTAGCAGTATGGGCATAGTCGATCTGAGTTATATCTAATCATAAAATGTAAATTAAAGCAACATTAATGTCATGTAAAAAATAGTCAGGGCTGGATCAAAGGACCATGGGGCCTTGAGGCACAAATGTTACAACAATCCTGGTCCACATCATCATTAAACAACAATGTAAAATCAAGGGCCCCTGTGCTCTTCCAGAGGCAAAGTTGATCCACCTCTCTCTCTCTAACCTCTGCCATCACAGACCAAATCTGTGTGGAAAGACACTGCAATGGTCTGGCTAACAAACCAATGATATGCACTTACAGAATGAAATTATGTTTGATGGCAGGAATAAACGACAACGTCTAAGCAAATAAAATATAATGTAATAAGTTTGCTGTAGCTGATGAAGAAGATACAACCTGAAAGATTTAGCAAGATGAGCTTCAAACAGTCAGGATAATGAAAAGCTCACCTGTCAATGAGAAGATAATCAAAGGTGAAAGACTTCTGACAAGATGGGCTATGAGAGATGGAATTAAAGTACAATTTACAGAGTTATTATAGTGTGAGCATAATTCTAGTTGAGTATGTTATGCTACATTTAGCATGTGATTCTTGTTCCAGTTTTTACTTTTAAGCCTTACAATATGGTTAGGATTATGGATGGGGGAGGCATTAGGGCCTCTGTTGCCTGGCAGGAAAAATTCCAGGCACCTTTGTACAATGGGCCCAAAACAACTAACAAATATTACTTTGATAATCTGAGACCTTTAACAGTTTCACTCCTATTCATTGAAATCTGAAGTGAAAAACACCCTGTGTCCTATTGTACAAACCTCTGATTTAATGTATATCAGTCAGTGGTATAAACCCATACATCTTATGAACAGTGCTTTGTGATGCTCTAAGACTAAAACAGGGCCCCCTGTTTGGTTTGCTGCTAAATTGTGTTTATTCAGTACATGTCCGTTTCATTTATTACTTACTCCTTTGTCATAGCAGTCAGGACTGGCATCATCTTTGCGGCATTTTTCTGCAAGTTTGGCCATTTCATTCGCTACACAATTCACTTCTTCAAATGTGCCATATGGGAACTTTTGACTGCACTGGACAGTGACCCTAGTGGAGGATCAAAGGTAAGTTAATCAAATTCACATACAAACCATGTTCAGCACAACCCCACTAATTAGATTAAACAAAAATAAAGGGACTTTGTGCAGACTGAAAGTTAATATAAGTAAAAAAGCAGAACTGCACAGTATTAATTTGTGTTACATAATTCCCTTAAGTCAAACTTAAGAGAAAATTATATTTTACAAATATAGAAGCGCATTGTCACAGTTATTCACCGTTCTGTTCTGTGGACTCTTATTTTGATATGGTTTGTGTCATCCTTAGTTTCCCTGGACTACACTTCCCATAATGCACTGCCCTCATCACTGCCATCTGTTCCCAATCTTCCTCACCTGTCCTCCATTTCCTCATCAGCACCTGTGTGTATAAATGCCCTCCATTTTTATTCATTCCCTGTCAGTTCTTGTATTGTTATGTTGTGTTGTTAAAGTGCTATTTGGATTGTTAGCGTTATATTTTGTTCCACTCCAGCAAGTTTCCTTGACTATTCTTTGATATTTGTCTCTCCAGCATGCTTCCTTATTAAAGACTTGAAAGATACTCCTGCGTCTCCTCTCTTCCTCTCCACTAACTAAATGTTACAGAAGAACTGACCTAACAAGATGGATATACCTGCAGTGAGAATCCTCCTCGAACAAGGAGACCATCCAGTTGAGGACCACGTGCGTGAGTTTCTCCATCTAGCAAATCCGGTGCACTATGATGACCACGCTCTGGTGAGTTTCTTCAGGGCTGGTCTGAATAGTGCACTGAAGGAGCTGATGCCTCCGATGGGTCCTCAATGGATACACTCTGACTACTTTGAGGAGGCTCTAATACTCTGCGGCTCACCTTTCACTATGGGTGCAGAGGATGAGGACCTTGAATCTCCTCCCACAGTGGACGCCCTCAAGCCTTCCAGAGCCGGCGCCTGCCGCGGTTGACGAGCCGGCGCCCACGCCTGCCGCGGTTGATGAGCCATTGCCCGTGCTTGTAGCCTCGACCGTCCCAGAGCCTATGCCTGTAGCCTCGACCGTCCCTGTAATCACACTCCCTGCGGGCCAAAAGAGAAGGAAAATGACACCTTCTCTCCAGTCTCTGCCCATATTCACGACCACGGAGGTCATTCCCCAGTCTCTGCCAGTGCTCTCAACCACAGGACGTTCCCCGAGCCCTCTCCAGGCTCTGCCTGCCTTCGTCGAGCATCTCCCGGCTCCGCCTGCCTCCATCGACCCTTCCTTGGCTCTGCCCTCTGTGTCTCCGACTGCTCTGCCCTCAATCCCTGGATCTCCCCCTCCTATGGCTCTGCCCATTCCACCATGCTCTCCACTACCTGTGTCTCAATACCCCAATCCTCCTGTGGCTCCACCAGCTGCTCCTCTGTTTCCTCCCCTTGAGACCCAAATCCTCCATCCTCCTGCGGCTCTGTCTCCAGACCCGGCTCCGCCATCGAGAAAGGTAAAGTCCCTGCCCTGCAGCTGCCTCCCAGGCCACCTGACCCAGTCCCTGCCCTGCGGCCGCCACCTGACCCAGTCCCTGCCCTGCGGCCACCTACCAGGCCTCCTTACCCAGTCCAAGCCCTGAAGCCGCCCCCCAGGCCTACTGTTCATCTTCCTTGGATCCTTCCTCACCTTCTGCGTCACCCTACTCTCATCCGTCTTTGGGGTGCCAGGAGTCACCCTTTTAAAGGGGGGATGTAATGTCACAGTTATTCACCACTCTTATTTTGATATGGTTTTTGTGTCATCCTTAGTTTCCCCTGGACTACACTTCCCATAATGCACTGCCCTCATCACTGCCATCTGTTCCCAGTCTTCCTAACCTGTCCTCCATTTCCTCATCAGCACCTGTGTATAAATGCCCTCCAGTTTTATTCATTCCTTGTCAGTTCTTGTATTGTTACGTTGTGTTATTTGGTTGGTTAGCATTATGTTTTATTCCACTCCAGCGAGTTTCCTTGATTATTCTCTGATATTTGTTCCTCTCCAGCATGCTTCCTTATTAAAGACTTGAAAGATACTCTTGCGTCTCCTCTCTTCCTTTCCACTAACCAAATGTTACATGCACACTCTACAATTGCAAAAAATTTTGAACTATGGCTAAGGTTAATGCTTAGAGAAAGGAAACTAAAATGTATACTTGCATTACTATGAATTTATCAATTCCAATGGTTCTGAGCTCTTGGCAAACATTTTTCTTTAGCATAATTCTTGCCTGTAGAGAAACAAATTATACAAATAACAATTGAAAATAACTGTGCATATTCCTTAACATTAATCAAAATCCTAATAAACTTCCTGGGTCTATATTAAAGACTCTAATTGATATTTAATATTGTCTTTCGGAGTGTATATAGTCTTGCTGCATAATTTCAGTCATTCCATTCTTGTATCACAGAGGAAATAATGTGAAATACTCCCATTTAAAGAAGTCTGTTCTTCCTTCCTACCTTTGTCAGCCACCAAAGCAGAGATTATTAAGGCAGAAATTAAAATGAGATCTGTACCTAATTTTTAGTATATATATATGTATAAATATTTTTTACCACAGGTTATTACGTGATGATTTCAAGATTAGTTCAAATTAGGAACTGCCTCCATATTGCAGTTTTACTGGAGACAGATGTATACAGGGTCAAAAATTAACTAGCGAAAAAACAGACAGTTATATAAATGTTAAAATGCCAACAAGACTCTGGCATTTCCTTGGTCCCCATGTCATGGCATGACAGTTCACCAAGTTACTTGGACAATTTACTAAAACGTCATCACAGCAGTGACTCACTGCATCAAACTTTGAGAAAATAATGGTCAGCAACCAACAGGAACAGCTTTTGTGAACGTTTTAAAGGTTACACCCACAACTTCACATAAAGCTATTAAGGCAAAACTAAAAATAGTTTAGATCTGACTTCAAATTGGAGTCTGACATTAAGATGTGGGACAAAAAGCTATTGAAAAAAGGGGTTGTTTGTGATTTCATATTCAAGAAAGCTTTCTTTTTTATCTGGCAGGAACTAAAGTTAATAGTTATAAAATTACTTAAATAATAGCAGTACTCTTTGATATCCTGTTTTAGAAGTGCACTTCAAAGTTTTGGGAAGCCACCAACAAGCAGATGAGTTGTTATACAGGTTACCATCATTAGCCATTTATGTCCCAATTTAAGTTATTTCAAGACCATAATGCAGAAATTCAAAGTTGAGTTGTACAGTAACCATACAAAATAAGCTTTTATTTAGATAAATGACTGTCAAATTATTTAGGCAAATTAAATAATAATAATAATAATAATAATAAAACATAGTGAGTCATTATGAATCAATGTTGTAATTCCAAATATTATAATTACTGACTGGCTGCTGACTCAATACTGAGTGGCCTCAATATGGGCACTCTTGAACTCAGCAGAAGATTGAGCAAAAATGGCATATGCATAAAAAAAGAGATCAAACAAACCTTGGATGAGAGCAATGGGTTTTAAGTATCTGCCCTATATTTTCCACAACAGCCTGATCTCACAGTGAAACTGGAAAGAGTAGACAGACTTTTCTTTCCGAAATGTCGAAACACTGCCCCCAGTGGCCAAAGTGGTAAGTGTTGTAGGGCATATGGGCACGTGTGAGCTCCATTTATGTCCAGGAGAGATCACCAAAAGCTAGTAGTGAAGCAAGTTTTTTCAGATTTACAGGACATTATACCATGAAGAGAAAAGCATTTATTTATAGATTCTGTCCCCCAGCCCAAACCCAAACCTTACCTTAACCATTAGTGGAGTAAAAAATGTAATGTTAGAGGGATGAGTGAAACCTCCGAATCATGCTCATTTTTGATTATTCAAACGTGGTTACTGCCTAGCTTTGAACCCTAGCATCCCATGCCGCTGATACAACGCGCTACCAATCCCACCAGATGGAAAGGTAAATTCACTGAAACCACTGCAAGCACGTCTGATAAGAATGCTGCATATCAGCGCGTCGGCATATAGTCGCCAATCCTAGGGTACCGGAAATATCGGAAACATCATGCCGACTTCACGTGTGATGTTGCCCACAAAGAATTGTTAAAAATAAGACCTGAGTACATTAACCTTTCAGTTCACCTGGGACAGCAAATTTACGGTCCTCTGTCATGAGGGTGATACACTAAGGAGGAGGAGCTGAGACAAACCAAAATTACATGTTTTTAAACAAAACAGTCAAGGGCTGGGTTTCCCGAAGCGCTAAGTAGGACATTAGTAGCACTTCCCAAAAGCATCGTTATCTTAGTAGTTAGTTCGTAAATTAACAAGAGCTTTGAACCGCTCAAGTCCATAAAGTGCAACTTAATTTATCTTTCTAGCATCTTTCACATTTGATCAAAGACAATGGGACATTTAATAAATTGATATATTTTGATAATTGGAAAGCCATTGTAAACTATTTCAGAGGATAAAAAAGTGTCGAAAAAATCACTATATCTCCGCAGTATGCGTATACAACGTGATCTAAATGACAAGACGTTAATACAGTATAACGTTATGTTAGCCTTCTTTGATAAGCATAATTGTAATGGCAATAGAAAGACGATATGTTCTTATTAAACAGATTATTTAAGAAGACATAATGTATGTGAGTAATGTGACCATGCAGTTGAAAACTTAAATAAATATGCCGAATAAATAATTAAAATATAATTAGATTGAGTGTACAATGACAGATTCCCTCTCTCTCTTCTCCTCCTCTTCCTCCTTCCTCCAATGGATGTTTCAAATCAGCTCGCCTACAGTCTTTTTACAAGGCAGTAACAAATTGCATGATGCATAATGGCAGTAAGGCTACAAGTAACCTACACAGTTCCTAGCACTCTAACCAGATGATCTATTAATATTAAGGTCTATGAGTAGTTCAATACTGATGCTTGTCATTTTAATCCTGTTCTGTGTGCATTTGTTCAGTTTCCAGGCAAAGGAACAAAGCATTAGGCTACGTGAGAGCCCCTTATACAGGTGCATCTCAATAAATTAGAATGTCGTGGAAAAGTTCATTTATTTCAGTAATTCAACTCAAATTGTGAAACTCGTTTATTAAATAAATTCAATGCACACAGATTGAAGTAGTTTAAGTCTTTGGTTCTTTTAATTGTGACGATTTTGGCTCACATTTAACAAAAACCCACCAATTCACTATCTCAAAAAATTAGAATACATCATAAGACCAATAAAAAAAACATTTTTAGTGAATTGTTGGCCTTCTGGAAAGTATGTTCATTTACTGTATATGTACTCAATACTTGGTAGGGGCTCCTTTTGCTTTAATTACTGCCTCAATTTGGCGTGGCATGGAGGTGATCAGTTTGTGGCACTGCTGAGGTGGTATGGAAGCCCAGGTTTCTTTGACAGTGGCCTTCAGCTCATCTGCATTTTTTGGTCTCTTGTTTCTCATTTTCCTCTTGACAATACCCCATAGATGCTCTACCATGGTCATTTAACCAACTTTTGGTGCTTTTGGCAGTGTGGGCAGGTGCCAAATCCTGCTGGAAAGTGAAATCAGCATCTTTAAAAAGCTGGTCAGCAGAAGGAAGCATGAAGTGCTCCAAAATTTCTTGGTAAATGGGTGCAGTGACTTTGGTTTTCAAAAAACACAATGGACCAACACCAGCAGATGACATTGCACCCCAAATCATCACAGACTGTGGAAACTTAACACTGGACTTCCAGCAACTTGGGCTATGAGCTTCTCCACCCTTCCTCCAGACTCTAGGACCTTGGTTTCCAAATGAAATACAAAACTTGCTCTCATCTGAAAAGAGGACTTTGGAACACTGGGCAACAGTCCAGTTCTTCTTCTCCTTAGCCCAGGTAAGACGCCTCTGATGTTGTCTGTGGTTCAGGAGTGGCTTAACAAGAGGAATACGACAACTGTAGCCAAATTCCTTGACATGTCTGTGTGTGGTGGCTCTTGATGCCTTGACCCCAGCCTCAGTCCATTCCTTGTGAAGTTCACCCAAATTCTTGAATCGATTTTGCTTGACAATCATAAGGCTGCGGTTCTCTCGGTTGGTTGTGCATCTTTTTCTTCCACACTTTTTCCTTCCACTCAACTTTCTGTTAACATGCTTGGATACAGCACTCTGTGAACAGCCAGCTTCTTTGGCAATGAATGTTTGTGGCTTACCCTCCTTGTGAAGGGTGTCAGTGATTGTCTTCTGGACAACTGTCAGATCAGCAGTGTTCCCCATGATTGTGTAGCCAAGTGAACCAAACTGAGAGACCATTTTGAAGGCTCAGGAAACCTTTGCAGGTGTTTTGAGTTGATTAGCTGATTGGCATGTCACCATATTCTAATTTTTTGAGAATTGGTGGGTTTTTGTTAAATGTGAGCCAAAATCATCACAATTAAAAGAACCAAAGACTTAAACTACTTCAGTCTGTGTGCATTGAATTTATTTAATACAGGAGTTTCACAATTTGATTTAAATTACTGAAATAAATGAACTTTTCCACGACATTCTAATTTATTGAGATGCACCTGTATATTCACATCACGTGCATTCACATTACATGCATTTATTGCATCACTTCATTAATCTATATGACTGAGCATCAGTACATCTGAAACTCTGTCTTACTAAAGCCATCATTATTTCTTTAATAAAATTCTGTAATAGTTAATACAATTCGGCACCTCGACAAGGTTACAAACAATGTCCATGTTTTTCCATATTATTTTCAAGTTGAGAAGACAATCTCCTGGACATACTGGCCAAAGTGATCAGCACAAATTTGGACCGGACAGCTCCTGTAATGAAGTACAAAAGTTCAACTTCATAACGAGCGATCTACGGGCTGGTTTGAGAAACAGGCGTTACTCCGTTATAAAATAACGAGCGACATTAATTAAGATGATCGTAAGCTTAAGTTGCAATGTTATCGGGAAACCCAGCCAAATGCAGTTTGTAGTTGTACATAGGCTATTAACAACAACAACAATACAAAATATATATATATATATATTTTTACATTTTATAATAATAGTAAAGTCATCAAAACTATGGAATAACATAAATGGAACTATGGGAATTATGTTGTGACTAAACTAAATCCAAAATAAATCAAAACTGTGTTATATTTTAGCATCTTCAAAGTAGTCACCCTTTGCCTAGAATTTGCAGAAATGTACTCTTGACATTTTCTCAACCAACTTCTCGAGGTATCACCCTGGGATGCTTTTTAAACAGTATTGAAGGAGTTCCCATCTATGTTGGGCACTTATTGGCTGCTTTTCTTTATTATTTGGTCCAAGTCATCAATTTCAAAAAAATGTTTTAGTTTTATAATGAAATAAATTAATATGGTGGCACAATTATATTTTTGTGTACAAAACTAATTTCAAACATTTAAGCATACGCCTTCAGATCAAAAGATTTTTAAGATCATGAGAAACATTTCAGTCAAGTGTTTCTAAACTTTTGATATTAGATTGAGGTAAATATCCAATCTAATGATTGTAAATGCTCAATGACAAAAGAAAATATACAGAAACAATATGTGATAGATTGAATAAATAAATTCTAAAATCATTTTTTTTTTTTTAATTATTATTATTTTTATTTTTTTCATTTGCATCCAAATTAAGGCTGTGATTTATTTTTTATTTTATGAAATAATTTTTTTTGGCTCATTAATAAAGTCTGCAGTGTTCCAGCCTTTGTTAGCTATTTGTGTCATTTTGTATTAAAGTCTGTGTGAATAAAATGTCATGTGAGAGGAGAAAAAGCATGCACTGGGCACAACAGATGTGCTCCATTCGGTTCCGTGTACTGAGCGCTTCATTTTTAAAGTGCCCCAGATTCACTTTAATCTCGTTTTTGCACACTTCCAAGTATGTTTGACCACTATAATATACAAATACAAATAATTCACCCCATGACATTTATGTACAGTTGAGGAGATGTTAATATTTGTTTACTGTGGGTGAAAAGGAAAAACAAGGAAAAGTAATTTACGAAATCCATGGTTATGACCATTTTTAAAAGCTAAGCTATATTAAACAAATGTCTCAGTGTAATATTTTAATACTAAGTAATAATGTGCTCAGTGTAACTCATAAAAACCAAAACATCCACTACGTCACCAAATTCCACTACGCAGAGGATTAGATCATTGTGCTACAGTCTGCAACGACGATCCTCTCATTGTTTTTTGTAAAGAAATAACATAAAGTCCGTAATTGAGCAAGTACATAAAAAAATCTGTGTTCAAAACCTTGTCTTTGTCTTATTCACTATGATGAGCATATTTAATATGTTTCATTGTGAAGTTATTGCAACATTTTTACTAATATTCATGACTTGAGTATTTTATGACATTGCTGTATTTTCGAGGCTCTCTAAGTGTGTGCGCGCTGCTGTTTTTTTTTTTTTTTTTTTTTTTACCCCAGTAACAGAAATGTTGTATCACTGTCCATTGCACTTTTAGCAAATAGTCAGTTTAAATGGAGATGACAGTTTGAAATTACATCTATAAGCCATTGCATAAGGTACTGGAAGGTAGTTCCCCATGAATGTATACTTATCTTAAGTTGTTTATAATGTATATGTATTTTAGCACAGTATTATACATATTTCTTTAGCATGCAAACATCTCTCTATTATAATTTTACTGCTAAAGAAACATTTAGTAAGGAAACTGGGTAGCATTTTATTTTACAATTCTGTTCTGAATTTACGTACTATATAACAACTACAGTAATTACTAGGTATTAACCCTAATCCTAACTCTGAACCCTAACCTTACCCAATATTAAGTACATGTAGTTACCTAATATTACTCAGTACTTTCTTGTGTAAGTTCACTGTAAGTATACTGAAAGTAAACGTACTGTAAAATAAAGTGTAACCTGGAAACTGTTTATCACTGTAATTGTTATGTTGCATATTTGTGCATATCATTTTCATATTTAATAAAGTATTTTTCATCCACATCATTACTGAATCATTTTACAATAACAGTCAATAGTTAATAGCATTAGTTAACATGAACTAACAATGAACAATACTTTTGCAGCATTTATTAATCTAAGTTAATGTTAATTTCAACATATACAAATAGATTTTCTCCCCTTTTCTCCCAAATTTGGGTATGCCCAATTCCAGTGTGCTCTAGGTCCTCGTGGTGGCATAATGACTCACCTCAAACCGGGTGACGAATCTCAGTTGTCTCTGCGTCTGAGACAGTCAATCCGCACATCTTATCACATGGCTTGTTGAGCGTATTACCGTGGAGACCTAGCATGTGTGGGGGCCCACACTATTCTCTGCGGCATCCGTGCACAACTCACCATGTGCCCCACCAAGAGCGAGAGCCACATTATAGTGACCACAAGGAGGTTTACCCAACGTGACTCTACCCACCCTAGCAACTGGGCCAATTGGTTGCTTAGGAAGCCTGACTGGAGTCACTCAGCATCGGTAGTCAGCATCTTTACTTGCTGAGCTACCCAGGCCCCATACTAATAGATTTTTAAAATCAAAAGTTGTACTGGTTAACAGTTATTAATGCACTATGAACTAATATGAACTAACAATGAACAATTTTATTTTTTATTAACTAACATTAACAAAGATTAATAAATGCTGTAAAAAAATATGTTGTTTGTTGTTTGTTGTGTGTTCATGATACCTAATGCATTAACTGATGTTAACGAATGGTACCTTATTGTAAAGTGTTACCAAAACCTCTTTGTTTGTTTTATTTTACAGTTTTATTGATCACATAGGCCTACTATTGTAATATTATGGTTTACTTTCATTGTCCACTGAGGCTGTAGATTGTAATAGAAAAATAATTAAAGGTCTTCCATTGAACTCATGTCAGCCATATGCAAGTTTCACTTCTTAAATCTGAGATATGTGTAGTACAATACAAACATTAATATGTGGCTGATAAAACACTTGAAAAACCAAAATAAAATATGTAAATAAGAGTGTTGGGTAACACTTTTTATGAAGCCCATATTTATAATACCTTGTAAAGGCATTATACATGCATTATACTGCATTCATAATGTCTCATAATACACCTTATAATAAGTTATAACTTCTCATAAATAACTAGTGTTTTATTCATCATTAGACTTCCCCTATTCATAGTTATACCTTAGAGTATAATGCATTATAACACATCCAGCAACATCCAGTTTTAATGCAGCAGAAGCTAATAAAGTTAATCATATTTTTTTTCTTGAGTGAGAGTTTCTGATGTATTTTAACCTTATAGCTTGTAAGTGTTTTTCGTAATATCTCAAAATTTACATTGAATGGGTGTTATTTTGTATGTTATACATGTGTAATGTATATAATTTCCAGCATGAGTTGTAATGTATTATAACCACTTAAAAATATCTTATGGATGTTTAAAAGAAGACATTGCTTTTGTCACTTTGCTTAAAGCATACCTATTATATATATATATTACAAATACATATAATACATTATAATTTCTGCAGATAAAATTGGATGTTGCTGGTATAACAAAGAATATGAAAATATTATAATGTATTATATTTGTGGTTACAATTAGTTTTTGAGAAGTTATAACATATTATAAAGGTGTATTATGAGACATTATTAATGCATTATAATACAATCCATTATAAATATGGGCTTCATAAAAAGTGTTACCTCAAACCATGAGATTCATCTGTGCAGAAGAGCAGTGCCGAAATGTTTCTCCGCAAGTTACTTGCAATTTTTGGTTTCAACCACCAGTGTCAATAGAGAGCCCAAAGTACTTTACTGAACAAGGCTTTATGAAATAAGGAATAATTGAAGACAGACCACTGAATTATTGATAAATAATGTTTATTGCATTATTTTTCAATAATTCAATGGGCCGGAGTCAATTATTCTGCTTATACCATGGTTACCATACCTTAAGACATTGTCCAGGATTTTATCTCAAAATATTTTTTGGTTTTCGTCCCTAAAACACTCTTGTGAGTTGAACTGCTTTCTTTCGACATGGATCCAGCATCTTGTTTTAATACAGAAAATGGGATTTTGGATTTAAATGTTAGACAAAGGATTTTATAGACACTGTTTGTCATTCTAATCATATGTACTTAGCCAGTGTCTTTGTGTTAATTGGCTATTTTGCTGTGGTAGCCAGTACTCCTCTTTGAAATAACTGAAATAATTTGGCGAAGTGATATGGAACCGTTATGTGCTCAAGACCCGGAACTACTTCATAGCCATGCATTTACTGAAAAATAATTGCACACCTTACAACGTCTGTCAACCAATCAGTATCAAGCATTCAACAGATCTGTGGTATAAACAAGAATAATGCTGCATCTTACAAGAAATGAAGTGCTGGTGTGCAGTATATGATAAGGAATATACTGAACATATTTACATGTAAATACATATTTTATTTAAAGCAATAGTTAACATGAACTTACAATGAAAAATACTTTGACCACCTTTATTGATCTTGGTTAATGTTCATTTTTACACTAATAAATGTTTTGCTAAAGCATTTTGTACTACCATGAACTAAAAATGGTCAATAGTTTATTTATAAATTAAAATTAACCAAAATTAGTAAATGCTGAGGGGGAAAAAAGTTGTTAATTATGAGTTCATGATACCTAATACATTAGTAAATATTATCATACAGAATCTTATTGTTAAGTGTTAACATTTGTATTTAGAACATATCATGAACATTAGAGTCAATGTTACTATAAGATAACAGAGAGAGCATAATTTATGATTTGCAGTTTTCAAGAAAGAAAGTTTATTTCAACAGGCAAGACAAATCTTTAGGGTCCATTGGATAAGTTTATTTAGCTGCTTCAGGAAGTGTTGCATTTTCATGATTCTTCACACTTACCCAAGATATCTATTTAATCCCCTCTCCAACTTTCAAAAATAGAATGATTCTTTCCACAGGCCATTTCAGTTTTACTCAAATGACCCCAAAATACCTACGTGCTGCTATCTCTTGAAGATCCATTTCTTGGTAACTATGGTTGCAAAGACTCTGAGCCTTACATTGGCAAGGGTATAATCTATATTATTGATCAACAATTCCTATTCCAAACCAGCATTTTAGGACTTTTATGGTCCAATAATCCAAAATTTAGAGGCACATTATTGGTTAATTGTTTTCAGCTGTGTTATGAAATCAGTTTCTTCTGCAACACGCAGTTCACAATCTCAAAATGAAATGAAATAAATGTTTCAGTCCAGGTAATCAGTCTGCTTCAGTTGAGAGGCTGCTCTGCTTTTCATTTGGAAGTCATTATTACATTGCAGTTGGCAGCATTTTCCAGACTTTAATATAGAGTTTCTTTTTTTTTTTTTTTTTTTTAGCTTTACTGTTTCACAAAATAGGGAAGGACACTTTACTGATTTTAAGTATCTAGTTGACTGCAAAGTCAAGTTGGTTTCATCACTCTTTCAGAGCAGGTCAGATCTGAGCACAGTAAACTGATGTAATACAAATAATTAATATACTAACAGAGTTCATAAAGTCATGGTCAAATGGAGTTTAGTGCAGAGAGGACATGGTTGGAAATATTCTTTCCTTGTTTCCTTATTCTCTTGACAGAGAATAACTGTTCACTTTTGTGATTGCATCAATTACACTGACCATGCAATGTAGGGATGATACTTTGTGTCAGTTTACAAAATATTGTCAACAATACTCAGTCCAATCCACATACTATTTGGAGGCCAGACCTGACATTTTGTCCCATAAACCAGCCAAAAAATTGGTAACCAAACAAAAAGTAATTTAATGTGATACTTTTGGAAGAGGTGACATCATATGTGCTCATTAAACTATCAAGGGTCTGCTGGGATACACAACACTAATAGTATATGTGTTGAAATGGTTTGTGTGTAAATGTTCTGCGGATGTTGCAATGGCGTGGAAATTGTAGTTAAATATACTTGCCGCATGGGCATGAATGGTCTATAATTACTTGGTAAATGAAGGCTTACAATGTAATTAGAACATCATGACGCATGGCATCTCAAATGTTTTCTTTTTTTTTCTTTTTTTTTTTTTTTTAATGATTAAGATAGACTCAATAATTTGAATATCAATGATTTGAATCATGAGCTGAGAGATGATCTGTGCATGCATAAGAGCCAATCAGAATGAAGAGATATTTGCAATTGAACATTCAAAAGAATTAAATGACATCACAATGGTATTTCACAACACCATACACATTTTATTTGGCAATTAAAAAAATAATAATATTTTTTTAAAGAAAATATAAATGGGTATAGTCTGCATTGAAAATCCTCAAAGAGAGCAAAGTGAATTTAAGTCAGTAATTTTATGTATATCTTTTTCAGTAGTAATGATATAGTAGAGAGATAACAGGAGCTTTTATAGAGGATGGACACTTTGTTACTGAGAAACCAAAAAAATTACTTAAGATACATATAATAGTATTTAGGGTACCCAGGAACTTGGAGCTCAGGATAATGTATGGAAAATTAAGACTAATTCCCTTAATGCTTGAGACTGATGGATGAGTATGCAAAAGAAGACACGCACAGTAAGACATTATAAACTCACTACTGTTTTAGATGCATGTCCCATCATGCAGAAGCAACATGCAGTGTTATCGCAGCTTATCAACTGCAATGGTGAAAAAAATAAAATATATACAAAGTAATCTATAAAAGTCAACCAGTTCTTGGTGAGAACCCCCAAGGGTACATGGGGCATTTCACAGATATACATCACTGCTATAAGTGACATGAATAACAAAAATCATGCCCACATTTAGTTCAAATTATTAAAGAATTAATGCAGAGGGGTTTTTGAATGGAAAAGTGGACACGCTGTGCCTTTCAGGTGACATCCATACAAATGTTTCATTTGTATGATATCTTGCAGATATACACGGCTGTAGTTCCAGCTTCAGCCACTGAGGCATTCAGAAAATTCAGGAAAGCATCCGATTTTAGAAGAAAAAATTAACTGACATCAAGCCACCTGTGTCTGGTGCTGGATGAAGTAAACCAGAATGTTTTGGCAAGGCATGATCCTTGCACTGTAAAAAAATGTACATAAAATCAACAGTAACTTACTGGCAACAAATAGCCAGCAAGATGCTGTATTCCATACCACAGTAAAATTACTGTAAAACTATCTACAGCAGTTTAAGCATACTGTATAATGATTTACAGTATGTGCTGTATTGTAAAATTAATTATGGTAGTTGTTTGTATGATGTACAGTACTGTGCAAAAGTTTTAGGCACTTTTGAAAAATGTTGCATATTGAGGATGTCTTCAAATATAATGACATAAATAGTTTTCATTTATCACTTAATGTCATATAAAGACCAGTAAACATAAAAAGCTAAATCAATATTCGGTGTGACCACCTTTGCCTTTAAAACAGCACCAATTCTCCTAGGTACTCCTGGACACAGTTTTTCTTGGTTGTTGGCAGATAGGATGTTCCAAGCTTCTTGGAGAATTCGCCACAGTTCTTCTATCTATTTAGGCTGTCTCAATTGCTTCTGTCTCTTTATATAATCTCAGACTGACACGATGTTCAGTGAGGGGCTTTGTGGGGGCCATGACATCTGTTGCAGGGCTCCCTGTTCTTCTATTCTAATATTTTCTATTTGCAAAAGTAATGTTTGGGAGTCTAACATTTATATTTCCTATTGACACACTAAAGCTGAAGTAATAAATAACCATCTTAAGACAAATGCTTTTGTGAAACATCTTATGTGCCTAAAACTTTTGCACAGTACTGTATATTAAAATACAGTTTATTAGCTGTAGAGTAAAATTCATTAAGGTAATTGTTTGTATGTTGTATATTAAATTGCAGTATCCATACCATAGAACTAGTTACAGTAAGCACAGCTTTAGCTTACAGAGTTAGAGTAACTAACTTCTATCTATTACAAATAAAAAAATAAATAATTGAAGCCTTTTAGCAAACTTAAAATTTATTACACAATAACAACGAAATAAATCACATAAATGTTACTCATAAAGGTAAATTATGACTACACACATAAAAGTCTATTCAAAAACGTCAGTATTAAGTTCACCAGATGTTCAAATGACTGAAAGAACACTCTCCAATTCTTTGCCTGTCCAGACCTAGAGAACAAAATACAAAAATCAATTCATATCATAACTTCAGTCTTGTTTTTATATCAACATGACATTTAAGCTACAAGGGAGAGAATACTGTACACTCTCAACAACCAAGGTTGTGCATCATTCAGAAAGGACTGAGAAAGAAGTTACTTACATACATATTGAATAAAATTCACAGCAAAACATTTACACATGTTTTATTTGTACATAACATAACTTTATTTTAGATGGACAAGTCAAATAAAGTGGCCTGTATAAATCTGCTTCACATCAAACTAAAAAATAAAAAAATGGGGCGTCCAACGAGTTGCACACATTCGACCAGTTTAAAAACTAAATTTGTTCACACACAAGGTCATTTGGTTAGTTCTTCAAAACTTGCTTAGTCCAATACTAAACAGAATGGCCATTATAACTAATGCTAGTATCTGTCTGAGAACATAAACTTTATCGTTACAAAGCTAAATTAAAAACAGATCTTCATTGTCAAATGCTGAATGTTTGAAAAAAGTATTATAAACTGCTAAAAGATGTTTTGTGCCATTTTTGATGCTCACATGGTTCAGTCGAAAAGAGATCACTTTGCTTCTGCTCCTCTCAAGGCTGAAGTGATGAGGAGTCGAGTAGAGGCTCAACGTTCTCAGGTTGTCAGGTGCAATTCCCATACAGTTCTACTTTTTATGCGATTGTATGAGTCAGTCCAATGCAGAGAAGAGACCTCCAGGGTTTCGTCTTTTTGATAATAGATAACTGAATAATACCACAAATATCCCCTCTAATTTGTGTATGTGCAGGTTTGAGATTGGGCCAGTTCTCATGCAATTTAACAGTAAATTACTGTAATTATTTTCCCGCACATTATTCCCTAAAGAATACAGCTCAGTTTGACAGTAACATATTTTAAACAGTTTCTACAGTAAGGCATGGTGGAAAATATAGCAATAATACTGTAAAAACAACACAATTGACAGCAACATACTGTCAACAGTATCTACAGTAAGTTTCAGTTGGAAAAACAGCAATAACACTGTCAAAACAACAAAAATAATTTACAGTGTAAGTAATACAAATCATACATTTTGCAATCACTGATATTGTTGATGGACTGACCATTATACCTGTATATGTAATGTTTGATTAATGCATAAATATGAATAATGATAAATTCATTATTCATCATAATGAAAAATGCATTTAACAATTTTTTCATTTTCATGAGAAACCTTTTTTAACTGATTTTCTTGTTATTTGTTATTTACTTGTTCTCTGAATCTTACCTCTCTCTCCCTCTCTCTCTCTCTCTCTCTCTCTCTCTCTCTCTCTCTCTCTCTCTCTCTCGCTCTCTATCTCTGCCTTCAGACTCTTGTATTCTCTGGCTATATGGTGCATTAGATTATCTCATTCACAACAGCAGCTTCACAGAGAGGGTGGTACCCTAGCGCTCTGTTGAGGTTGCTGTGATCAAGGCCAGATGGCAGGTCCACACCTTGGCTTAGTAGATCATGCAGCCTCATGAGAGATTATATGCCTGTTTATACCTCTTGTCATTCTCATTCACATTCTTGATTCCAGGAAACTATAAAAAGGATTACTAAAGAAGCTGGTTTTTCATTGGCATCCAACAGAGATGCACCGATGGAACAACTCTGCCTCTTTTACATGATATAAAATTCTTCCTATTTACCATCAATTGATAGTTTTCTGTTTCTATATCATCCTTATATAAGCATACATGTCCTTATCATTGGTTTTGGAAAAATGTCAAATTTAATGATGTGACTATTTGCACAGTGTAAATAGCACTGGCCACACAGTGTATATTTGCAGTCAAATAGATTGGTGGAACAAAAATTTGATTTAAATGTCAGAGAAGTGGCTTGGAAGGTAGAGCACAGGTATGGGCATTGTTGTGCAGGCAACCCAAGTTCAAATCCGGCTTGTGATTTTCCAGTCCAACTTTTCTCCCCTTTGTTTCCTGCCTCCAATCTCAATAATTGTATTTATTTATTTATTTAATTTTTTTAAGTGCGAAATGTCATGAGCAGTTCTGTTCACCTAAAATGACTGAAGTTAAGCAATGAAACTCTACATGGAACAAGCTGATAGGTTCTTTGAACTTGTTGTTAGTTAGCCAATTGGCTCGCTAACAAGGTGTAAGCTGATAGGTCCTTTGACATGTAATCGGGTAGCCAATCAACTTGCATACTCTCTCTTTGTCTAACATTTAAATTGCTCAGTTTGCAGGTAAGCCAGTTTCACTACAGTGTGCTGCAAGAGTTCTTTTATTCTAAAAAATTTTTTTTCGTGGTTACTGGAGCAGTGTGATTCATTAGGCCATAGGTTAAAATAAATCCATGTATAGTTAGACCAATTTTACAACTTAAACACTGGTCTTTTGAGGTCCAAACGTACAATACACCATTTTCACCTGGTATTAAGATGTGTCTCGAGTGATCCAATCACATGTGGTCAGGTGAGACACATCGCTGTTTACACCTGGTCATTTAAATGCGTCTTCTGTGACCAGTTGTGATCGGATTTGGAGGGGAGGGACTCTGTTTCATGACGACATAAATCAATCAATGTCAATGTGTTACTGCATATCATTAAAGCACAAAAAATTCAGAAAAGACAAAGAAAGCCTGAAAAAATGGCACGCTATTTCTCCCTGATATAGCTGAAATGTTATCTAACCACAAAAGTAACATTTCGAGCAGAATTGTCAGTTATTTTAGTGGATTAGTTGTATTAATCTGAGCTGCAGTTGTTCATGCTTCTTATAGTAAGTGTCCCTGCATGTTGGTATCAAACACACTGAAGAAGATCCGTAAAGTTCACATGCTCCTGTGTGTATCCACTTTTTTTTCCCCAATCGGATGTTTTTCCCTTTTAAAGCCACTCATAACCGGCAAAGTTGTTTTAAGCACAGCGGTTGATTGACAGGTGAGGGGCGGTGCTTCGCTGCTGCCATACAGGACGGATTAGCATTTATACTTCAAATGTGATGCGTTCAGATGCGTTTGACCACATTTGTATGTGGTTTTTGTGATCCGATCACAAAACTTTTTAAACCCCGTTTAGACCTGTATTTAGCGCTGACCACATGTAATCCGATCACCAAAAAATAAAAATCTTAATACCAGGTGGAAACGGGGTCTTTGAGTCAGGTCACTAGTTGTTCAAGCCATTTGGCCAAGCTGGCTCAGGCACACATAGAGATTTAGTTCATTAGCATTATGCTATTCGGCCAAGCTAGGCACACTTAGCTAGTATACACTTTGTGCACATGGCTCTTCAGAGCAGTAGCAGTACTCAAGTCGTGGTGGTAATTTGCATTGTTTTTTTTTTTGTTTTTTTATGTGTTTGTGCAGCTTGCCTGCTTTGTTGGGGCATTGTATTTATGCTTGTGTTTGTCTAATTGTGCAGCAGCAGCAGCAGTAGTGTACCAGATATTCCACCAAGATTAAAATCCTATCAATATGTCATACACAAATTAAAGGAATAATTCACACAAAAATAAAATTCTCTCATCATTTACTCACTCTCATGCCATCCCAGATGTGTATGACTTTCTCTCTTCTGATGATCACAAACAAAGCTATTTTTACTATAAATTCTCCTAACTACCCTGTAGGTGGTGATGCCAAACACCTTAAAACAAAAGAACAATCAAGTCAGCACCAATCAAGACCACACTAGCACACAAGCAAAATGTCAATATTATTCCAAGCAGTTCTATGCTTCATTCAGTTTGTCCAAAATTCTTTGTGTGTGTTGGTGCAAATTCCAAAAGAATTATGCTTCCACCAATGTTAGAAGACTGAAAAAAATGGGCCACTCCTATATCTTTGTATTAATTTATATCTTTATATATATAATTTTATGTGATTGTATGCCAGTGTGAAGAAGTGCTTCTATTCTTTTAATGCTTTTTGTAGCATGCATCTAAGCACTTAAAATGCTCCCTAGGCGAATGTTTAATTTTATATTGAGTTCCAAATGAGCTAGATGTGCTAAATGTGCTAGATGTGTAGTAACATCTGATTTTCTGAATAATTTTGCAGTTTGCTGTCAACCTGATAAAACTGTGGTTGCCTCTTTTGGTGCATTTCTGTCTTATATGTATGTGTGCACACTTGGGATTAAAAATACTTTTTTAGATTAAGTTTTCATTAGCTATTCACACAATTACCAGTCCACACAATCTACCAGCTCATGATATCACTGGCTAATTCATAAGAAGTGGCATTTGCTGTATAGATGGAGGTCAGTGTTGTTAAATAAACACACAGAAGTTCTACTGAATTTTAATACGTATGCATGATATAATCACTGCTTGGATTAAATTTGTATCACAGTGTATGGAAAACTATTTCAGAGTTTTCAGTTATCAAATCAACAGACGTGGGTCAAGCCTTGAGGAAATATATGATATTTTCCTTTTAAAGAGCTTTAGCTGTAAAACATTAGCATTACATTCATGCTATTTAGCCAGAGGGGAACTAAGAAAATTTAAGAAAACTGTAACTAATTACTCCCCTGTTATTTCTGTTCAGTGTCATGTGGGCCATGTGGAGTCACATTTAAACATTTACAGTGACTGCATTGAAAAGGACAGAGAGGTCTTGTTAATTATCCTAGCTACACGTGAATGTGAGAAAATGCGAGCATCAGTCATTTTTTTCATGCTTGTGCTCAGGCTGCACTCAGAGGCCCTTTTTATTGAATAAGCTATTATTCATTTCAGGTCCATTTTGTTCTCTACCTTTCTAATGGCCTGGCTTTGATGCTCAGAAGGCTCTTAAAACATATAACAAAAGAGAAATATGAAATTAACCACAAGAAAAACCTCAGAGAACCCAAGTGACACAAAATATTAGGACTAACAGGACTAAGATTTGTAATGCATATGTCCACTCATATGCAGAGAGACAGGAAAATAGCAACACATTTGGAAAATAAATTTCTGGCAGTTCCTTGGATTGCACATCCAATATATCAGAATCCAACTGACACATGATTTACTTGAGTTGTGAAGCATGTCAAGCAAATTATATACAAAAGACAACTGTTCCTCACCCAGGTAAAGTTATTAAAAGTTTTAATGTTCTGTTTTGCCATTGGCTGTCAACCGTTTATGCGTTTTTCCACTGGACCATGAACTGTGTGAGAATAGATCATGCACAGATGGAACCAAGGATCCTGTGTGATCTGGCACGAGGGTCAGAGTTTATCATATGCTGCATCTGTTCTTGGCAGAATTACATCTGCTCAGAATCAACAGAGTCTCCTGAAAGCAATAATAGAGATTTTCATGGATTGCTCTTGGTGCTGACTTCATACATCCAACTCCTCGAACAGATCTAGGAGGATTTTTAGTGTGTTCAGTCACGCTTTTGAGAAAAATATTATGAGATAACCAAATGTCCAGGGAAGTATTTTAATAGGCTGATGACTCACTCATGGTGTGGTACATGTCACACAGCTCCATCTCTTTTCAAGGCTCCCTCCTTGCTTGACGCCTGCTGTTGTATATCAACTGTAGGATGTTAAAGCTGGATCTAAATCATAATCTTATAATATCTAATGTGTTAATGCAAGTAGGAGAGACAACCTCTGAAAAAAAAAAAAAAAGAAAAAACATCTACTAAAAATGCTCAGCAGGGGCGAATACATTCACACTGATGATTTGTCAAAATTATAATTTCTGCTCTATATTTAATATGAGATGCTAGAAGGATCCAGTATAGGCTGATCTAAAATACTAGTATAGATCATACAAATAAATAAATAAATTGATGACAAAATGACCAAGCTTGTTCAAACAAGTTCACTGTAGATGCCCCCAGAGCCATGCAATCATCAGCAAATTCAGCCATATTAAATGGTAGAATTTTTCAATGGGCTGTCATTTTTCCCCATTGGTGAACAAAATGAGCAAAGAACAGTTTTGCTATAATTTTTTGGGTTTTTAGCCAATTTTAAATGTTTTTCAAAATGGAGAGATGTCAGAAAATGATGGGGAGAAGAGGGGGTAATGACACTTGAGAAGGTTTACAGTAGATTTGATCCTGCATCTACAACATTAGCACCACAGCTCAAAACACTTATTGCTGGTTATGTGATAACCACTAGGCCACAGCTCCAAAAGAAGTGCAGATATGTTTGATGAAACAATCCTGAAAATGTCCTTGAATTAATCAAGTGACAACAGAGCCAACATGGTGCTACTCTAAATTAACAGTGTTCATTCAATTCCAAAGTACTCATCCCTATGCCTTAATCCCTTTGAAGGGTTTACCCTTCATACTGAGAGCTTCAGAGGATTGAAGGGTGTAGAGCTCAAAAATATTGATAATTTGGAACACCCTTCAACAGCATCTTTCCAAACCAAAGTGCAGCTGTTACTGTTGCACAAAGGCTGATGCTAATGAACATCCTAAGATGTACCTAATCAGAAATCTTTACACATGATTTTGCCCAACTGTTGACTGCTTTCAGAAAGCAAACCAAAAATAAATAATTGAAAACACTTTGTTTAAATATTTGTTTTTATTTATTTTAATGAAAAACTTTGAACCAGTAAACAAATATACCATGTATGTTTAAATATCAAATAAATAAAAGGCCACTGTGCTTATTTTTTTATTTTATTTTTTTATTTTATTTTTTTTGTTATTTTTTTTTGTAGAATAACAGATCAAGCGAATGTACAATACGATAACACAAGAAATAACAGAAAGCCAGGGGTTCAAATTGGTTATAAAAAGTGTATTATTATAAAGGCTTTGATAAACCACACAAAGACAGTAAGGGGTTGTCACTTCAAGTCAAGTCAAGTCAATATTTATTTGTATAGCGCTTTTCACAACAGGTGTGTGAAATGTTACAACATGAAATTTTGCTGTAACAGAAAATGAATGAATATAATGCCAATATTAGTTATGTTTAGAACTATTAGTGGTTCAAATTAATAAATTCTGTAAGTGTTGTGGGTCAATGGTTAAACAAAATGATTTTGTATGAACTATAAATATTAGTGTTAAAGTCCTTTAAGTCATCCCGAATTGAGGAAATAAACGTAAATGCATTGTCCTTTGATTTTGGCCGATGAAGGCTTTTGTTAGTGGTTAATTCATTTTCTATGTAGTAATTTATTATTGTTTTGTTATTTTTAAAGAGAGTGTTGTCCCTCTTTTGACCAAGTTGATATAGGTATCATTCAGTGAGGAGCATCGCAGTCCAGCTGGAAGCGTATGGCAGGTAATTTTGGTGACCTCCATTCTGAGCCCATGCTTCAGACAGTGGCTCATGAAGAATCCCATGTCTTTGAGTTTGCATCAATTCATCCTCTGTGAAGTCCATCTTAGTAGACCAGTGGTTCTCAATTTTTTCGGGTCACGCCCCCTTTGAAGCAAGAAAAACTCAGTGTGTCTGAGTTCCAAACACTGGTAGGAAGACTATTCTATAGTTTAGGAGCCAAATATGAAAATTATCCCCCTCCTTTTGTGGATTTTGATATTCTCTGTATTGTTAACAGGCCAGAGTTTTGCAATTGTAGTGAGTGTGATGGATTATAGCATGATAGAAAGTCACTTAAGTACTTTGGAGCTAGACCATTAAAAGCTTTGTATGTAATTAACAGAATTTTAAAATTAATACGAAACTTAACAGGTAGCCAATCTATCACTGATAAAATAAGGCTGATATGATCATATTTCTTGTTTCTAGTTAGCACTCTAGCTGCTGCATTTTGAACCATTTGAAATGTATTTATTAAACCAGCAGGACATCCACCTAGTAATGCATCACAATAATCTAGTCTTGAGGTCATGAAAGCATGAATTAGTTTTTCGGCATCAGAAACAGATAGCATGTGTTGAAACTTAGCAATATTTCTGAGGTGGAAGGTCACTTGTTTTGTTCACAGAACCAGAGAGTGTGTTGCAGTTGGAGTTGGTTTAATTTACATTAAACTTGGTAACTTGGATTTATGAAGTATGGTCCAGTTTCAGTCCGCTTGGCAGCGAAGTGTCCATCAGTTGAACCCTACGGAAATGTTTGTTTCGATGGGCCCTTCAAAGCAGCTATTTAAGAGCACTTCAGAAAGTCTTGCGAGAGTCGCTTGCGACATTCACACACTGTGTTCATGGAGTCCCACAGAAACCCTACACCTACCACTTAACCTAACTCTAACTTTAACTCTACCACTAAATGCAACACTAAACCTAACCTTAGTAACAGTGAATGAAACTCTCATGAGACCTTGGCTGCCGGAGGGTTACCTTCTAGACACAGTGGAAAAATCAGGATTGTTGCCCTTAATACACAGTGAATAATGTCACTCTTCCTAGTGTTAAATTGGTTGTTGGAGGTTTGAAACATGAGAAGTAAAGTTTTTGAACATAGTAAGATCAGATTTTGGACATCAGAAAACAATACATAGGGGTGCAGTTCTGTTTAGGTCAACTCGTTTGACAGCTCACTATGGGACACGCCTCTTGCGTGGTCATCCATGAAGCCCTATGTAATCTCACCTTAAAGACTATTGGCCAGTGCAACAAGAAATCCCTTTTCCTTCCATATATAATCCACTGCACTGGCCCAAAATTGTATTCTACATCTCTTCACTCGTGGCATCCATTACAAGCCCTTTTTCAGCGCACCTAGTGTTGCACCTCCAGTGTTGGAAACTGTTTGCTATATTTAACTTTCTGAAAGATGAGCTACCACTTGTTGTAGGACGTCAAGCCAAGTAAAACAAGAGCTGTACCGAAGGAAAAAAAATGCTTTACCAAGCAAATATAAATATAAATAAGATTTCAACTTACCAGTTGAATATGGCTTCTTCCAAGAAGTCTGGTAAGACCAAACTGTCGTCTCACACCTATCCTGGAGAGTGTGGATTTTCTATTTGAGCCAGAGATCCACATGTTATGTGTCCAGCATGTCTGGCCGAAAGTTCTACTAGATGATGATTCCGTTTCCATCACTGCTTCGAGAGGGCTGTCGAACGAGGATGATGGCGATGGCATCGAGGAAGATCCGTTTGTCTCCCAAGCGGATTCACCTGGATAACTTACAGGGTCGGAAGAATAACCATTGGCAGCAGGGTATGCAACTCTGCATGATGCTTGCTGATGGACAGTGATTAAACTGGGCATCGACTGGCCAATGGCTCTCCTCGCCGCAAAACGATCAAGACTAGATGGGAGAATCCTCCTCCCCACCACCCCGGTAGCTCATCAAACACTCCCACATTTCCAGGACTGCATGGAGGATCTGATGAGATATTGGGAGAGACCACTTTCATCTAGAGTTCCAGTGTATGGCTTCTCCTTGCTTGACATGACAAGTATGGAGGAGAAGGGATGGTCTCACATGCCGCCAATGGAAGCGTCTTTGGTGGGCCATCTTGATCCTCAATCGATTTTCAATTTATCCATGGTTGCCCTTAAGCTGCCTCAAAGATCTGATCACTTCTCAGCCTCGATTTTTGAGAAGATTTACAAATCTGCTGTGCAAACAGGGCATGCTACCAACTCGGTCATTCTGCTGTTGGCCTATATTGTGGAGTTAGAGGAGGATATGTCTATAGCTTTGTCACAGGGAAAAAACATCACAGAGCATCGTATGGACAGAAATTTGCACAGTAATGGACCTTATTTTACATTCTTCACGCTGCCTGGCTCAGTCCACAGGAAGAACTCTGGGTTTGTCGGTGGTGGGCCAGAGAAGTCTGTGGCTGAATATATCCACGATGGCATAATACCCTGTCTGAATCCAGATGATTCTTTACATTTCCCATTAAAGATGATTCTTTTCCTCAAAATACAGTAATATTCAAGCACCCTGTAAAACCCCAAAATACGGATGAAAAACCCTGCGTATTCCCAGGTATCGCCACTAGAAGTCTCTCTAAAACAGAAGAGATAAGGAATTTTTCAGCCCATCTGCAAAACTGGGCAAAGTGTACAGACTCCAACACCACAAAAGGGTACAGAATGCAATTTGTCAGAAAACCCCGCATTTTTCAGGAGAAAAGCAATCAAATGTTCAGAGGGAAAATGGCAAAATTTTGAGAGAAAAAATAAATACTCTTCACCTCAAAAAGGCAATTCAAGAAGTACTGATAGAGGAAACAGAAGGGTTTTTTTCAGCCGGGACTTTCTCATTCCCAAGAAGTGGGGAAGTATCCGCCCCTATTTTAGACCTCAGATTTTTAAACAAATACCTGAGGAAATACAAATTAAGAATGCTGACACAAAAATCCCTGCTTCATTCAATACAGAGGAAAGATTGTTTCACCTCAATCAATCCACATCCAGATCCATCCTCAACACATTCAAATACACAGTTTACGAGATCGGAGTTCTTCCGTTTGGCCTTTCTCTAGCGTCCTGCCTTTTTACGAAATGTGTGGAAGCAGCCAGAACACAGTTAAGTCAAGAAGTCATGAGAATTCTCAATGACTGGTTAATTTGTACTAGGTCGAGAGAAATGTCAGAAGTGCTTACGATGACCATATTGGCGCATTGGAATGCTCTGGATTTTGTGGTGAACCACAAGAAGAGCTTGTTAAACCTGACACAATCAAATGTGTTCCTGGGGTTGAATCTAAACTCTGTAACTTATCAGGCATCCCTATCTGAACAGAGAAGAGTAAGTCTGTGGAATTCTGTGGATCAGTTTCATCTGAGAAAAATAGTCTCTTTTCACCTGTGTCTGAGACTGTTAGGTCTTATGGCATCTGTTATAACAGTAGTGCCACTGGGACTGTTATTCATGAGGGATTTTCAGAGATGGCTGACTTCTCTGAAATTGAATTCCTCCAGACATCTTAGCACAAGGGTGCGTGCATCAGCCCAGTGTCTCAGTGCACTGCACATCTGGTGAGACAAGAACCTACTGAAGGAGGGGCGTGATTTCAATCAACAATGGGCGCGATATCAGATCGCAAAGTTGTCACCGCCAACGCATCCTCCCATTGCTGGGGAGAAGATATGGAGTGACATCCTGTGAATGGAATATGGAGGAGGTTGGTCAGATTGATGTTTATAAACTGTCTGGAGATCCTCATGGTTTTCTTGGCCCTCAGACATTTCCTCCCTCAAATACGAGGCTGTCATGTGTTGATTAGATCATACAACATGACAGTAGTCGCATATATAAACAGGCACACGGTCAAAAAAATTGTGGTGAGAAAATTTTTATTATGAAGCAGGAAACACCTGCTATCTCTCAGAGTGACACATGTCTCGGGCATTTTGAATATCGGGGCAAATCTGTTATTGAGGGGAAACCCTCACCCAGGAGAATGGAGGCTCCACCCAGATGTGATGCAGCAGATATGGCCAGGTGGCCATAGATCTGTTCGCTTCAAGGGAAAATGTGCATTGTCCGCTGTTCTTCTCACTGGGGGAACAGGATGATTCATTAAGGGTAGATGCAGTGAGACTCTGCTGTATGCTTTTCCACCAGTCAGTCTGATCCTCCCCACTCTGTCCAGAATCATATCACAGAGGGAGACGGTGCTTTTAATCACACCACTGTGGCCAGGGAAATAATTCAGCTGCTATATTCGGACCCATGGCTCCTTCCTCAGCCAGAGACCTCCTCTCTCTAGTGAGAGGGATGATCTTCCATCCATATTCACAGAGGTGAAATCTCTGGGTTTGGCCCATGAGAGGTCTAACCTGAGCACTCTTGGCCTGCCCCAGAAAGTGATTTTTACTATTCAGAGCACTAGAGCGGGCTCCACTAGGTTTCTGTACGAGATGAAGTGGAGAAAATTTGAGGTATGGTATCAAGTGAAACAAATGTTGCCATTTCTTTCCTCAGTAACAGACATTCTCACTTTTCTTCAAGAGATGCTGGATGAGGGGAAGATATTCTCTAATATTAAGGTCTACCTGGCAGCTATTTCATCTTGTCATGTAGGGTTTAATGACAAGACAGTAGGAACACATCCTATCATATGCAGATTTATGAAAGGTGTGCACCATCTTTGGATGGTCATTAAACCCATGTTTCCATCATGAGATTTATCTTTGGTTTTAGAAGCATTCGGGGAAGCTGCATTTGAACTATTGGAGGAAGCAGATATAAAGATTGCCTCATATAAGACAGTTTTATTGCTTGTAGTAATTAAATGTTTACAGTGACTTAATATAAGAAATATTTATGATTCCACACAATTTCGTGATCAGTCATCAAATTAGCAATTTTGTGACTTTTTTGGCACAGCCATTGACCAGGAAAATAAAAAATGGCACTCCATGTCAAAAAGGTTGCCGACCCCTGCCCTAACCCAAAGTATGAGCAATAGTGCAGTAGTCCTTAGCAAGCACAATAGTTCTTAGCAAGCACACTAATAAACATATAAACTCAGCAAAAAAAGAAACGTCCCTTTTTCAGAACACCGTATTTTAAAGATAATTTTGTAAAAATCCAAATAACTTTACAGATCTTTATTGTAAAGGGTTTAAACAATGTCTTCCATGCTTGTTCAATGAACCATAAACAATTAATGAACAAGCACCTATGGAACGGTCGTTAAGACACTAACAGCTTACAGACGGTAGGCAATTAAGGTCACAGTTATAAAAATTTAGGACACTAAAGAGACCTTTCTACTGACTCTGAAAAACACCAAAAGAAAGATGCCCAGGGTCCTTGCTCATCTGCGTGAACGTGCCTTAGGCATATAATTAAAATTTAAAAAATTAAATTAGGCATGCTGCATGGAGGCATGAGAACTGCAGATGTAGCCAGGGCAATAAATTGCAATGTCCATACTGTGAGATGCCTAAGACAGCGCTACAGGGAGACAGGAAGGACAGCTGATCATCCTCACAGTGGCAGACCACGTGTAATAACAATTGCACAGGATCGGTACATCCGAATATCCCACCGTGGGACAGGTACAGCATGGCAACAACAACTGCCTGAGTTACACCAGGAACACACAATCCCTCCATCAGTGCTCAGACTATCCACAATAGGCTGAGAGAGGCTGGACTGAGGGCTTGTAGGCCTGTTGAAAGGCAGATCCTTACCAGACATCACTGGCAACAACGTCACCTATGGGCACAAACCCACCTTCGCTGGACCAGACAGGACTGGCAAAAAATGCTCTTCACTGACGAGTCGCAGTTTTGTCTCACCAGGGGTGATAGTCGGACTGAGCGTTAACCGAGGCCTGTACTCTGAAGCGGGATTGATTTGGAGGTGAAGGGTCCGTCATGGTCTGGGGCGGTGTGTCACAGCATCATCGGACTGAGCTTGTAGTCAATGCAGGCAATCTCAACGCTGTGCGTTACAGGGAAGACAACCTCCTCCCTCATGTGGTACCCTTCCTGCAGACTCATCCTGACATGACCCTTCAGCATGACAATGCCACCAGCCATACTGCTCGTTCTGTGCGTGATTTCCGGCAAGGCAGGAATGTCAGTGTTCTGCCATGGCCAGTGAAGAGCCCGGATCTCAATCCCTTTGAGCACGTCTGGGACCTGCTGGATTCCCCCCAGGAATGTCCCGGAACTTGCAAGTGCCTTGGTGGAAGAGTGGGGTAACATCTAACAGCAAGAACTGGCAAATCTGGTGCAGTCCATGAGGAGGAGATGCAATGCAGTACTTAATGCAGCTGGTGGCCACACCAGATACTGACTGTTACTTTTGATTTTGAGCCCCCCCTTTGTTCAAGAACACATTATTCCATTTCTGTTAGTCACATGTCTGTGAAGCTTGTTCAGTTTATGTCTTAGTTGTTGAATCTTTTTATGTTCATACAAATATTTACACACATTAAGTTTGCTGAAAATAAAAGCAGATGAGAGGATGTTTCTTTTTTTTGCTGAGTTTATTTTAAATCTGGAAACCAAAGTGAGGCGATAAAACACTTCTTCATTACCCACCATTAGTTATTCAACTGTTGAGTTGCTTCAAAATCCAGCACTCCCACCAGCCCTCAGGTAAGGCATGTTAACGTTCTTCATTTAGAGTAAGACTGACAGTTAGCTCAATTAGCCCTTCATAATCAAATTTCATTTGAGGTTCAATAAATTAATTATGCCTTTTCACAGAGGGTGTAAATGCCAAGTCCTGGGAGATGGCCTTTAGAACATTTTAAAATATAATAAGCCAATTAATAGATTTTGTCACAAAGTGTTGTAAATAATGAGGTTTCCAGTTATTCGACCTTACTTGCCATAATAATATTCAAAAATTAAAGGTGGACAAAATATAGAGTAGAGTTTATGTATTAGAAAGAAACCTTATTCATGTACACAAGTATTACAGTTTTTCTGAATTGCTAAAACACTAAACCCCATTCTCTGAACCAAACGGTCAATTGCCTGAACCCATTTGTCGAACCGAGCACTCTTTTGGGAAAACCTTAAGCCATATTGGCCTACTTAGACACAATTTGCAGAACTCCGAAACATTTTTTTCAAAACTTCAAGCACATTTTCATACTTTAAAGCTAATTTTGCATGGAGATGCTTTTGTGATGCAAAATTATAAACACAGGCAGAAAAAGTTAAAAACAATTTCAACACAGTTGTCATCATTTAAACACAACGACTCAATTGTTAGCACTTGTTTCTAATGATTAAACCAATTAGTGAATGGCATATAAGCCAGTGCAAGTGACAGAGGCCAGTTGAATATTGATACCAATAATGGATGGCAACTATTGACAAGGCAGAGGAGAAAGAGTTTGCATCAGAGGTGGCGGATGAGGAGGAAGGGTACGTGTAAGAGGTGGTGGATGAGGAAAAGGACAAGGAGTTCCAAGAGCACCAATTGACGATGAGGGAAGCTGGACAAATTCAACCAAACCTAAGCAGGTTCTCAGTGTCAAGCATAGTGAGGACTTTAAGACAACATAATAGATACAATACAGTAATTGGGTTCTTGGTCCTTGAATATATACTGTATGCAAACATTTCAGTACAGTACAACACATTTCCAATAGTAAAGCAACTGGAGAACAATCTGTATCATCTATGTATCGAAGTACAGTAATGGACTTGACTATCTTCACCGTACTGTGTGTATGTAATTCCATCTTTGCTTTTTGTAGAACTGCAAGATTGCCTCAAGGAGGTGGCAGACTGTCGTGAACTGGCCATGGAGTTGGTGTTAGGATCCACGTGCAGGAAGTTTATTAGAGAACACAAGCAAACAATCCAAATCGGCAGGCAGATAGACGTAGTCAGTAAGCAGGTGGTTAAATCCAATATACCAAACAGTCCAATCAGGCAAACAAAACAAAGGGTTAGCCAAAAAGCAGTAAAACAGGCAATAGTCATAACATGAGAACAAACCATAAAGGCAATGGAAAAACGCTTGATAAAGCAGGGTAAACTGGCAATACTTTCCATAGAAACAATGGAGGTGAATGGCTATTTATACATGGTGAAAACAGGAAATGAGCAGAGAAGAAATGGGAGATGATCAGTATTTGGGAGAGGGCTCCCTCTGGTGGTTGGTTGGAGGGGTAACAACCTAGGATGTTATACAGATGTTCCATGTTTGCGCTACAGCACGAGGCTCACATTGATGATATGGTCCTTCAAAATAATGCTATCCATCTTAGAGAAATACAAGACCAAGTAATCGAAGATGATGCCGATTTTGAAGGTATCAGCAGAATGAGCCTCTCCACTATTGATCATATCTTGCAGAGGAACAGGGTACGCATGAAACAAGTGTGTGTGTGTGTGTTTAAATTTATTTATTTATTTATTTTTTTAAATGCATTTGGCAATAGAGAATGCAAAAGACCTTCGGCACAATAAATCATTATTTCTGTACCTATGTCCTGAACAGGCTTTTTTTTTTTTTTAAACAGCGAACATTTTACCTGGATTCAATAGAAAGGCCCAATGAATATTTATATTGATGAGGCTGGTTTCAATCTGACAAAAAGGCGAGGAAGGAACATAATTGGCCAGCGGGCCATTGTGGAAGTCCCTGGTCAGCATGGAGGCAATGTGACCCTTTGTGCGGCCATCAGTAACCAAGGGGTTCTCCACTGCCTTATAACACAACACCTCCTTGCATTCCTGGGTGGTCTTTGGGATCTCCTGTTTGACCGTGAGCTCCAGGATCATGGCCAGGCAGAGCATCCAGTCCATGTGGTTGTTTCGAACAATGTGAGCTTTCACCGTAGTGCCCAGGTCCAGGAGCGGTTCAACATAACAAACGTTTCTTGAATGTTTTCCTTCCACCCCACTTTTTTTTTTTTAAATCCAATTGAAGAGTTCTCAACATGGAGATGGAAGATCTATGACCGGAAACCCTACACCAGGAAAAATCTTCAGCAGGCCATGGAAATGGGGTTTTTTTTTTATTTTATTTATTTTTTTTTTTATGCGTGCTATATTCTGAACGTGCACTACTGTAGTTGCCACTTGCTGTATACAATGCTGTAAATATTTATTGTGAAAACAATAAAATGTGTCTTTGTTGCAACTGGTCTTTTTTATTTATTTATTTATTTTTTTTAAATGCATTTGGCAATAGAGAATGCAAAAGACCTTCGGCACAATAAATCATTATTTCTGTACCTATGTCCTGAACAGGTTTTTTTTTTTTTTTTTTTGTGTGTGTAGTGTCTAATGGTTGCTCAGTGTTAACATTTTGACTGGCTATGTTTACGATCTGAGAGCATTTTTTGGTTTTGGCCAAAGTTAAAATGGTTTTGAGGGGATTGTTTGATTTGGCCAGAAGTGTCAGGAGTTTTGTTACTATAGTTTGAAGATCTGGTTTTGTTTACAGTTGTGAGAAAATGGGTGAACGTTTCAAGAAACGTGTCCTAGCAATTGTGAAAAACTGTTCTCTACTATCCTTTGCTGGGTGGTAGTTGCCAGAGCTCATGAATTCTCATTTTATGGCACTGATAAACTGAACTGTGCATTTACTTCAGCTTTTAGCACCTGCCTGAAAGGGGCTTCCAGCCTCTCTAATTTCCAATTAAATCACGTCTTCACATGAGGAACTGGAATATTAAGAATTTATGATACTCTCAATAGTTATTTTGCAGCTTGTTTGCAGTGTTCTAATTAAAGGGCATGAACACCCAAACCAGCACTTCAATGTCGTACACAGACCACATAACAAAGATTGGGACACTGGAGGATTTGCAAATATTATGATGCTTTTTATGTCAAATAAATTAAATGTTGATCTGTCTCATCCACTGCTGACAATAACTGCTGTAAAATAAAAAAGATACTTGAACTCACAAGACTGTTAACGGTTATTCCAGTAACCCCATCATAGGGGAAAGGTTTGAGGTTCCTTGGTAGGGTGTAGCCATATGGAAACAATTTATTTTCTTTCCCTTTCTCACCTTTCAGAAAAGCTAAAACATAATGCATTGTTGGAAATAAAAGGAAAGTCAAAGTAACCAATAATATGCTGTTTTTATGCAGTATGTTTTTCTTCTATATGGGCATTTTTTTATTTTTTATTAATGAATCTTAAGTTATTTAGATGCTGTTAATGATAACTGATCAACTTTATCTAATACAGACAATTGAGAAAATATGGGCATTGCCATATGGCAACACTGCCACAATGGAAAAATTGCTGTGTTGCCATGGGGCAACTCTGTGATACAATGAAATTACACTGATGTATTTTTTATTTGGGAATTTTATAGATAGTGGCATCTTTTATTTTATTGCATTTATTGATATATTTGGAAATGTATACCGTAACATAATTGCATTTATGCTTAGTACAATCATGATTTCTGACACAAATATGGATGTAAAATCAAGGCACTGAGGCATCATAAAAGAGGCTCTTTGTGCACAAGCAGAAAACATTCTCAGAGCCCACTGCTGGTTGTGGGGGGTCCAGATTAATACAAGGGAATTATGACTAATTTGGGGAATATTGAAAGAATTAATGTTTATGTCTGATCACCCTGCGGCCAGCGGCCAGAGTTGATGTGAAGTATCTGTTAACTCTTTAGAGTAATTCTATTCTTATTGCATTGAAAATAATATCACAAATATGCTGAAATATTGTTTGAACAGGTAGCTTTTTGGATCTTTTAGAGTCAAGGGACAAATTAATTATCCAAAATATACTACAGTCAAATTCTCTTTGAATACCAACAAACTTTACTGACTAATCTATAACATAAAACTAACTAACACACATACAAACATAAACACAGTTTAATGAATGAGTTTTGACATAGAATGAATGAAATTATCTGTAACAGGAAAATTAACTTTATGGAGTCTATAGACCATGCCTTAAGAATCATTAATGCTTCATTTAGTACGGCGTGATTTGAGATTGGGTTACTCAAATTATATTAAAGGAACACCAGCACTTTCAGCGAAAGTTTGGAGGTACTTGTACTTGCGTTAGGTTGTTTGGCATCGAAGTCCTTGACGTTCTTTGGTTTGGGTTGTGAAGTTTTGTTTATTTCGATGGCCTTGAAGTTCTGATGAAGCTGGAATGTTGATTTCAGCAGAAAGAAGTGCATGCTGGATTGATGATGGAAAGACCAGCGGAGTCCTTGAGATGGCTGCAGAAGATGTTTGCAACTTCTACATTCTAGAGACTTCGCTGACTGAATGAGGACACCCGTGCAAGGCCTTGTAGTCTCAAGGGAGTTTCCCTCGGAAATTACTGTGATGGTAACATGCAGGCTCATCTGGTTGGAACAAGATAACTCTCATTTGGTGGTGAAGCATGGTCTTTTAACCCTTTATGTTTAGTTCAACCCTAAAAAACCAATCAGAGTTGGCTTTTGAGATAGCATGTTGTCATCTCTCACCTCCCCTCCAGATATTTAATTTATGACCTTTGTTCTGTTTCCCACTCAAACATTTTATATTTTAGGGTACGTTTACATTACAACGATGTACTAAAAATGGAAAAAATTTTCATATGCGTTTTTGAAAAGTTTCAAAAATTATTTAAAAAAAATATTTACAGTGTAAAATTATGATAAAATGAGTCTTGTGACTGTGCCAAAGTTCTTAATATATTTACAGTTTATGCACTGTTTTTGTGCATTTGGAGAGATGAGAAAAGCACTGGTTTTTTGTCCTGCTAAAGGGAGTTTGAAGGGATCGATTCAAAGCTGTTCAAGCTGTCGTCTTAGATGATGGGGTTTAGCATGTGATGGTTAGACCATGCAGGCCTCATGTAGTCATTTGGTCTAATGTTTAAATGTACAACATTGTTCATGTTGGAAGAAAGAAAGCAGGCCTTATTTCTGAGCAGGTTAGCCACGTAGCGTAAGTTGCTATGGCAATGAACACTGGTAAAAACCGACCCACCTTCTTGAGCCCGAAAAACAGAGTTTGCTCAAACTAAACTCAAACTTACCTGGGTAGCCACTGAAACCGGCTTTGTGCAATAGGCCTCTGATGGGTAATATGAAAGAAAGAGCCACTTCTGGGTCCCGAACGCATGTTCGTGAAGTGTAGGTGATTGGTTGATGTACAGGGCCAGATGTAGGCATGAGCAAGGATGGAATGAGCCAACACAAATGTGAGTCTTGCCCACCCAATCAAACATTTGGCAAACACAGTATTAAATAAAATATAATTTTTTTTATGATTTGTGCATTGGTTAAAAGCAATTTGGGGGCAGACTGTGTGTTGCAACACTGAGGGTGGGCTGTAGACCGCCCAAACCAATCACAAAATGTCAACAGAAATTTGTAGTATTTTTCTATTTTTGTCATTGGCCTAAAGCAATGACACACTCAAGATGCAGCTGCTGCAAACCAGAGAGTCAGAGATATCATGTGAGTGAGAACAGTGATTCAAGATATTTTTGTGCAATGCATAGGTTTTTGGTACCCATAAAGAATCCTAGTAGTGTCTTTAGCTGTGACCTGACCATGTGGCTTCTGTTAATGTACCACAGGCTCGCACTTCACCAGCTTCCGCTCATCAAATATCTCCCTCCATCTCAGCTCCCCAAAATCGCAGCACGGGTATTAGAGAAACACTGGACCTGAATTGTTAAAGCACCATCCCAGCCAATATTAGCTGATGGTACCGTTCACGATCATAGCTGGATACTGTGTATTGCCGGACACCTGCTTCTGTTTCCCCTGTTGTAAGTTTGGTGTTGCTGAGTGACGCCGTCTTCACCTCAAGTCTTACATCTATTTTACATCGTTTTACAGTGCTATAATAGCTTGTTGTTTTTTGTAATTGCGCTTTAAACTACTCTGTTTTTCCATCTAAATTCCTGTATATTTACCTAAATGACTTTACACATGTTTAGTTTCACTGGTAAAAAAAAACATAATGGGCCTTATGATCTAAACAATTGCACCATGTTACGCCAATTACAGACATGAAAATAAGTAGTCTGAGTAACCCCCCTTCCCACATGCCTACCTATGACATCTTTCACCATTACATAGCTCACAGGAGCTGGGCCTGTTGATGTATATCTTGTTGAATAACTTGCTGAATGAAGTCATACGATTCTTATGAGACTATGTTGCATAAGAAGAGTGTCATGATCCTGCCCGGACTCGTGCATTGGTGCGTGTGTCTTTGTGTTTACCTTTTCCTCGTGTGTTTACAGGCACCACATGGAGGACACAAACGGCGTTTCCTTAACGCTAGTTCATGCCTCTCATCAGTTGATGAGTGGCACCTGTTCCCTATCACCCTCACCCTACTTAAACTCCCTCTGTGTGCTGTTTTTTGCTGGATTGTTACTGTGCTCCAGTCTTACTCTCTAATAAGGCCAAAGGCCAAATTATCTTTTAATCTGCTCTTCTCGGTTTTGTTTTATGTTATGTTTCTCTAGTCTATGTTCCGCTGGTCAGATGTGCTATGCCTGGTTCAAGTGCATTATACTCTGTTTCATCTATACTCACCCCGTGGACTTGCCTGTTCTCCTGACAAAGAGTGCACAGTTTGTTCTTCTGGTTGACAACAGAATAAGATCAAATTTAGTGACAGTGAAAATGACACTGATAATCGAAAGATATTAAAGAACACATCATGATTCACTCATTTCTTGTTTGTGGTAGTTCTATATTTGTAAATACATATTAAAGGGGTCATGTGATATATATATATATATATATATATATATATATAATATTATTATTATTATTATTATTATCTTCCCTGAGGTCCACTTATAATGTTAATAACATTTTTTTTTTTATGTTTCTCATGAGCAAAATCTCCCAGCTCATTGAAATTCTTTGGTTTCTGTACAGCCACTGCTTCCTTGAAATCCCAACAAAGGTTTGCAATGGGATTTTAATGATGGACTGAAAGGGCCATTTAAGGACATTCCATGACCTATCCCTGAACCAGATTTTGGACAACTTGGATGTATCCTTGGTGTTATTGTCTTGCTGGAAAGTCCAGTGATCACTGAGCTTCAATTTACACACTGAAGGCATCACATTTTTCATGCCAAAATGGCCTGATACCTGAAAGAATCCATGGTGTCAGTCACATAGTCAGGATAGCTGTTTCCTGCAGCCGCAAAACACCCCATAATAGGACTGACCCACCTCCATGCTTGACTGTGGGGATGGTGTCGTTCTTGTCATCACCTTGTCATCTTACTCCAGATGTACTGCAGACATGGGTCTAAAACTAATTTTCAATTTTGTGTCATACGTCTATAAAACCTTCTTCCAGGACTCCACAGGTCTTTCTTAATTACTTCTTGAATATTCAAGTCAACATTTCCCTTGGTGAAGTTTTGCTTTCTTCCACACCCCAAGAAGGTTGCTGTTGTTTGGGGGGTGGGGGGGCTGGATTGTTTATAGCAGACACTAAAGAATTTTGATGCAACAAACAATAACAAATAATACTACTACAGAAAAACAAGATTCAATGATTCCGGGCTAATAGGGTACATAACTGAAATGCACGTTACTAAATCTTTCGCTTTATACAGTTATACAACAACGCAAGCACAATTAATTCCATGAATTTAGAATGAACAAATCAAATGCATATAAACATTTTACGACAACAAGCACGAACAAACAATCACAATCCAAATCATATTTACCACAGAAAGTATCTGTGGATTTACTGGCCTATAAGTTTTCTTTCTGTACTCTTACAAAACATAACCCATCCCCCTCCTCCCAAAACACTGAACTCACACACACATAGGTTAAATGCTGACAGTATGATCAACCTACACAAACAAAGTCATTTAAACCAGCATATCAACAAAGACTGGTGTACTGTACTCACATGTCACACAAGAACAATCCGCCTGTTGTTGTGATTTGCAGCAAAGTGGTCAATCACTGCATTAATGTCCAATTCTTTGGTCCTTCTGGAACTGATTGCCAGCACACCCAGAATGCTGGTTCGAGCTCTCCGCTTCTATTCTATTCAGATAGGTCTTTAAATGGCGAAAGCAAGAAAAGCTCCTCTCACACGCAGCTGATGTGATGGGCAGTGTCATGGAGATGCACACAAGTTTATATAAATCAACAAAAGCATCCTTGTATGGTTTTAATAGCACCAACACGTCATGGGTGGTGTTGACGATATCCTTATTTTGTTTTTTCCTTTCAATAAGTCGCTTTGCCTGGTGAAGTTCTGCAGAGAGGTTTTCCTCCATTACCCCATAGTGTTTAGCCATTGGCAAAAGGCAATTTTTGTCCATGAATGTTTTGTGCTTGGGGTTGAGGGCTGTTGATCCTCTCAGAATGTGACAGCTTTCAGACGAAAAACATCTGTTCAATTCACTAACCAATCGGTCGATTACTGGGAAAAAACAGTGGTTACGATAGTCGTCTGAAGTTTCCAATCGCTCTCTTGACCCTGTTTGGCTGTTTACCACAAACTCCAGCAGGTGGCGAGGCTGTGCTTTTCTCCTCACCTGTGGTCGCTGCATTTTAATGCCCACCAAAGCACACTGGTCACTGGCACACTCCCAGATTGCATTCCACGTTTCAACGTTGCGTTTCTCGTTGAGGGTATCGACAACTGAACAGACCAGATCAGTGGCAGATGCCAGCTCCAAATCTGTGGCCTGTAGATGATCGGATATGGTTTTTGTGAGGCTGAATATGCTTTCCAGCATAGTGACGTGCAGAACAAACTGTCCATCAATCAGTCAATCCAATCAGTGATTTTGCTTTGGTCACCCTATGAGCATTTGACTGGTCGCTCACATCTGCTAGATTCGCTGAAATACAGGGAGAGCTCTTTTTATTGCCCACAGTATAGAAAATTGTCAGGCCCATCGTGTGTCTGATAATCTTTTCAGTTCCACTACCAGTTTGGTGGGCTCAAGTTCTTGCTGCTTCTCCACAAACAGTTTGTGAATAACAGACCCGGAAAAAAAGTTGTAGAGCATCTGCGCTACTGCAAAACATTCTGCGACTGGTTTCACATTATGCACACAGTCAACTAAAACCAAGTTTAGTCTGTGTGCATAGCAATGGATGTAAAGCACGTGTGGCACTTCTTTGCAAAATCTTGCCTGGACACTGTTGTTGCACCCAGACATAACTGATGCTCCGACGTAGCACTGGGCAATACATGCGTTTTTGTCTATGTTACACTTTGCCAACGTCTGTTTAACTGACTCAAGTAAAGACTGTGCATCTAAACCATCTGCCGCAATAAAGTCCAAGAATTCTTCATGAATGTTGTCATTTTGTAGGTAATGCAATACAACAGCTATCTGCTCTTTCTTGCTTATGTCTTAGGTTTCATCAACCATTAATGCAAAGTTCTCTCCCAGCTTAACCTCGTCGCTTACTTGCCCCCTTATCATGCTAGCCATAATGTCAATCAATTCATTCTGAATGTCACGGTGCACATATTTAACACTGCCAGGACAACTAGCTACATTTTTTGACACAGTACTGTCAAACTTTCCAAGCAGGTTTAACAGTTCAAGGAAATTACCACTGCTGGTGAATTGCTCGTTTTCTCTCTGCTCTCGCTTACCAATCGTTTGACAAGCTGTAAACTGTAGTGACTCAACTACTGCTCGCATATACTGCCTGTTTTCTTGTACAATCTTGGAATGTCCAACGTCAAGTTGTGTTAAAATCTTCGACCCACTTTTCGATTGCACCTTAAATTCACACCATGCTTCCATGGCTAGTTTATGGGAACCACTTGCATTGTGTTGGGCCAGGATTCTCTGCTCCTTTTCTCCAGTTTCGAAACCCGGCATGGGTGAAGTTCTTTTCGATATGACCCGGCACATGGTGGAAAAAATGTCTACACACATAGCAGAAAGCAGCATCAACTGAGAGTGAGTATTCCAGCCATGAGTATTGTTTGAACCAAGAGTTGTTAAACCCCCTTGATTGAGATCCAAATTTTCGAGTTGGGTAAGACTTTAATTGAGGACGCCTCAGTCCCTCAGCTGGATCTTGGCTTAAATCCACAGGACCACCAGGTTTCTTGTCAGTGATGGCAGCTATGGCAGTGGAAGCTAACTCTTCTCCCCCCCACTCTCATTATTGCTCTCCGAGTCTTCTGCCAAAGACGAACCCTCCGCTGCCACTAACGTTACCCCCTCTTCCTCTTCTTCATTGTCCTCCTCGTCCTCATTATCCTCCATGTTTGTCATCACTATGTCCTCCACCGCATTAGCATTCACATTGCTGGAATTAGGAATCTGTGGATCGCCAGCGACATCATCCACTCTCCCTCATTTTTTGGGACAACTAAAGTAAAGGGGTCCATAATCACCTAATAGATCACTAGAATATATGAACGTATTGTTTTTCACCGAATCGATTCAACACTTCGAAACTGCTAGACTAACCTTAACGTTATCACGCACACGCAATCACACTTGCAATGATATGAACCAACCAATCAAATCACACACAACAAGCAACAAAAGTCAACGGTCATCATCACTTACTTAAAGCTAGGGAGTACAATCTTTTCCAGAAACATTTTTTGTTATACTGGTTGAAAGTCTGTTCACATCCTGATAGCAATCAATAATTTAAGTGGTCTAAATGTAAATATATATCTTCTGTGGAAGGGACAGGACTAAAAAATGATCGAACAATCATTGCATTCGGTCCGAATGTAATGATAGGATGTACTTCCTCTCTGTCAATCTATATTTGTATACTGCCCCGCAACTTGTCCACGCACTCTCCCCGTGCACTCTGTGGCGTGAGTTGGGGGCAGGACTATCTGACTGTTTGAACAACTGCATGCAAGGGGCGTATTCAGAAAGCTGTTTTAAAAACACTGTTTATTTTTTCAATTCCGTTCGGTGGCGCTAGTGTCGCAGAAATTACATACTCCAGCTTTAAATGAAAAATATGATTTCATAGTTTAGTTTTGTTACATATAAGTCAGTACAATGTCTTCATATATATATTTTTTTCCATAAATATTTTTCATCACAAAATGACTGGGGGTTTGGGGGGCTTAGTGGGGGCTCAGCCTTTTTTAGGGGGTGCTTAAGCCCCCGCTAGCCCCTCCTTCGCTGTTGCCACACAGAAACACAAAACACCACACACATAAGCTACACAGAATATCAATTCAATTTAACACTATACAAACCCTATGACAATAGACCAAAAACCTTCATCTGAACTAGCCAAAAGGAAGGAATTTATTGTGTAGGAAAATGTAAAACTAGCAAGAACAATTTCACTTGCCCACAAAACTGTTCATGAACTGCCAATCACTGTTTTAATTTAACCACCTGTGGGTATGGTAAACCAAAGCAATGCCCAAAGCTATACCCAATCCCTTAATAAAACTCTACTTCATGATGTAAATTTAGTGATGACTCATGTAACGTACAACATATCCAATATTCTATCTGCTTATACAAAACATTGTAACAATGATGACAAACATATGCATGGCTACAGGCATGAAGCGATGATTTAATTTCTGATTACAAAGGCAGACTTGCTGTCAAAATACCATACACCTGTTCCAAACGAGATCTGCTTGGAAATATTGCAGGCCTCTTCGGTTCAGTTAATTCCATAGTCAACAATTTCAAAATAACTAAATAATCTCAATTTTCAACATGGATGGCAAATCAGGTGGCCACTGGTTTCCAACATATCACCAATACCAATGAAATTATAATCAAAATGGTTAGATCCAAAGCGCAGGCACATCTGTTGGACAGCCATGCATTGTTCAATCAGACCCGTACCATCAAATGTGACTTAGCCTGCAGATCATATGCACAAGATTTATTTACTGCTGCTAGACAAGATCTTTTAGACCTCCGTCTCCATAAGACACCTAGGCATGTTCTAAATGATCTAACAGAAATCTTAGATTTGAACAGATGGCATGCTTCAGACAAAATGAAAAATATAAATTATTCGGAGTTATTAACCACCATTATGATGTATACTGGAAATTAATGCATTGGTTGCCTTGGGTTTTTTGCCACCTTTCCTTTAATCCATCCAGACTATGTATTTCCAAATTCCACTACCACATGCTCTAGTGGTGTAGTAGTGAATGATCAGATCATCAAATGGGACCACTTTACTGGGTACATGACCTTGAGGGGTACTGAGACCTTATTTACCAGTCGCACTTGCTGTCATGAAACTCATAACTATGTTGTTTGTACATGTAACACCTTACAACCTTTTTCTCCTTATGACACTAAACTCATAAAGGTTCAGTCATTGCATGGTCATTCTGATGCTATTCAGGTATCTCATACACAATGGTGTGTAGTCAGTTAAATGAATTCCTTCACCTCCAGGGGATTGTCCTGCTCTGCCAATCACTATTTTTGTTTAGAAGTAACAGAGGACTTTTCCATGGGACAGCTAAACATTCTGGGGAGAGTACCACTGGACGCAGAGGCTTTGCCATGGTGGGATGACACCTTCTATGAGCAAAGCACCCAAGCTGTGGTCGAAACGATGGAACTGGCACAAAGAATCATCCAACAAACTGAGTACCACCTTGCTCAAGCACAGGTGGAGGCTAACCTAGCCCGAAAGACTGCAAAAATCCTGTCCATCTCATCCACCCGCTCTGCACAATACGCCTACACCTGGTGGGACTGGATAATCTGTGGATGCACTGTCGGCATAATCTTCACTTTTACACTGGCCCAGTGCTGTTACTTCTGGTACCTCATCCAATCCATGAGAAGGTCAACTGAAGTTGCCCTGGCTCTTAGCCCGTTACAACTGCACACACTTCAGAGACTGAGATAAAAAATAAAAATAAAAAATAAAAGTAAGACACAATGACCCCACAGGTACTCTTCGTCCCTGGGGGCCAAGCGGAGGAAACTGTAAGGCTGGCATGAGAATGTCTACACCCAAAAGGCTCTGTGAGAGCCAACATCATAAAACTCTCACACAGAAGAGCATCTCCACCTGTGCCAACACACCCTACTGATTAAGGACCATAAAATGCAAATCTCACTCACATCTGCCCTCTCTCTCACATCAGTTCACTTTAGGGTCACCAGAAACTAAGTTATGACTTTATTCTGTTCTGTAATGTAAAAGGTTTTCTTATCATACATGTTTGGTATCATTCAAGAGGTCTCAGTGCAACTGGTAAAACAGTCTCATTCCCTCTCAGCAAAGTCAAATCACAAGTAAGATTTAAGAACTTAGTCAAATACTGTATTTTCTCTGGGGCATGCCCCCCTCCCAGATCTCTTGTAGGAACCATCAGATTAGGTGCATTCTTTGTAAACATCAAACGACCTACTCAATCACAAGTTTCGAAGGTCTACTTACAACCCCTTAAATTGTAAACCAATTCCTGAATAACATCAAACAAACACATCTGAAATAACAATAGAATTGTTTGGCATTTAAGGAGGGTTGGCAAGGAGCTCGGGGAATCTGTAGTCAGATCTCCTGCACAATTGCTGTGTTTCACTTTCTATTGCCAGGTATGTTTCTTTGACTTGTCTTTTATTTTTAAGAATGTTTGTTTATTCTGATCATGTGTGAAATTGGCTTTAATTGATTTTGTAACTTATGTTTTAAATCCTACCTGGCAAATAAATTGTTACTTTTTGATTCATTCTGTATTCCTCTGAAATCATTTATCACTGATAGATTCGAGGGATGCCTTTTGTTACCGCAAACTTATGTCCAGGATAATGATCAATACTGGAGCTTATGAATAGGAGAAAACCACGTAAGACTACCAGTCACTTCTTATCACCGTCTTAGCAAGTTGTATGAAACGTGACTAAATAAAACTTTCATCTGGTTATGAGCAAGCAGTAGGCGGCATACTACAACTGCTGACTATGAACAGGACTGGCAATTTTGTGTCCATGAGATCTATGTAATTAATCAGCCGGCATATGACTCTGAGCGACAATCGGGACCCGGATGAAAGGATAATGAAATTTAGAACAATTCAGAGTAATCAATAACTTAAAAAGATTAAACTAAAAGAATGATCAGAAATCAAGTAGAGCTTAAATCTAAATTAGAGGTTCAACTTAAATTGGAGTCAGATTAATATAAAATTGGAGTCAGATAAAATTAAAAATGGAGTCAACTGATAAAGTACAAATTAATACATGTTTTTGGTTCAGCGCTCAGAAAAGATAGAACAACGCAGAAACCTTCAGGGGGCATTCTATTGGAATCCAACATCGGACCAATAGGTTTGGCAATACCCCTTTTTACAATGATTAAACTGCTTGCATTTTACCATGCGCACCCGTTTTCTCCTCTGTGTTACACAGATTATTGCAATGATCTCAAAGCACCACTTATCAAGAACAACTATAACAACAAACAATTGCGTGAGGGATTCACATCGATCTCAAACCCTCGCCGCTCAAGAACAACCATAACAACAACAAACATTTGCGGTAAGTCATGGCATCCGCTCATGTTATTGCTTCCTGCATTACATGCCACGTTTACTATCGCTTCTTCCATCAGCAGTAAGGAATTTACATGTGATAAATGTAAGAAATTAGTCAGGCTGCGAGGAGAAGCTTAATGAGTTAGAGACATGCATCCGAATGCTAGTGGAGGTCAGTGAGAAAGAGAAGCAGGTAGATACTATTTTGGATGCAGACATACAGGCTAATCCGAATGTCTGCTAGCTGCCTTGAGACACCACACATGTCACATAAACTACAAAACATAGGGACTGTATCACCTAGATATCATATAGAGACTGTGTCTGTTCCCCGAACTACCAAACACAAAACACTCACTAAATCATTTAGAAAAAGTCTGATTAATGTAAAACTTGAAAATGACAAAAAATTGAAGATAAACATCATATAAAGGTAGGGCTACTAAACATTAGATCTCTTTCAACCAAAGCACTAATTGTAAATGAAATTATTACAGATCATGGTTTGGATGTGATCTGTTTGACTGAAACCTGGCTCAAACTGGATGAACATATTTATTTAAATGAATCTACTCCCCCAGGTTATTAAAATGAGCCTCGTCTGAAGGGTCAAAGAGGAGGTGTTACTGCAATTTACAGTGAAATTTTTGGTGTTACTCAGAGGACAGGATATAAGTTTTAGTCTTCTGAACTAATAATGCTTAATGTGACACCGTCAGATACACATTAAAATCTTTTGCCTTTGCTACAGTATATAGATCACCCGGGCCGTATTCTGATTTCCTTGGTGAATTGGCAAATGTTCAATCTGATCTAGTAGTTACTGTGGATAGAGTTTTAATTGTTGGTGACTTCATCATTCACATTGATAATAAAAATGACACATTGGGATTAGCATTTATCGATATTCTCAACTCTCTTGGAGTTAGACAAAATGTGATAGGACCAACTCGTTGCCATAATCATATGCTAGATTTAATTCTGTCATATGGATTTGCTGTTGATGCTATAGAAATTCTGCCGCAGAGAGATGACACCTTAGATCATTACCTTGTCTCTTGTATGCTGCAATCAGCTAATGTTACTCAATCAACGCCACGGTATCATTCAGGTAGAACTATTCTTTTGACCACTAAAGATAGCTTCACTAATAATCTTCCAGATTTATCTCATATACTCAGTAAGCCAAAAAGTCTAGAAGAACTTGATGTAATAACAGAAGATATAAATGCAGTCTTCTCTAGCACTCTTGATAGTGTTGCCCCCTTCGATTAAAGAAAATTAAAGAAAAAAGTACCATGGTACAATGATCACACTCATGTTCTCAAGAAAGCAGCTCGGAAAATGGAGCGCAATTGGAAGAATACAAAATTACAGGTATTTCACGGTGCATGGAAGGATAGTGTCTGTTGCTACAAGTCAGCATATTTTAGCAAACCCATAGAAAATAACCACAACAATCCTAGGTATTTATTGAGTACTATGGCTAAATTGGTTAGGAATAAAGCCTCGACTGAACCAAATATTCCGTAGCAGCACAATAGTAATGACTTCATGAATTTCTTTACTGATAAAATTAAAATCATCAGAAATAAAATTGAAATTATGCAATCATCTGTCACAGTTCCTCAGAAAACAGTGTCTCATAATTTTCCTCTCGAGCAACTTCAATCTATCACTGTCATAGTTCATGAAGAGCTAACAAAATTTATCGAAACATCAAAAGCCACAGGTCACGTGGCGCCATGCAAGGAGCGGACGTGTGAGCGATGAGCTCTGCGCACTTTGCTGAATTTTCGATTATTCTCATGTTATAATCTGGTGAAATTTGATACACCCAGTTACACATTTGCCCTTTGTTGCAAAACATGGCAAAGAAGTCAAAATCCTCGGGCTCTGGAGACATTAAAAGACACTTACGTGTTCAGGATGAAAGCCCCGACAGGCCTACAGACCAGGGACTCGATTTGGATGGCGCGGTGGGAGAAGGAATCCAGCGTCAGTTGTCCAACATGTCGGTGATGTTGACGAAGATTCTTGTTGACTTGGAGGATCTCACTGTAATACGTCGATCGATTACGGTGATGGAAACAAAATATTCTGAGTTAGCTACAAGAGTGACTGATGTTGAAAAATGAATCGATTTTCTGGAATCTTCGGAGAGGGAATTAACCGCTAATCCGCCCGCGACCAAAGTTGATTTGGAACATCTCCTTGACAAGATTGAAGATCTTGAGAATAGAAACCGCAGGAATAACATTCGAATTGTTGGAATTCCTGAGCATGAGGAGGGCAGAGATGTGGTGAAATTCCTAGACGAGTTTTTCCTGAGTCTGCTCGACATAACAGGCCACAAGCTGGAAATCGAGCGAGCTCACAGAGCGCCGGCTCGGAGATCTGCTGAGGGAGATAGGCCCCGATCGATTCTGGCCAGATTTCTGAGATCATCCGATAAAGATCTTGTGTTGCGCCAGGCAAGGAGCAAAGGGAAGCTTTCTTGGAAGAACCATAATATTTTCTTGTGCCCGGACTTTGCGAGTTCGACAAGAGAGAAACGCGATCGGTTCAAGGAATGCAAGAAACTTACATCAGAAAAAGATCTCGTTTGCTCTAATGTTTCCTGCCAAACTGAGAATAGAAAAGAAGGTCGGTCGCTAAGTATTCACATGTCCAAATCTGGCAATGTCTTTTATAGAATCAATGTCTGAGTAAACCACTGGATGTTTCTCATGTGAGTGGGCCTGACTCGCTGTACTTACTCTGAGGAAGCTGGGTGACAAATTAGGTTTTCTGCGTTGGCTCCGCCGTGCGGCTGGAGCTTGTTTTGTGAATAACTTTCCTTAAAGAAACTTTTGCATTGAAGTTCCCTGACAGATTGAGAGTGGACACTATGGATGACCGCAAAATATCTACATGCTCACACAAAGGATGTCTTTTATAAAGCTGACGGATTGTGCAAGTCATGGTATATAAGCCGACAAGACACGATTCCTTGCTGCCCCCATTTCCCAGGCAGGCCTATTCGGCGACACCGTCGAGGACTTTGCCCAGTAGTTTTCGATGGTAGAGCAGTAGATCGATGCTAGCCGGCATATCCTGCCCTGGTGCAGCTCAAGATCCCGCACCCCATCTACTCATCGCCAATCTTGGACCTGTGAGTTCTGAACTAGGCTTTACACAGTTCGCGGCGGTAGACCTGGAGGATGCGTACTTCCACGTCTCGATCCTTCCTCGACACAGACCCTTGCTGCGGTTTGCGTCCGAGAGTCAGGCGTATCAGTACAAGTCCTCCCTTTTGGTCTGTCCCTGTCTTCTCGTGTCTTTACGAAGGTCGCAGAGGCTGCCCTTGTCCTGTTAAGGGAGGTGCGCATTCACGTTCTCTACTATCTTGACGACTGGCTAATCCTAGCTCATTCTCGAGACATGTTGTGCGCACACAGGGACCTGATGCTCTCACACCTCAGCCGACTAGGGCTTCGGGTCAACTAGGAAAAGAGCAAGCTCCTCCTGGTTCAGAGCATATCTTTTCTTGGTTTGGAGTTGGACTCAGTCTCCTTGACGGCACGCCTTACGAACGAGTGTGCCCAGTCGGTGCTGGCCTGTTTGAAGGCGTTCAAACAGAAAACGGCGATTCCACTGTAACTTTTTCAGAGGCACCTGGGGCATATGGCATCCTCGGCAGTGGCCACCCCGCTCGGGTTGATGCATATGAGGCTGCTTCAGCACTGGCTCCAGACTCGAGTCCCGAGATGGGCATGGCACCACAGGACACATCGCGTGGTCATCACGCTGGTCTGTCACCATCTTTTCAGCCCTTGGACCGACCTCTCGTTTCTACGGGCAGAACTGGTCTCCAGGCGCGTCGTGGTCATGACAGATGCCTCCAAAACGGGCTGGGGCGCTGTTTGCAACAGGCACGCAGCCGCCGGCCTCTGGACGGGTCTGCGACTGCATTGGCACATCAACTGCCTCGAGTTGTTGGCAATTCTACTCGCCCTGCAGAGGTTTCGGCTGTTGATCCAGGGCAAGCACGTGTTAGTTCAGACAGACAACACGACAATGGTAGCATATGTCAACCGCCAAGGCGGTTGACATATGCGGACACAACGTCTCGTTCCCTCCATCAGGGAATGGAGGTTACACCAGTAACCATGACGTTTTGCTTAGCTCACTGAATTTTTGAGGTAGAGTTCTCAAAATTTTATACAAAGTACTTACATTTGTTTACTAGAAATGTCACCAATTCAAACCTTTGTAAGAACATCACAGACCTCATGAGTTGATGTCAAATACATGGTGTTCTTTTGTTTCAACCTACCCCACTACCGGGGTAGGTTGTAACACATGCTGTGGTATGCAGGTATTTATCACTTTGTGGGGACCAAATGTCCCCGTAAGGATAGTGAAACACCAAAATGTTGACGTTGTGGGGACATTTTGTCGGTCCCCATGAAGGAAACAGCTTATAAATCCTACTAAACAATGTTTTTTTAAAAATGTAAAAATGCAGAATGTTTTCTGTGAGGGTTAGGTTTAGGGGTAGGGTTAAGGTTAAGGTTAGGGGATAGAATCTATAGTTTGTACAGTATAAATTATGTCTATGGAAAGTCCCCATAAAACATGGAAACCAGTGTGTGTAAGTTGTAACAATTAGACAAAAGAAGCAAAAACAGAGGCCACACCATGCAATGTTTCAAAACAGGTTTAATGAAATAAAATAACATTTCAGAACAATGTCTCTCTCTCTCTCTCTCTCTCTCTGTGACAGACCATAACTCAAATACACTTTTTGTTTGACTCAGGAATGTGTGTGTGTGTGTGTGTGTGTGTGTGTGTGTGTGTGTGTGTGTGTGTGTAAATTAGTCTATTAGAACAAACTTTCTTAATGGTGTGTATGCTTAATGAACCCTCTACTACAATGTACCTGTGTAAAGGTCTAATAAAAAAACAATGTCAATGTATGTGTGTGTCTATGTGTATATATTCTTAATTAGAGTCACAACAGATCTGAGTGACTTGCCCTTTTTTATGACCTCATCAGATGCTTTTTTTAAAACATTGGCAGGCACACTTCTCTCTGTCTTTCTTTTCCACTGCCTAGGTATTCTGTAAAATTATTAAAATCAAGAAAATGTTCTTAGTTGAAAGTATGGGGATGGTTGTAACACTTTGTAAAGGTGTGTTACATCCCACCCCACCCCTGTCAACCATTGTTTAGCTAACTGTATTAGCACAGTGGTTTAAAATTAGTAGGGGAAATGTATCACAATTTGCCAGAGAAACTACAATTTAATCTAATATAATCGTATGATTTTATCTGTAATAGTATTTGTTGTAAACAAAATATAGTCTTGGTCAAAAAAAAAATTTACTTTCTTACCTCAAAATCCGTTTAATAAAATCAGCATGCGCCTGTTTCCAGCCTTGAGCACCACTGCGTGGGATCAGAGAGGAAGTGGAAAAACACTGAAATGGTCATGTGACTCCTATCTTATCCCTGATTGGTGGAACTGGTGGTGTTACAACTCTCCCCATGTTACAACCATATCTGGTCTCTATGTCCAGACAAGCTTAAACATGCACGCTCCTCCGAAACTGGACCACGGATAGCTTGATGAGCGCCGATGCTGTTGCATGTGTTGAGTTGTTAAACTTACCGCTGAGTTTTGCTCAGAGAGCATTCAAATGCTTACTGTGATTTTATCAAAATCATTTGGAAGGTCAGATAAAAGTGATTGGCGGGCTGCATCAAATCAATGACTTACATTAAATAAAGACATTGCATCGTACCGAGAGACTCTGAGAAGTGGTGGTAAATCGTAGAGTAAATTATAGAAGTGCAAGTACCGCTGCGTACCGCCCCACTTCAAGCACTGACTAAAACTTGTAATCCACAAGATCACAAATTCCTTTTTTATTAGAGGGGCGAGCAGAACGGTGACTGTGACTCACCATCCCACTGACTAACAGCACTGTTACAACCCATCTAAAACCACCACCTCCTAGTTGCCCACAATAAAGCAGTGCTATTTTTAGAACGATACTGAACATACACAGTTATAAGCCTAATGTTAAACAGAACAGAATCTTGATTAAACAAATATTGGATTTTTACCTGATGCCTTGAATAAAACGTTGATAGACTAAAGGCTGAATACACACAGACTGACATAAAACACTGTATGAAAATTAAAGTTATCTAATAGGCTAACAGACACCTTATTAGCAAAACAGTTTTCCCAGGAGTTAATTTTAAAACATCAAATAAATTAGTAGTATGTCTACAGTGCATGCAAGTTAAGGGAATAATTTAAAACAGCTACATGCAAATATAAGGTAAATAGCCTAGTAATGTCTCATACTTTTTTATATGTAGGCCTAATTCCCAGTCTCATACATTCACCACTTTTTTATTTCAAATATTGGTATAGTTAACTATATAAATGTTGTATATATTTCCTCCAATGCAATAAAGGAACAATAAACGTTTAGGAATGGGAACGAAAAAGCCCTCCTCACAAATGCTAGTGAAGGGTGCCCCCTATTGCTGAATCTACAATTAAAATAGGCTTACCAGTATGTGAGCCCTAGGCAAACGGGCTCCAAAATGTCTATAACATTATTATGAGACCCTAAATGAGCGGTATCATAATTTTAGATGAAATTAAAATCCATTGAGCAGAACAACTATGCTTGAATACATAAAGTACAAATCAGTCTCAAAATGTCACTTTGCAAAATGTAATAAATAAATAAAACACGTCTGGTTGTGCGTAGACTAACTGTTTTCGATGGTGATGTTTTTCAATATGCTGTCGCCCGGAGCTGGAACTATCACAGTGGGCGTAAAAGCTGCCCAGATGATAATTCAATGCTGTGTCCATCCTCGTGCGCGTTGTGACGCTTAAAAGCGCATCATCACTCCGCCAGTCGCCAGTTCTCTCTCACACACTCTCTCTCTCATGCCAGCGCATTTCACTGACAGTGTCAGCTGAAGAGAGTGGAACTGGGACTGGACAGCTTCCGATCGCTTGAAAAACTTGTTGAAACTTAAATGGCATGTAAGACGTCGAAACTTGCTTTAATTTATTTGTCAATAAGAGTTTGGTGATTACTAGGCTTTTTAAATACTCCTTATGTCTCTCTGTGGAGATACCAGAGAACAAGGAGGTGTGCGCGTTCGTTTTTACCTGGGAACAGGTAGTACAGTAAGGAAACTGGGTACACTAAAGGTAAGAATAAAGTATGATATTGTATAAGGGGTTGCAAGGGCCACTCCGTTTGTTTTTTATTCGTTTATTTATTTAATAGTGTTAATGACATGGTTAGTGTTGGAAGCTGTTGTACCTTTTGACTTGAATGGAAATGAGCATCAAATGGACATTTAGCGCAATTTTACATTACGGAATGTGTGAGTGGACAGTGATAGTAACATGGATCTTCAGTAATCTGCCACAAAGCTGTACTTTAGGGAAATATTGTGTCTTTTCTTATGGCAAATTAGCAAATGTTTCTTCCCCATCTTCCCCTATAAATGTATGTTCACCTGCCCTTGTATTAAAGTAATGAATATGAGAGATTAATGATGATTTCCTTATTAATGGAAAAGGAAACTTAACTTCAGTCGCACACACCATATCAAACTAAGAGTACATGATGTGTTCTGTGAGTGCCAGTCAAGATCCAGGCTTTATCTCATAACTACGATCAGTTAACTGTTTGCATCACAAATGAACTCAGTAGCCAATATTATGATACAAACTACATTCAACCTCATCCAAAACATAGATTTAGTTGATGTGTTTGCATTCTTATCATTTTGAGTGATTGCACTTTATGATAAGAGGGCTAATAGTTAGCTGTAATGTGTCATTAATCAATCGTTAAAAATATGCACAATTAATTACACAACTGAAAGTCAGAGAGATAAGTACATAAAAGTAGATATTTGATTTGTGTCTGAGAGATTGGAAGAAAAAAGGGAAAGAAAAGGGGATGATATTGATTGAGGGGGGTGATAAAAGAGAACACTGAGATTAAAGCCCATCTCTCAACTCTATTCTCTTCTCCTCAGATCTAAAATGAATGAAACACTGGACGCAAACATTACCTTTGTGGATGATAATAACTGGACTTTTCCCAACGGCTCCAGTGAATTCTTCTTACCTCACAACATCACCTATGTTGGATATTATCTGCATCAGCCATCAGTAGCAGCAATCTTCATCATGTCATATCTGCTCATATTCTTGGTCTGCATGGTTGGAAATGGAGTGGTGTGCTTCATAGTCTTGCGGAGCAAAAACATGCGCACCGTCACCAACCTTTTCATTCTGAACCTTGCCATCAGTGACCTTCTTGTTGGAATTTTTTGCATGCCAACAACTCTTCTTGACAACATTATTACAGGTCAGTGCAATGCCAGGGACTGTATGTATAATTCTTGGCATTATCTGTGTCTTAATCACAGTTTGAATATGCACGCAGTTTTTTTGTTTTTTTTCTTCTTCACAGTTTGTATGCAAATTTCTTGCATGCTTGAACTGTAACATTTTGGGATCTCTTTAGGGCTATTGTGACCAGAAAATACATCTTATCTAGTAGCCTAAAGGCTTCATAATTCATTGAGTAAATATTCTGGTGTCAGTAGAGGTTGCTTTATCAGATTTTCAGATCTTAAAAAAAAAAAAAAAAGGTTTCTGGACCTGAATAGAATGAAACATACTGTGTTAAAAGCCAGTCCAGAGTTAACGTAAAAAGTTACTTAAAGGGTTAGTTGCCCAGAAATGAAAATTCTGTCATTATTTAGTCATTCTCATTTCATTCCAAACCCATATGACTTTCTTTCTTCTGTGGAACACAAAAGGAGACTGTAGGCAGAATGTTCATGACTGACAGTCTTAGTCGTCATTCACTTTCATTGCATCTTTTTTCATTCAGTGAAAGTAAATGGTGAATTAGGCTGTATGAACAACATTATGATGAGTAAATTATGACAAAATTTAAATTTTGGGGTGAACTGTCCCTTTAGGGAGAGCTGCTAGACTAGAAAGAAATCAAATAAAATGTTTTTGTGTGACATCAGTTATATGATAGGCTCTATATGTCCTAATGGTCTTATATTTTACTTGACTCATATTTAATGATATCCACAGGACAGAAACAATACACATGCTTTTGAGATAAATGAGAGATATAAAAGTGTGGCCTTCATATAGTTTGTTTATTCCAAACAAAGCATGGTATTGCTTTATTTTACATGTATATGAGCTATGATGAAACAGCCTAAAGAAAAAACTGGCATAGTGAGAAGTTTGAGTGGAAATCTAAAACAAAATGAGATGGCAGCTTGATGATGAGAATGCTGCGAGTAATGCAAGATATTTTTGTTTCCTGCATATGACTCAGTTTTCTGGTATGAAAGTGGTACACAGTGGTCCAGAAATGTTTGTGGATGCAACGCTAAAGTGGAATATTTTGACAGATGTATCATTAAGAAGCTATTTCAATGATTATTTCTAAAATGAGAAACTTTTGTCAGCTAAAATAAGTTGATTTTTGTTTATCTATTTGACTAAGACTTATATCAAATTATAAAATGGTCAAATGAAAAGGTATTTCCTGTAGGAATAAAAACAACAAAAGGTAAGGGTAATAAAAAGTGTAAAAGTAACTTTGACAAGTAATTATAAGGTTATTAGGTAAATAGAACCTCTTGAATAACACCACTTTATAACTGATAACCTACTGTATACTCCCCTCCTGTGATTAACTGTCAGTATAATTGTATTTGTGATATACTGTGTTTATAGACTCCAGATAATATAATAATGTTACGAAAAGGCTGATATCTATTAAGATGTGACCCCCAAATATATCATATTTTAATAAACAAAAATATTTTTTTTAGCAGAGATATTAGAGGAATGGTATCATAATACAAAAATCACTTCTTCTGGGTTTCTATACATTGTTTCATTACCACACAAATAGTTTTATTTACTGTGGGTTTTTTAGTCTGGAATCCTATTTGTCAACCATCTAAGTAACAGTCTTATTATGTCACACACTGACATAGAGTGTCACTTTGAAGAACTATAAACATCTATACATCTTTCTTATACATGTTTATTGAATATATCATTATAGGCCCAGCAATTTATGATAAACTGTCTGTACTTGTTCAGTCATGGTTGGAAAACAGAAATCAAATAACAACAGTTAGAAACCTTGGTAAACTCTCTTTTAAATTGTTCTAAATTACTCAGTTATGGAAGATGAAAGCTATTTATTTGTTACATATAAATGGCCATATATCATAACTGATATACTTATTCATACAAATTCAAGGAAGTACATTTTTATGTATTTTTTTATGTATTTATTTTTTATGTTACTGACTGAACCAGAAACTGGTAGAGAAGCAAATGGGTTTCTAAGAAAGCGTAGGCTTTCTAAGATTCACTTCTTGAGTGTTATAGAACATGTGTTTCCATAGAGACAAAAGCTGCTTTTTCACCATCAGGCTGAATGGTTCTGAGCCCATTTCAGAACGGTTCCAGTAGCATTTCCACTTGAGCACAGTTCGAAACTGCACGATTACAAACATTCTCGGCCCGGATTTCTTGGCATGGAGCTAACCGTGCTGGTGGAATGGCTTTAGTATGTGGCGATTCATGATTGTCATTTTTCCAATGCCAAGCTAACCATTTGTTTCTAGGTAGCTGGCAAAGTTCGCTATGGTGGGGTTAATACAATTTAATAAAAAATTGTGTATGTTTCGTGAATCTTTATGATTTTACAGTGATGGTTTAACTAGTAGGCTATAGTACATTATTGCACATTATTTATCCTACACGTCTTTTTTGTCATGGATGCAGATTATGCTAGCAAACCGATCAGCATGGAATGGCACGAAAGAACGGTTTCACAATGAGAACTGTTCGGTTTTAATGACCTGTAACAAGAAAGAACAATGGTTGCACTCAGTTGGGCATAGTGTAAATGTATGGCTGCCATCAGTGTCAGGTCTGAGTCTAGAATAAACCAGTCTATGCTGTGTAAAAATGGCACAATTGCAAAGAACTGTATGTAGAAATCTACTTCACTTTACTTTAGAGCTGTCTTCCCTGTCTTCATGCAACCCATTAGCAACATGCTCTATTGAGGTGAAAAACTAATTATAATCAGTCTTGTCATCTGTGAGGATAAGCAAATCAATAAAAGTTCAGCATTGTTTTCTTTAAAATATCTGCTCTGATGAGACAAATGATTTAAAAGCTCTGATTGATATATTGAAAAACTCAAGAAGCAGTCTGGTGTCTAAACATTGATGGCGTCTTCGTCTTTCTAAATATTGTCAAGAACATTTCTTCTTGAAAAGTCTTATCACATGGATACATTGTGGGTTGTGTTTTGCTGCTGTGCTAAAAATTGACATCAACTATCATTCAGTCAAGTTCAGAAATTTTCCAAACCTTTTGTACAATTTGCATAATGAAAAAAAATAAAAATAATTAATAATACTCCATTAATCAGAATGAATGACAGTGTACGAAAATAAAATTATTAAAAGCAGTGTATTGAATAGTATTTTAAATATAAAATATTATTAGCTTCTCCGTGCTGTATTGCAACTTTAGGAAATAATTACAGATTTATCTGTATCATTTGCATAAGGTGGTTATTTACATTGTACCTCTCTTTGATCATTAGATTAAACTTAGGTTGTTTTTATGATAAATATTTTAAAATATTTTATCTTAAAAACATATTTTGTAACATCTAGATCGATGCGACGTAAGGCAGCAAACGTAGTGCCTTCCTATTTTAAATCAGTATCACAAGGCTTTCATGAACATTTAAAAAATGAATTAGTATTTGTGGGGTGTAATTAATTAATTCCTGACTGTCCAACATGCTGTATTATTAATAAATGTTGATTTATTCAGAAGAAAAATAAAATATGTAGCAAGCACTGCACTTAACAACCAGCCAAAAAAGTGTGTTTGCATTACTGTAATTTAATTAACACCATTGTTATGCAGAATACTTTTTAAGAAATCTTTTAAGAAAACACTTGTTTTTGAAGTTCAAGGGTAAAAATCAGCATCTTGTTTTTAGTAAATCTGTGAGAAAGCACTCATTACAGAAGGTCAGTATACAAGCTCAGTTTCATATTAGTCATCCAAGGCCTGGAGGAGCACAAGCGTGTCTCTTGTTTCGCTAGTTCCTAAGAATCACTAAGACATAACACAAATGAATTCTGTTCATTCAGAATTCAGAAATTCTGTTCTGAACATAGTTCCCACCCCCACAGTAAAATACACAGAGAAATTGTTAAGCTGTCCCCTAAGCCAGTTCACCTCCTCCAGCCACACACAAAATACTGTAGGTGAGATCCCACCAAATGGTAACTGTGATAGAATCTGACCTACATGGTATATTCCCAAGGTGAATTGGATGGCATCCTGTTGCTCTGGCCCACATATACAGTATGTGTGTGGATTGCTTTTTAGACAGAGGTGGAAAGTAACGAATTACAACTACTCTAATTATAGTACTTTAGTACATTTTTCTACTTCATTAGTATAAACGAATCATAGTACATTTACTTGAGTTAATTAAAAATGAAGGATTCAACTTCACTATAGGCTATTTATTTTCCACAAGTTAAAAAAAAAAAAAAAAAAGACAACATCCCTGAATGTTCAGCAAGTTATAAGCACTAAATATGTTTCCTGAAACATGCTTCTGCCTGGTACAATGGAAGTAGCAGGACACAGCAGTGTGCTCCAGAGATAGGTTATTGCAAATCTCTTGCTTGAGTCCTCCAGGCTTCACTCATGTGGCTAAAGCGTTATGGAGGAAGTCACTGTCAAACATCTGAAATGGCTAGACAACCTCGACATTTTAAACAGCCCTGAAGAATTAAAGAGGAGACAACGCTGTACCATGCATCAACATGAAATACAAGGCTTTTCAAACTATGCATCATCACCGTTACTAAAATGTATCGTGTTTTTACTGTGGTAACCAGTTTTTGAAGTGGGCCGGTGCTCAGCTGGAACACCAGACCGACAATTATGCGCAATGCTTTTTTTGCAGTACCATGAATTATTCTTGCATAGGCTACCGACAGCTCTCAAAAACTACCGCAGGTACTCAAACTTATCACACTTCACAAGCCCTGTCAACTAGACAAGAACTGTAATCTTCTGCATATCTGACTGAACGGTTCATTTCCAGAGTAAGATTATGAAATATGATGGGACCGACTGACTGACTAATGGTATTAAACATGTTAAAACAGTGCAGTCTGACAAATGTGCGTATCTTGTCTACTTACAGCAATCAGTCTCAAATAAAGTTTTTAAATACCTTTAAAAAAATACGATATCATATGCCACAAACCTTTCAGGTTCTTTATCAAAGTCATGTTTTTTGGAGTTAAAATCAATTTCTGAATTTGCCAAAATGTGCTTCTTTTCATAGTCTGTATGTATTTTCTTTAAAAAATATAATGCATTCAATCTTAATCCATCTAGTCCCTCTCTTGAAATCACAACAGAAAAACAGTTTTAGTGTCAAACTAAGTAAATGCATTTACTACATAAAAAAACTTGTTTTTGATAATCTAATACATTTACATTGAATAATGTTAAATAATCTAACCCATTTTCTTTAGCAGTCCTAAATAGATGCAAAACTGAAATCTGCATATGATAAATACTTTAAATATCTTAACTGTCAAAAAAAAAAAAAAAATAAAAAAAAAAAAATAAAAAAAAATTTGACAGTAGGGTCTGCCCACCATGGTAATAAATACTGCAGCTTTTACAGCTCTTAAAAGTAAAACTCCACAAAACTATGCATGTTAGATGATGCTTTTTTCTTAAAGAGAAAGAAACCATATTAACAGTGTCCATAAAAGTTATCCAAAGAGTTTTAAGAGACACTGAATTTATCAAAAATACTTTTAAATCCAATATCATATTTACATATATAGGCTGCTAAACACCAGCGTTTAACGTTTTAGAACACAAAGGCATTTCTGTTTTTAAAAGAAATTGATGGTTCTGTTCACCAAGGATGCTGAAATTGATCAAGAATTACAGGAAAGACAATTATAATGTTATAAATGACTATTTCTGTTTAAATAAATGCTGTATTCTTCAAACCTTCTGTTTATCCAAGAATCCTTTACTTGCAGCAATGCAAGTGTTTTTTTTTATTCAAAACAGTAGTGCATGGAATAGCCTTCATAAATCATCTTCTTAAAGAACAATAGACTCATGAAATTCAGGAAAAATAAATGTCTTTTTGGCCATTTTTAACACCAGAGCGACTTGTAAGAAATGCAAGCGTGCAAAATCACCTGTCACTGCATGCCAATTTAGCACATTATATTGATTCCTTTAGGTTTAGGTGACAGTAGGCTATATTCTGAGTAGACTGGAGTAATGCATGCTGAAAATAGGCTTTGCCATCATGGGTAACAATGCAATTTTAAAAATAAATACAAATATAAAACATTTTTAACATTAATAATAGTTGGCAAAATTACTCATGTTTTTTGGCAGTATTTTTTAATGAATTGAATGCATCCTTGGTGAACAGCAGCATACATTTATTTCTAAAACAAAAATGTCTTTGTGTTCTAAAACTTGAATGGTAAAAAAATTATTATATATTTTTAATAAAAGTAATTTGTAAAGTAATTACTTGAGTGGTTTTTCAACAAACTTATTTACTCTTACTTGAGTACCGAGGTGAAGGCAGTTTCAGGTTGGATATTTGACAGATATTCGTGCTGTCAAACCTCAATAGCTTTCAAACCAGTTGAGACACAGACTCCAAATAAGTGTCACGATGTTGGAAAAATTGCACACAACATTGCATAGGTCTTATTTTCACGATTCGGACATTAATTCGCTTTCCAAAGCTAATAAACAGGTGAAAATGTGAGCAACATTCTGTATTCCTAGTTGAATTAGTTAGGGAACATAAACAAAGTACAAACTTTTTTACATTCGAATTTCAATAGCTCCTTGGTCATGTGACTTACTGACCTCAAACAAGGGTCAGAATGTTCATTGACTACCCTTCTATTTTTCACACCCTTTAGGTTTTCCATTTTCTTCTCAAATAATTATTTTTTTTTTTTTTAACATTCTAATTTCAATAGCTCCTTGGTAATGTGACCTACTGATGTCAACCAAGGTTCAAAATGTCCATTGTCTACCCTATATTGCATCCTCTTTAGCTTGTCCATTTTCATCTCACATGATTTTACATAAAAACATTTTTTAATTTAGAATTTCAATAGCTCTTTGGTCATGTGACCTACTGACCTCAAACAATGGTCACAATGTCCACTAACTACCATTCTATATTGCATATGCTTTAGTATGTCCATTTGTATTTCACATGATTTTTTATGAATGTTTTAAACTTTCTAATTTCAATACCTCCTTGGTCATGTGACCTACTGATGTCAACCAAGGTCCAAAATGTCCACTGACTACCCTTCTATACTGTACACCTTTTAGTTTGTCCATTTTCATCTCATATGATTTTTCATAAAATAAAATTATATTCAAATTTCAATAGCTCCTTTGTCATGTGATCTACAACCCTCAAACAAGGGTCAGAATATCCACTGACTACCCTTCTATATTGCACACACTTTAGTTTGTCCTTTTTCATCTCATATGATTTTACATAATTGTTTTAACATTTTAATTTCAATAGTTCCTTGGTCATGTGACCTATTGACCTCAAACAATGGTCACAATATCCACTGACTACCCTTCTATATTGTACACACTTTAGTTTGTCCATTTTCATCTCACATGATTTTACATATAAAAAATTAAAAAAAACTCTAATTTCTATAGCTCCTTGGACATGTGACCCACTGACTTCAAACAATGATCACAATGATCTATATTGCACATACTTTAATTTGTCAATTTTTATCTCACATTATTTGTTATGAATATTTTAAACTTTCTAATTTCAATACCTCCTTGGTCATGTGACCTACTGACCTCAAACGAGGGTCAGATTGTTCATTGGCTACACTTCTATATTGTACACCCCTTAGTTTGTCCATTTTCATCTCACATGATTTTATATGAATTTTTGTAACATTCTAAATTCAATAGCTCATTGGTCATGTGACCTACTGACCTCAAACAATGGTCACAATGTTCATTGACTACCCTTCTGTATTGCACATGCTTTAATTAGTCTCACATGATTTTTTATGAATATTTTAAAATTTCTAATTTCAATATCTCCTTGGTCATGTGACCTACTGATGTCAACTAAGGTTCAAAATGTCCACTGACTACCCTTCTATATTGCACACCCTTTAGTTTGTCCATTTTTATCTCACACAATTTTACATGATTTTTTATTTATTTAGAATTTTAATAGCTCCTTGGTCATGTGACCTACTGACCTCAAACAAGGGTCAGAATGTTCATTGACTACCCTTCTATATTGCACACCCTTTAGTTTGTCCAATTTCATCTAACACTATTTTACATGACATTTCGATGTTGGTCTTTGATTTGAATTTCAACAACTCTCTGGTCAAGTGAACTACAACCCTAAAACTGCTGTCAGAATATCCACTGACAGCTCCTCTGTATTGCACACCCTTTAGCTTTTCCATTTTCATCTCACTTGATTTCACATGAATTTTTTTTATTTAGAATTTCAATGGCTCCTTGGTCATGTGACCTACTAACCTCAAACAAGGGTCAGAATGTCCACTGTCAGTCTTTGGGCCACTTCCATGTTCTTTATCAGAGAGCAGTTTTGGCTTTGTTGAACTCTAAAATCATAGGTATGATCTGAACATATGGTTGTCCCACACAACTACATAAAAAACAAATAATGGTAACACTAAAGGGTGTGCAATATATAAGCGTAGTCAGTGGACAGTTGGAACCTTGATTGATGTCAGTAGGTCACATGACCAAGGAGCTATTGAAATTAGAATGTTTATAAATTTTATGTAAAATCACGTGAGATGAAAATGGACAAACTAAAGGGTGTGAGATATAGAAGGGTAGTCAGTGGACTTTTTGAACCTTGGTTGACATCAGTAGGTCACATGACCAAGGAGCTATTGAAATTAGAATGTTTATAAATTTCATGTAAAATCATGTGAGATGAAAATGGACAAACTAAAGGGTGTGAGATATAGAAGGGTAGTCAGTGGACTTTTTGAACCTTGGTTGACATCAGTAGGTCACATGACCAAGGAGCTATTGAAATTAGAATGTTTATAAATTTCATGTAAAATTACATGAGATAAAAATTGATCATCTAAAGCATGTGAAATATATAAGGGTAGTCAATGGACATTTTGAATCTTGGTTGACATCAGTTGGTCACATGACCAAGAAGCTATTGAAATTAGAATGTTTATAAATTTCATGTAAAATCATGTGAGATGAAAATGGACAAACTAAAGGGGTGCAATATAGAAGGGTAGTCAATGCGTGTTCTGACCCTCGTTTGAGGTCAGTAGGTCACATAACTAAGGAGCTACTGAAATGAGAAAGTTTATAAAATTCATGTAAACTCACGTGAGATGAAAATGGACAAACTAAAGGGTGTGAGATATAGAAGGGTAGTCAGTAGACTTTTTGAACCTTGGTTGACATCAGTAGGTCACATGACCAAGGAGCTATTGAAATTAGAATGTTTATAAATTTCATGTAAAATTACATGAGATAAAAATTGATCATCTAAAGCATGTGAAATATATAAGGGTAGTCAATGGACATTTTGAATCTTGGTTGACATCAGTTGGTCACATGACCAAGAAGCTATTGAAATTAGAATGTTTATAAATTTCATGTAAAATCATGTGAGATGAAAATGGACAGACTAAAGGGGTGCAATATAGAAGGGTAGTCAATGCGTGTTCTGACCCTTGTTTTAGGTCAGTAGGTCACATAACCAAGGAGCTATTGAAATTAGAAAGTTAAAAAATTCATATAAAATCATGTGAGATGAAAATTAACTTAACCTTACATTAGAAAAAATAACCTTGGTTTTACAGCAGTTAGCGCTTTGAGTGTAGTGTCTAGTGTGTAGTGCTATATAAATGTAACATTCATTCATTCATTCATTCAGTGGTTTCACACAGGAACAAGTGCGGTCGTCAGACCCCACCTCCGGATCAAACCCTTCTCTGCACTCATGACCAAATTACTGTGATGAAATCAACATTTATATTAATTTGTATCTATTATTTTAAGTAGTAATAAAGGAAATATTAAGAGTGGAAACAGGAAATCGGATGGGAAAAAGAGTGGGAGAAAATGTGTATTTGAACCACGGTCGCTATATTACTTAGTTTGTTGTATATTTCTATGGTTCCACCAGGCTATTAGGGTGCAAACAGCTGCCCTGTGTGGAGATGCTATTTACACCAAGCTGCAAATAGACACTCCGTTTATGGTTTCAAATACTCTTAGTTCACAAGTTCATTATTTCATACAGTGCTCTAGTGATATCTTTATCTTTATGGTGAAAAACAAAGAGAAATGCAGAAATGCCCAATTCAAAATAAACTGTATTGTCATAGTATAAGGTGGCATATTGTCAGCCTACAAAATTAAATTCACTGAACATGAACCAAAAGTATTACACCAACTGGCTCACCGAATGTGTGAAGTGTGTATGATGCATGCAGTGATTCATCATTTTGGGTGTCGTTTGTAAATGCTATGAAAGTTCAACAGTGCATACATAATGTGACACCCTTTCACAATCATTTTCTCAAGCGCCATTAATGTCATTTCATTAATGTGTACATGATCCCATCTGTCTGTATTGTTTATCCAAGATTATTCTTAGTGTGTGATCTGTGTCTTCTCCACAGGCTGGCCATTTGGAAGCATGGTGTGCAAAATGAGCGGTATGGTCCAGGGTATATCAGTCTCAGCCTCTGTTTTCACCTTGGTTGCCATAGCAGTTGACAGGTAATGCAATGGTAATATCACCTTGTCCCACGGCTCAAGGCATATAGTGATGAACTGTCAAAAGATTACACTACTTAGAATGACACTTGCTATTTCAATAATAAAGCATTTGGGCATTAATATTTTAAAGGCTATGGAAGAGGATTAGGGCCAAGTAAAAATAAAAGTTATAATATTTTGAGAATAAAGTCAAAATTACAAGATTAAAGTCATAATATTTTGAGAATAAAGTCAAAATTACGAGAATAAAATCATAGCATTATGAGATTAAAGTTGGAATATTTTGAGAATAAAGTAAAAATTACAAGAATAAATTATGAGATTAAAGTCTGAATATTTTGAGAATAAATCCAAAATTCACCGGTGCAAGAAATGGATGTGGATGATTTAGTTAAATCATACTTTAGTTTAGGATTTAGCAACAAAATAAATTTGTCATCTTTTGGCAAATCAGCACAAAGTTATCATTGGTATCAGGACACTGCAGTGTTTATAGCAAATTTAATTTATTCAGGAGAAAGAACAAGACAGGCGTTTGCGCAGTCTCACTTGCCATGGGTGAAGCTTGGGCTGGGTTTCCTGAAGCTCTAAGTTGAACGTTAGTAACACTTAAATTGTACTTACTACAGCACGTTTCCCAAAAGCATCATTATTTAAGTAGCACATAAAATGTTCGTAAATTAACTAGAGATATGAACCGCTCTTAAATCCATTAAGTGCAACTACATGTATTGTTCTCGCATCTTTCACAGTTTATCAAATACAAAGGGACATTTAATAAATTATATTAATATATTTTGATCATTGGAAAGCCATTGTACACGGGGGATAAAAAAGTGGATATCCTTTCAGAGGATAAAAAAGTGGTGAAAAAATTACATTAAAATCAATAGGCAGTTTCCGCAGTCTATGCATGCAACGTGATAGGTCTAAATTAGGTCTACTTTACATGACACATAATACAGTATAATGTTTAATTGGCCTTCTTTGATAAGCATAATTGTAATGGCAACAGAAAGATGTGTTTTTATTGAACAGATTTGCTTCGAAGACATATGTGAGTAATGTGACCCTGCAGTTTCAAACTTAAATTGGCCAAAATAAATAATTAAAATACAGTATGATTAACAAAGGAGATTAGAGTGAGAGTGTGCAATGAGTGATTCATTCTCTCTTTTGCTTCTCATCTTCTTCCTCCCTTCAATGGATGATTCAAATAGTCCTAGTCTTTTTACATGGCAGTCACAAATTGAATGCTGCATAATGGCAATAAGGCTACAAGTGCACAGTAGGGCTGGGCAATATGCAAGAAATATATTCATGATATTTAAAAAAATAATAATAATATTGCGATATCCGATTACATAAGTGTGTTTCTTCAAGCACGTGTCTTTGTGTCTATAGTTCAGCCTACTGATGTCCATCATTTTAACCCTGTTCTTTGTGCATCTGTTCAGGTCCCAGCCTAAGAAACAAAACTTTAGGCTACGTGAGAGCCCCTTATTATGCACATCGTGCACATTCATGTTACATGCATTTTTGCGTCACTTTCATTAATCTCTAAAATGAAGTTGAGAAATTAATTTGAAACCTCATCTTACTAAAGCCATCATTATTTCTGTAATTAAATCCTGTAATAGTTAATATATTTCAGCACCTCGACAAGGTTACAGACAACTTCCATGTTTGTCAGTATTTCCACGTTATTTTCATGGACATATTTTGTCCATCTCGCCTCCTCCTATCCCTGTTACCCCGTTACATTGCTCCCGGGTTTCGGCACCAATGTAACAGGGTAAAAGGGAAAGGAGGAGGCGAGAACCAGACGAAGCATCAAAGTAATATTTAATTAAACAAAAGCACACAAACATAAACACATACAGGGCAGCTGCCTGTAGCTCTCTTTCTCTAGAACTGCCACCTCCGGTGGCCTTTATCCCTCTCGTCGGCTTGATTAGCCTGATTATGGGCCAGGCGTGCGTCATCACGGCCCGGCCCCGCCCTCCTCCTTGCCACAGTAGCCTAAAGTTTTGTTTCTTTGGCTGGGACCTGAGATGCACAAAGAACAGGATTAAAATGATGTATATCAGTAGGCCACTGAACTATAGTCCTATCTAAATATTAACAGATAACTTAACCAGATGCAGATACAGTTCTAGGCACTGTCCACTTGTTGCCTTATTGCCATTATGCAGCATGCAATTTGTGACTGCCATATAAACAGACTAGGACTGAAGAAGAGAAGGAGGAAAAGAGAGAGAGTAAATCACTTATTGTACACTCTCACTCTAATCTCATTTGTTAACCATGTTTTAATTATTTATGTTGGCCTATTATTTAAGTTTTAAACTGCAGGATCACATTACTCACTAATATGTCTTCTAATCAAATCTGCATTAAACTGCATTATGTGTCATGTAAATTTAGATCTATCTTTAGACCTAATTTAGACCTATCACGTCGCATGCACAGACTGCGGAGACTGTCTATTTTTTCAACATTTTTAATACTGTGAAATGGCTTTCCAATGATCAAAATATGTTAATATAATTTATTAAATGTCCCTTTGTATCTGATAAACTGTGAAAGATGCGAGAAAAATACGTGTAGTTGCACTTAATGGATTTAAGAGTGGTTTATAGCTATTGTTAATTTACAAGTGTTTTTATGTGCTACTTAGATAAAGATGCTTTTGGGAAGCACACTGTAGAGATTTGAAGTACAATTTGAGTGCTACTAATTTTCAACTTAGAGCTTCGGAAAACCCAGCCCAAGTATCACCCACGCCCAGGGTTGGGGAGTAACAGAATACATGTAACGGGATTACGTATTTAAAATACAAAATATAAGTAACTGTATTCCAATACAGTTACAATTTTAATCATTGGTAATTAGAATACAGTTACATTCAAAAAGTATTTTGATTACTGAAGAGATTACTTTGCATTTTATTGTCATTTGTTTCATTTAATGTTTAGTCCTTTCAGATGGAAAACATTTATACATATAAATAATGCGATCAAAGTGCATTTGAACAGCGGTGAAACATCATGGTTACTTGCGTAACCTCCGTTATCTGATGGAGGGAATGAGACGTTGTGTCGATGTAGTGACACTAGGGGTCACTCTTGGGAGCCCGAGACACCTCTGGTCTTTGATAAAAGGTGGTATTTGCATGCCACTCCCCCGGACATACGGGTATAAAAGGAGCTGGTATGCAACCACTCATTCAGGTTTTATGCTGAGGAGCCGAGACAAGGTCCGCTTGCAGGTCTCCTGCTCTCTTGATGGAAGTGAGCGCAGTCAGGAGGGCAGTCTTCAAGGAGAGTGCCTTAAGCTCAGCTGACTGCAAAGGCTCAAAGGGGATCTCTGTAGACCCTGAAGAATTACAGAGAGTTCACATTAGGAAACGAGGCGTGGTCTGGAGGGGTTCAGCCTCTTGGCGCCTCTCAGGAACCTCATGATCAGGTCGTGCTTCCCTAAGGACTTACCGTCCACTGTGTTGTGGTGTGCTGCTATAGCAGCAACTTACACCTTCAAGGTGGAAGGGGACAGCCACCCTTCCAACCTCTCCTGCAGGAAAGAAAGCACCGATCTGACTGCACATCTCTGGGGGTCTTCCCGTCGGGAAGAACACCACTTAGCAAACAGATGCCACTTAAAGGCATACATGCACCTTGTAGAGGGGGCCTAGACTGAGTGATCATGTCTACCACCACGTCCCATCCAGGGGCTAGACATGGAGATTACAGAGGTATGGTTGTGGGTGCTAGATGGTGCCCCGTCCCTGAGAAAGAAGGTCCTTCCTCAGGGGAATTCGCCAGGGGGGGGCTGTCGCGAGGAGCGTGAGGTCCGAGAACCACGTCTGAGTGGGCCAGTAGAGTGCTACCAGGAAGACCTGCTCCTCATCCTCCCTGACCTTGCACAGAGTCTGTACAAGTAGGCTCACTGGGGGAAACGCATATTTGCGCAGGTCAGGGGGCCAGCTGTGTGCCAGCACGTCTATGCAGAGAGGTGCCTCAGTCAGGGCGTACCAGAGCGGGCAGTGGGAGGATTCTTGGGAGGCGAACAGGTCTACCTGTGCCGGTCCGAATCGACTCCAGATCAGCTGGACCACCTGAGGGTGGAGTCTCCACTCTCCCCTGAGGGTAACCTGCCGTGGCAGCACATCCGCTGCAGTGTTGAGGTCGCCCGGGATGTGAGTGGCTCACAGCGACTTGAGGTGCTGCTGACTCCAGAGGAGGAGATGGCAGGTGAGTTGTGACATACAACGAGAGCACAGACTACCTTGGTGGTTGACATATGCTATCGTTGCCATGTTGTCTGTCCGAACTAACACGTGCTTGCCCTAGATCAACAGCCGGAACCTCCGCAGGGCAAGCAGAATTGCCAGCTGTTGTGACCACGACGCGCCTGGAGACCTGCTCTAGGGGAACACCTGCCTTTAGAAACGTGAGGTCGGTCCAAGGGCTGAAGAGGCAGTGACAGACCGGCGTGATGACCACGCGATGTGTCCTGCGGCGCCATGCCCATCTCGGGACTTGAGTCTGAAGCTGGTGCTGAAGCGGCCTCATATGCATCAACCCGAGCGGGGTGGCCACCGCTGAGGATGCCATATGCCCCAGGAGCCTCTGAAAAAATTACAGCGGAACTGCTGTTTTCTGTTTGAACACCTTCAAACAGGTCAGCACCGACTGTGCGTGCTCGTTCCTGAGGCGCGTCATCAATGAGACTGAGTCCAACTCCAAACCGAGAAAAGAGATGCTCTGAACTGGGAGGAGCTTGCTCTTTTCCCAGTTGACCCGAAGCCCTAATCGGCTGAGTTGTGAGAACACCAAGTCCCTGTGTGCACACAACATGTCCCGAGAGTGAGCTAGGATTAGCCAATCATCGAGATAGTTGAGAATGCGAATGCCCACCTCCCTTAACAGGGCAAGAGCTGCCTCTGTGACCTTCGTGAAGACACGAGGAGACAAGGACAGGCCAAAAGGGAGGACCTTGTACTGATATGCCTGACCCTCGAATGCAAACCGGAGGATGGGTCTGTGTCGAGGTAGAATTGAGACGTGAAAGTACGCGTCCTTCAGGTCTACCACCGCGAACCAACCAGTCTGTGCAAAGCCCGGTTCAGTACTCGCAGGTCCAAGATTGGCCGCAACCCACCACCTTTTTTCGGTACGATGAAGTAGGGGCTGTTAAACCCCTTCTTCATCTCAGCCGGAGGGACAGGTTCTATCGCACCCTTCCGTAGGAGGGTGGCGATATCTGCGTGCAAGGTAGCAGCATTTTCATCCTTCACCAAGGTGAAGTGGATACCGCTGAACCTGGGCGGGCACCTGGCAAACTGAATCACGTAGCCGAGTCGAATGGTCCGGACCAGCCATCGCGATGGATTGGAAAGCGCAAGCCACGCATCCAAGTTCCGCGCGAGGGGGACCAAAGGGACCAAAGGGACAACCTCGTCGGACGTACCGGCAGGTGGGGCCGTGCTGAGTCTAGGGACATCGAAGCACTTACCTGGCTCCTTGTGACCACCCAGGAACAGCCTGTGACAGGGGAGGAAGAGGCCTGTCCTCGCAACCCGTGGAGACTGTCATATCGGGGGCAGATGTGTGCCACAGCTGGGCGTGCAGGGGCGGGGAGACTGCCGTTGGAGCGCCAATCCTGCAAAGGTAAAAAATTGGACGGTGGTCATGATGACGGCCATGCACACCGGATACGTGACCCAGGGAACAAGGAACAAGGGTTCCACTCTAGCCCGATGCTCGCGGCTGCCTGGGAAAGCATATCGCCATCTCCGCGTCAGCCTGTGACTGGGCGACCACACCCGAAGGGAGGAGCCCAGCTGAGGCTTCCGCATCTGACTGGACGAGCCCGCTCTCCGATGCTGCGCTTGAGAGCTCATCACTTTCGTGGGCTCCGAATAAGAGGTTGAACTCGCCATGACACGAGCCGGTGGACTCATCCAGAAGCCCGATCAGGGCAGACGAGCATGCTGGGGAATGGGAGGTCCGAGGGGGGATACCCGGCAGAGGTGGTCCCATTGAGGTCCCCAAATCGCCCCCAGTGCTAGTCGCGCTGGCCTCATACCCGTGGGTAGAAGGACCGAGGCGGGGAGCCTCTGGGGTGGCTTGCTTTCTTATGAAGGTAAGCCGCGACCGCATCGTTGCCATGGACATGTTCTCGCAATGAGTACATGACCCATCCACGAATGCTGTCTCCGCGTGAGCAGTGCCCAGATACGAAAGACAGTGATCGTGACCGTCAGAAGGCGAGAGATAACGAGCGCAACCAGGAATAACACACAAAGGAAAGGCATCTTTAAAAAGACGTTCCATGTGTGCCGCTCTTTTAGAGAAATATACTCTTTTAGAGAAATATACTCTTTAATTTCTGCCGAAGCGCCCAGGGGCTTTCTCTGCAGTGCACCAGTGCAGAGGAGGGAGAAGCCGCTGAAATGCGCAGTTAGATCCAGCAGAGGTGAATGAACAGTCGTGGGAATTCAGCTCAGTGAGCATGACCGTTCGGCTCCGAAGAGAAAATCTGAATGAGTGGTTGCATACCAACTCCTTTTATACCCGTATGTTGGGGGGAGTGGCATGCAAATACCACTCGCCAATTTTCATTGGCCGTTTATCAAAGACCAGAGGTGTCTCGGGCTCCCAAGAGTGACCCCTAGTGTCACTACATCGACACAACGTTGAGTGAGTGACAGATAGGGAACACTTTCTTATGATGTGTTACATTCATACGAGCAGACAGAGAAGTAAGTTTGAAGTAAGTTTGGAGCAGAAGAAATAGAAATAAACCTTGTGTAAATTGTCAGCTTTACGCTAAGCTAAAATGCTATTTCTAGCCATTTTACATGCACGTTACCAGGCACGATTATATTTTTTTATCAAGAAAATTCACGTTGGATCATAATTTCTTTTTTTCTAGTAAGACTTTTGATATCAGGGCAAAAATCATATTCTTGATAATCATTTTTGTATTGTTTTCCTGTAAAAATATCTAAAAATCCTCAAAACAAGATCAAATTGATTGATCTTGTTTTAGAAACAACAATGCATAAGATATTTAGGTTTTTCAGAGAATGTATTTTTAACATGTGTATTTTGTCTTACTGTACTGGCAGAGTTTTTATAGTCAAAACAATTGAAAAAATCTACCAGTGCTGAAGAAGTAATCCAAAATATTTAGAATACGTTACTGACCTTGAGTAATCTAATGGATATACATTACAAATTACATTTTACAGCATGTATTCTGTAATCTGTAGTGGAATACATTTCAAAAGTAACCCTCCCAACCCTGCCCATGCCAATCGGGACTGCGCGAACGTCTTTCTGGTTCTTACTCCTGAATAAATTCAATCCCTACATAACCACTGCAGTGTCAGAATACTAATAATAACTTCAAGCTGATATGCCAAAAGATGACAAAGGATTTCTTTGTTGCTAAATCCTAAACTAAAGTATGATTTAACTAAATCAACCACATCCATTTCTTGCATTGATGAAGCTGCTGGCTCAGCGCTATACTGTTGTGATAATGACGCTCTGTTCAGAGACGTAGCTAATGGGGTGAAAGGTGGTAACGATTCTAGGGGCCCACAGGTCCAGGGGGCCCCACAACAAATTTTAAACTGTATATTTTCATATGAAAGTGGCCCAGAGCAATATACATTCAGGGGTCCCAGAATTGCGTGCTACGGCCCTGGCTCTGTTTCACTTATTTTGGCTTTATTCTCAAAATTTTATGACTTTAATCTCGTAATTTTGACTTTATTTTCAAAATATTCTGACTTTAGTCTCGTAATGCTACGACTTAATTTTGACTTTATTCTCAAAATATGATGACTTTAATCTCGCAATTTTAACTTTATTCTCAAAATATTATTACCTTATTCTCAAAATCTTAGATTTGATTTATTTTTCCCGTGGCACTAAAACATTGTAAAAGGCATCTGTAATGTTTAAAACTAAAAATATTTGGCCTCATTTATGACACACAAGCAAGACAAATTTCTGTGCAAATCATTTTTAAATTCATTTTTGCCAAATTGCTGCATTCAGTTCAATGCAACAATTTATGCAAGAAAGGTTTTTTTTTTTTGGTCTGCTGGTGTTTCATGCATGAGTCCCATTAATTAAAAAATTCACTGACATGGAAGAAAGATTATTTATTAGTGATTATTAGTGAAAGACTGATGTACAGGTACCCGATATTTGGCCATTTTGAGATTATCAGCATTGGCTTGGCCAATTAACAGAAGTGTTAGCTTCCTCTAGTGTCAATTCCAAAATCTACTGACAGCCTTGTCAATAGATAATATACGATTTCTGTTTTAATTTTATTTTCTGTGAATTTTGAATAGATATTGTATAAAAAAATACAAATAAATACATAAAAAGGTGTTAATTTTAGTTATTTGGTCTCAGTTGCTATCATTGAATTGTTTTATGTATACAGTGTTATTTGTAATCTGTAAGTCACCCTGATCTCTAGATATCGGTCATTGAAAAACTCAAAACCACTATAGTTTCAGGAGATCGCCTGCCCATATAATCTTTCAGTTTAAAGGCTAAAAATAATTGGCTTGCTGTCCGCAAAAGAGGTGCTCGAGGATGAGACTCGACTCGAGCTCTAATTAACCCCCCAAGGGACTACTTAATATTTGTAGGAAACTATATATTGCAGGAACTCTTAAAAGATTGAGGAAGGAGATGGAGAGGTGGAGGCAGGGGCGTAGCAGTCATTTTAAAAGTGGGGGGACACAGCAGTCAGTAGGTGGCTTGCACAGACCCAACACTAACAGTGCAGTATTTATATATTACAGTATATATTAATATACAAGTATGATATGCTGTAAGTATTATATTAATATATAAGTATTATATTCTTGTAGTATTTTAAAGATTCAAGTATTGCAAATTATGTGCAAAGTTTTGCAAACTTAGCTGCAGAAATAAAGGGCATCTTGTGGCGCACTTGCTTCTGGTTCACACATGACAATAAAAGACTGAGCACAAGCTGGTCCTTGAATTAATAATTGAATCAAATATAATAATGCCAATTATGCATGTGCACAATTAAATTTTTTACTCTGTGCTTGTGCGTTGTGGGATTTAAATTTATTAAAGTGGCTTGAGTATTTTGACTACATTCACCAAACTTTTTTCAGATCCATTTAATGATTCGTTCAGTGGCCATTTCTGGTGATGCCACTTGGTGATGTCTGAATCAACGATTAAAAGACCTATAAAGAGACTTTAGTAGAGGTTTTATGCATTATAAGAACAAAGCAAATCTATAATTTCCCTACAGTTTGTGAGCTTTTCAATAACGTCCATACATTTTCATGTATAAAAAAGCATGTCTACATATCTACTGACTTCAGTAAAATGCATAACTGTTCTAAGAACACAGCAGGTCTATCTTTTTTCCTACAGTGTGCGGAATGCACACCAACATAGAGGTAAAAAAAACAGGAGCTGATATTAAAAATAGCTTTACATATTTAACATAGATCTAGAAATCTGCTTAAATTGGCAAAAAGAACCGATCAAACTATTACATCACAAACATAATGTAAAAATAATTACTTAATGAAGACTCAGGCACTGATACAAACTCCACTTATAATGTGTGCTTAAAAGAAGGATTGTCCTTTGTTTTTTGTTTTTCTGCAGTGCATTTCACGTAATGCTGCGAATCAAGTACGATATGCTGATAAGTAACTCTCGTTTGTGTGTTCCTCATCTCTAGATTATTTATTTAGATCAATGTCGATGCTGATAAAAAAATTTGATAAATGAGCATTGTTGAAAGCAACTGCGTTGAAAGAGCTGCATTGATTAGACCAGTGTTTCCCAACCTATTTTCTGCATGACACACTTTTTACAATTAAACAAATCCCATGGCACACCTCTATCCCAGTGTCCCACATAACCATCGTTGATAGTTTTCCTTTTCAAGAACTTCCATGTTTTCTGTCCACATTAGTTGCATATTTACTCGTAATGTTTGAAATTTGGCTATGCAAAAAATGCAAGTCACGTAGGTACGGTGTATAATGAGATCACAAGAGGCAAGAGTTCTAATTGGGTAATGAATAAAGCAACAAATTTGCATCTTTTCTTATTTTTAGATTTGTTCTTGCAAATTAATTCTTGCAATGCCACAGAAAATAATTTTTTTTATTTATCTATTTATTTACATGGCTCCAGACTAACATTTAAGAGTGGTAGCACCAGTGTTAAATTCTACAAATGGTCGCTTGAGTTGGTCGCACTGGTCCAACTGAAAGAAAATTTATTTTCTTTTATGGTTTTTCTTTTTATCAGGATCTTGATGATTAAAATACAATCATCTGAAGACAAACAAAGCCTTTTTCTACAATCAGAGGGCATTATAAAAGAATTTACACAGAAGGCAAGTTCCATTGTATCCATAGTTTTTACTGTGGCATTTGCAATAAGATCATAGTAACCAAAAGTAAAAAGTAAAACCATGATTAGCAGTAACTATAAAACAAATTATGACATTTTTCGTAAGAAAAACATATCCAGAAATTAAGCTGTATTCTCTCACTACTATATTGATATAATGATTTTTTTTAATATCTGTGATGTGTGGATTGAAACCTTACAATTTCTATCTGTTCATTGTGCAGATTTCTCCTTTATTCCTTTTCAATGCTGTTTAGAATGTTGGGGCCGTTTAATACAATTTTTAACTAGTTTAATCATCGACACATTATGGGCTTTCATAGAGGTTTTAAACAAATAATCAGTGCTGAATTTGTGACCCAGCCCTTGCTTCTCGCAGCTCTGTTTATGATGATCTGCGTGGCTGAGCGCTCGAGACCGGTCCACGTGATCTGTCCATTGAGCAGCGCTGACTGATCCGGGTAAAGCTGTTTCCTTTCGCATTTGGAACATTTGCCATTTGATATTTCGCATATGGAACAAAAAACGACAGAGCACAATCAGAGAGTCAACCAAATTTATAGTCGCACCAATGCGACCTCTTGCAAAGTTTAATCGCACTGTTAGGAAAAATGGTTGAAAAATTTGTCTCAGTCCTGAGCCCTGATTTATTTTGTGGAATCTGATAATTTTCCACTGCATACCTGACAATCTTTCATGGCACACTAGTGTGCCACGGCACAGTGGTTGGGAAACACTGGATTAGACTGACTGACTGACAGCCTATTACGTAAGGGATGTTTCGGCTCATGAAATTCACCTGTGATTGGCTGGATGGTTGCTCAATCAGCCCAAAGTAACAAAACGCAAAGAATACTGTATACAAATCCACCATTTGGATTTGGTATGGGTTTAGCTTGGAAAAGTGAGGGAACCAAATTACCTTTTTTAAAGAGTGTGGGGGACATGTCCCCTAAATCCCCACTGGCTGCTATGCCCTTGGGTGGAGGGATGCCAAAAAGACTGAGGTAAGCTCCTGTTTATATATCCTGTGGGTTGATTGACAGATTAGATGAGCAAGCTCCAATTCCGAACCTTTGTTTAATATCTTCATTAATATTTACTCTTTGTGTGATCAAAAAAGACTCACTTAAAAATGATAGGAAGAGATAATCAGTTGCATGTTGGCTGATAAATGTGATAAGTACCAACACCATGTGGTGCCAGGGCTGTTGGTGTGTATTTGTACTAGTAAATTCAGGCTCTGTTGTTGGCAGTCATGGTTGCTTTTGGAAGTTTTCTGTTCCTTTAGATTGGACAGTTGGACTTCCATGCCCACCTGATGTCATGGTTATATCACTATACCATGGCACATTTGGGGAAAGCAGTGAAATGAAGACAATCATTCTGGATGTTGTGTCTATTTGTGTGTGTGTGTGTGTGTGTGTGTGTATACATGTTAATACTACATTGTGGGGACCAAATGTCCTCACAAGTATAGTAAAACCTGAGATTACCTACCTTGTGGGGCCCAGCCAGCGGTCCCCACAAGGGAAATGGCTTATTAAACATACTAAACATCATGGTTATTGGTGTAACCTCCGTTCCCTGATGGAGGGAACGAGACATTGGTGTCGATGTAGTGACACTAGGGGTCACTCTTGGGAGCCCGAGACACCTCTGGTCTTTGATAAAAGGCCAATGAAAATTGGCGAGTGGTATTTGCATGCCACTCCCCCGAACATACGGGTATAAAAGGAGCTGGTATGCAACCACTCATTCAGGTTTTACGCTGAGGAGCCGATATAAGGTCCGGCCATTTCAGCGGGTAGTTCAGCGTTGTGGCAGGAGGGACCAACGTCTCGTTCCCTTCATCAGGGAACGGAGGTTACACCAGTAACCATGACGTTCCCTATCTGTCACTCACTCGACGTTGGTGTCGATGTAGTGACACTAGGGGTCCCTATACAAAACGCCACAAGGCTGAACTGTGTTACGTGAACTGGCGGTGTGTGGTGGGCAGACTTGCTGTGTGCCTCAAAGCCAGCACACCAGGTCGACACGTAACCTCCCCCAACACAGTTATGAGTGTCGAACGGCCCTTTTTGGGGACAAGTCGACTACCCAGAGATAGAGACAGGCTTAACCCAGTCGTGGCCTCTTTCCCCTTCTATTTTTCCACTCCCTAAAAAAGAAGGGGGATTATCTGACTGGGCCGCCAGGTCTAGTCGGGGGGTGTCCCTCCCAAGGGGAGGACACCCCCCTCTCTCTCTCGCCCCAAGAGAGGGGGGGATATTTAAGTGGAAGAATACATCACATGGTCTTTCCAACCATGTGGAGAGCCTTCAAGGTAGATCCTGCCCAATGGGGGAGGAGTTACTACAACATGGAGACTGGGGCAGAGGGGCTCTGCCCAAGGAAGACGCAGTTTGCCAGCAGGGAAACGAATTAGCGGAAGATATAGATCGCATGGGGTTAGCCTTACAGGGAACCGCCACATGCGGAACACTTACCCCAGAACCGGGCTCTTAGCGCGTGTACTGGGCCGGCAGCGAGTCTCTCCGAAAACTCGACTGCCACAGGGCTCGGAGGAAGTCAACCAGGGAACAACTTTTGTGAACACTACTGGGAATTAACAGCACACGTCTTCAGCTCAAAAGGAGGTGGAAGGCGCTATGTGCAAGCGATACACCCTGCCGGCTATCCCGGGCTTATCCGCTTGTGTTGCGTGCCACTACCTGGGACGAAACTGGTTCCACCCGGAGGTTGTAGAACCTTGCAAATGTGTTGGGTGTTGCCCAGCCTGCTGCTCTGCAAATGTCTGTTAGAGAGGCACCTCTGGACAGGACCCAAGAAGCCGCTACACCACGGGTAGAATGGGCTCTTAGCCCTACCGGGGGCGGCATGTTTTGGGCGAGATATGCCATAGTTATGGTGTCAATGAGCCAGTGGGCGATCCTCTGCTTGGAGACAGCGCTTCCTTTCCGCTGTGCACCAAAGCAGACAAAGAGCTGCTCAGAGACTCTGAAGTTCTGCGTGTGATCCAAATAGATGCGTAAAGCGCGCAACTGACACAGCAACGACAGGGCTGGGTCTGCCTCCTCCTGGGGCAGCGCTTGCAGGTTCACCACCTGGTCCCTAAAAGGAGTGGTGGGAACCTTGGGCACATAGCCCGGTCGGGGTCTCAGGATCACGTGAGAATAGCCCGGACCGAACTCCAGGCACGTTTCACTGACAGAGAACGCTTGCAGGTCACCTACCCTCTTGAAGGAAGTGAGCGCAGTCAGGAGGGCAGTCTTCAAGGAGAGTGCCTTAAGCTCGGCTAACTGCAAAGCTCAAAGGGGGATCTCTGTAGACCCTGAAAAACTACAGAGGTCCGATGAGGGAACGAGGCATGGCCTGGAGGGATTCAGCCTCCTGGCGCCTCTTAGGAACCTGATGATCAGATCATGCTTCCCTAAGGACTTACCGTCGACTGCGTCGTGGTGTGCTGCTATGGCAGCAACGTACACCTTCAAGGTGGAAGGGGACAGCCTCCCTTCCAACCTCTCTTGCAGGAAGGAAAGCACTGATCTGACTGTGCATCTCTGGGGGTCTTCTTGACGGGAAGAACACCACTTAGCGAACAGACACCACTTAAAGGCATACAGGCGCCTCGTAGAGGGAGCCCTAGCCTGAGTGAACGTGTCTACCATCGCAGGTGGGAGACAGCTTAAGTCTTCCGTGTCCCGTCCAGGGGGCAGACATGGAGATTCCAGAGGTCTGGGCGCGGGTGCTGGATGGTGCCCCTTCCCTGAGAAAGAAGGTCCTACCTCAGGGGAATTTGCCCGGGGGAGCTGTAGCGAGGAGCACGAGGTCCGAGCACCACGTCTGGGCGGGCCAGTAGGGTGCTTACCAGGACGACCTTCTCCTCGTCCTCTCTGACCTTGCACAGGGTCTGTGCAAGCAGGCTCACTGGGGGAGAATGCATATTTGCGAATGCCAGGGGACCAGCTGTGTGCCAGCGCGTCTATACCGAGGAAGGCCTCGGTCAGGGCGTACCAGAGCGGGCAGTGGGGAGGATTCTTGGGAGGTGAACAGGTGCACCTGTGCCTGTCGAATCGACTCCAAATCAGCTGGACCACCTGAAGGTGGAGTCTCCACTCTCCCTTGAGGGTAACCTGTTGTGACGGCACGTCTGCCGAAGTGTTGAGGTTGCCCGGGATGTGAGTGGCTTGCAGCGAGTTGAGATGCTGCTGACTCAATTGGAGGAGACAGCGGGCGAGTTGTGACATACAGTGGGAGCGCAGACCGCCTTGGCGGTTGACATATGCTACAGCTGCCATGCTGTCTGTCCGAACTAGCACGTGCTTGCCCTGGATCAATGGCCAGAACCTCCGCAGGGCGAGCAGAATTGCCAGTAACTCGAGGCAGTTGATGTGCCAACGCAGCCGCGGACCCGTCCAGAGGCCAGCGGCTGCATGCCCGTTGCCAACAGTGCCCCAGCTTGTTTTGGAGGCATCTGTCGTGACCATGACGCACCTGGAGACCAGTTCTAGGGGAACACCTGCTCGTAGAAACGAGAGGTCGGTCCAAGGGCTGAAAAGACGGTGACAGACCGACGTAATAGCCACGCGGTGTGTCCCGTGGTGCCATGCCCGTCTCGGGACTCGAGTCTGGAGCCAGTGCTGAAGCGGCCTCATATGCATCAACCCGAGCGGGGTGGCCACCGCCGAGGATGCCATATGCCCCAGGAGCCTCTGAAAAAGTTTCAGTGGAACCGCTGTTTTCTGTTTGAATGCCTTCAAACAGGCCAGCACCGACTGGGCATGCTCGTTCGTAAGGTGCGCCGTCAAGGAGACTGAGTCCAACTCCAAACTGAGAAAAGAGATGCTCTGAACCGGGAGGAGCTTGCTTTTTTCCCAGTTGACCCGAAGCCCTAGTCGGCTGAGGTGTGAGAGCACCAGGTCCCCGTGTGCGCATAGCACGTCTCGAGAGTGAGCTAAGATTAGCCAGTCGTCGAGATAGTTGAGAATGCGAATGCCCACCTCCCTTAATGGGGCAAGGGCAGCCTCTGCGATCTTCGTAAAGACATGAGGAGACAGGGACAGGCCAAAAGGGAGAACTTGTACTGATACGCCTGACCCTCGAATGTGAACCGCAGGAAGGGTCTGTGTCGAGGAAGGATTGAGATGTGAAAGTACGCTTCCTTCGGGTCTACCGCCGCGAACCAATCTTGATGCCGGACGCTCGCTAGAATGCGTCTTTGTGTCAGCATCTTGAACGGGAGTCTGTGTAAAGCCCGGTTCAGTACTCGCAGGTCCAAGATTGGCTGCAACCCACCGCCTTTTTTCGGTACAATGAAGTAGGGTCTGTAAAACCCTTTCTTCATCTCAGCTGGAGGAACAGGTTCTATCGCGTCCTTCCGTAGGAGAGTAGCGATCTCCGCACAAGATAGCAGCATTTTCATCTTTCACCAAGGTGAAGTGGACACCGCTGAACCTGGGTGGATGCCCGGCGAAGTGAATCGCGCAGCCGAGTCGGACGGTCCGGACCAGCCCTCGTGACGGACTGGAAGGCGCAAGCCATGCGTCCAAGTTCCGCGCAAGGGGGACCAAAGGGACAACGTCATCGGATGTACCGGCAGGTGGGGCCTCGCAGCTGGGCGGAGCTCGAGGTGCCACACCACGTCGTGGCCGTGCTGAGTCCGAGGACATCGAAGCACTTACCTGGCTCCTTGTGACCACCCCCGGAACAGCCTGGGACGGGGGAGGAAGAGGCCTGTCCTCGTGACCCGTGGAGACTGTCACAACGGGGGCGGATTTGTGCCACAGCTGGGCGCTCAGGGCGGGAGACTGCTGCTGGAGCGCCAACCTGACCTGCCAAATGGAGTGGTGGACGGTGGTCATGAGGCCAGCCGTACACACCGGATACGTGACCCAGGGAACAAGGAAACCACTCTTGCTGAGCTCGTGAGTACTGCAGCCACTTGGGCATGCAGCGCAATTAAATGCAAAAGGTAACAAGATGAAGATCTGCTTACCAGCTCCAGAGCAGCGGGTTTCATTGTCCCTGGGTCGCCCGTCTCAAGGGCACTTTCAAGCCTTTCACGGGTTCTGGGCGGCCGCGAGACGGGTGGCGTCTGCTTCCTGCGGTGGGCTCCACGCCGGGGCCAGGCCGAAGGGGCGGGCTGCGGCAGAGCCGGTGCAGTCACCGCAGGGGGACGCCCTTGGCGATGAGTAGATGGGGTGCGGGATCTTGAGCCGCGCTGGGGCAGGATATGCCGGCTAGCATCCATCTACTGCTCTACCATCAAGAACTGCTGGGCAAAGTCCTCGACGGTGTTGCCAAATAGGCCCGCCTGGGAAATGGGGGCTGCAAGGAATCGTGTCTTGTCAGCCTCACCCATCTCGACCAGGTTGATCCAAAGGTGGCGCTCCTGGACCACTAATGTGGCCATCGTCCGCCCGAGAGACTGCGCTGTGACCTCCGTCGCTCGGAGAGCGAGGTCGGTCGCCGAGCGCAGTTCCTGCATCAATCCCGGGGTGGAACTACCCTCGTGCAATTCCTTTAGCGCCTTGGCGGACTTGCAGGAGAGCCATGGCGTGCAGGGCGGAGGCGACTTGTCCAGCGGCACCGTAGGCCTTGGCCGTCAGAGACAACGTAAACCTACAGGCCTTGGACAGGGGCTTTGGGCACCCACGCCAGGTGGCGGCGCTCTGCGGGCATAGGTGCACCGCGAGCGTCTTTATCCACCGGGGGATTGCCGAATAACCCTTGGCCGCCCCACCATCGAGGGTAGTGAGAGCGGGGAAGCTGAAAAGATTGGGACTGGGCAGTAAAAAGTGCCTCCCGCGACCTTGTCAGCTCTTCGTGCACTTCCGGGAAGAAAGGAACGGGGCGGGGCGGGGCGTGGCTTGGCTTTGAGCGGCGCCGCGAGCCCAGGAACCAATCACCGAGCCGCGAGGGTTCAGGGAAGAGCGGTGAAATCCACTCTAACCGACGCTCGCAGCTGCCCGGGAAAGCATGTCGTCATCTCCGCGTCAGCCTGTGACTGGGCGATCGACCCCGAAGGGAGGAGCCCAGCTGAGGCTTCCGACTGGACGAGCCCATTCTCCGATGCTGCGCTCGAGAGCTCATCACTTTCGCGGGCTCCGAATAAGAGGTCGAACTCGCCGTGAGACGAGCCGGCGGACTCACCCGGAAACCCGATCGGGGCAGACGAGTGTGCTGGGGAATGGGAGGTCCGTGGGGGGATACCTGGCGGAGGCGGTCCCATTGGGGTCCCCAAATCACCCCCAGTGCTAGCCGCGCTGGCCTCAAACCCGTGGGTAAAAGGACAGAGGCGGGAGCCTCTGGGGTGGCTCACTTTCTTACGAAGGCGAGCCGCGACCGCAACGTTGCCATGGACATATTCTCGCAATGAGAACATGACCATCCACGAACGCTGTCTCCGCGTGAGCAGTGCCCAGATACGAAAGACAGTGATCATGACCGTTAGAAGGCGAGAGATAACGAGCACAACCAGGAATAACACACAATCGGAAAAGCATCTTTAAAAAGACGCGTCTTTAAAAAGACGTTCCGTGTGTGCGCTCTTTTAGAGAAATATATACTCTTTTAGAGGGGAAAAATGCTCTTTCAGAAAATATACTCTCTAGTTTTTCTGCCGAAGCACCCAGGGGCATTCTCTGCAGTGCACCAGTGCAGAGGAGGGAGAAGCCACTGAAATGCGCCGTCAGATCCAGCAGAGGTGAATGAACAGTAGTATTCAGCTCAGTGAGCATGACCGTTCGGCTCCGAAGAGAAAATCTGAATGAGTGGTTGCATACCAGCTCCTTTTATACCCGTATGTTCGGGGGAGTGGCATGCAAATACCACTCGCCAATTTTCATTGGCCAAGAGTGACCCCTAGTGTCACTACATCGACACCAACGTCGAGTGAGTGACAGATAGGGAAGTATGTTTTTTTGAAAATGTAAAAATGCAAAAAGGTTTCTGTGAGGGTTAGGTTTAGGGGTAGGGTTAGGGGCTAGAAATTATCGTTAGATCTGTATAAAATTCATAAAATGCATGGAAGTCTATGGAGAGACCCTACAATGATATAAAAACTAGTTTGTTTGTTTGTGTGTGTGTGCGTGCGCGCGCAAGTTATCACTGTAGTACATCTCTTTCTGCTTATTACTACCAGATGGTGAATCAGTGTGCTATACTGCCACTTACATTTTTACACATGGAATGACATTTGATTACGTGTTAAATATTCAACTGAGGTCATGTTTCTCTCTAAGCTGTCTGAATGTTCACACTGTGGTTCATTGTAAAGGTTCTTGTATCTTTTTGCATAAAATGAGTGCATAATGAGTATTTGTAATTTGTAATTGAACACCATGATTATCAATCAGTGCCATGCAGTCCATAAATGTGGTACCCCTTGTAGTTTGTGTTGTTTTATGATGTCTTAACAGTGGTGGTTTATAAGTGGGGTGTGTCCGTTGGATGTGTACCTTACTTGCAATATAATGATTAAAAGAAATATGAGAAACCAATCTGTATAATTTTGGTTTGCTACTGTATATTGCAATATGGATTAGTTTTTATATCAACCACCGTGGAATTAAGACTGCAGAAATTATTAAAGCTGCAATCTGCATTTCTCTTTCTTTGCATTGTATTATGGTCAATACAAGCGTTGCAATTCAATGAGAATTTGTACACTTAAAAATGGCTGATACCACATAAAGTGCACTATATTGGGAATGGGGAGTGATTTTCTTAATGTCACTTCTTAATGTTTCTTAATGTTCTTATTGTCACTAAATAGTGTGCTTGACACTTAAATTTTAATTTATTTTGGATGAAAGTACTGTTAATGTTTATAGGATCTGAAATTGTTTTAAACAGTGTGGGAACAGAATGTCTCAGTTCCTATAAACATCAGCAGGGAATAAGGGGCAAACCTTTTTTTTTCTTTTTTATATATTGTCACCTAACACACTGAAATTATCAACATATATTGTCACCAAACACACTGAAAACAGGGAGAAAAAATATTGACATAGTCTCAGTTCAATCTCAGTTCATTAGTATGCCATTTGACTGTATGGTAAGATAAAGAATAAAGCAATAAACTCTTTAAAAACACAACAACGCTCATTAAAAATCACTACAAAGGCAGCTGAAGTTACTACTGCTTTAGTTATACAGATGTTGCTTCTTATTTTATGCCATTGTTTTGCAATAGAGCTGTTCATTTTTTTCAGTTTCTGCCGGTTATCTTTTTCAGATTCAGATGTATCGTGTACCCCTTCAAGCAAAAACTGACGATATCTACAGCCACCCTCATTATAGTGATTATCTGGGTCCTGGCAGTGTCAATCATGTGTCCGTCCGGCGTCATGCTTCAAGTGACTAAAGAACAGACCATCCGTGTGTTCCTGGGAGATGGCAACAGAACAAGCCCTTTCTACTGGTGTAGGGAAAACTGGCCCAACCAGGAGATGAGGAAGATCTACACCACAGTTCTGTTTGCTAATATTTACCTGGCTCCACTTTCCCTCATAGTGATCATGTATGCAAGGATTGGGATCACTCTGTTTAAAACAGCTATGCCAACTGGGGCAAAACCTGGCCCTGATACCCGGCACTCTGTGTCAAAGAAAAAACAAAGAGTAATCAAAATGCTCATCATTGTGGCCTTGCTTTTCATCTTGTCCTGGTTGCCTCTATGGACGTTAATGATGCTAACAGACTATGTAAGACTTACTGAAAACCAGTACAGGCTTATTAACATCTACATCTACCCTTTCGCCCATTGGCTAGCCTTTTTCAATAGCAGCGTCAACCCAATAATTTACGGGTTCTTCAATGAGAACTTCCGCCGTGGATTTCAGGCCATCTTTAAGTTCGGGCTGTGCCCTGTTGGTGGTCAAAATCGAACCTATTCGCACAGGGTGCAGGGTAATTCTGTGCGGCCGGTGAACCTCCAACCCTCCACAGAGCCCATCTCTCTTAACAGCCTGGAGAACAACAGCTCAAGGAGGATGAATCACGTCAATGAGCAGGACTTAGTGATGGAAGACTTAGAGAAAGTATCAGAATGCAGTATGGAAGGGGCTTCTCTTTAAAGAGGATAATACAGCTAAATAGGCTCATTACATCGCAAATTACAGATATTATTGACCCAGGTTTTTTTTTTAAATGACATATCTGTGTTAATATTATTTAATTGTGTGTGTATATATATATATACATATATATTCGCTGCTAACATGAATGTTATTGTTGACGTTGTCAGATAAGGTTGGGCACATCAACTTTAGTGTTGAAAACTCTGCAATATGTAAAGATATTTAGTAAAAAAAAAAAAAAAGAAATGAATACATAAATTCTGCAACATTATTGTAAATAACAGGCAGAGCAGCCAGTAAAATAATGTACAGTATATACACAGAACCATTACATTCATCCATAACTATTGTACATTGATAACTGGGGTCTCATAGTACTGTTCCATTATTTATTTATTTATTTTAGGCACAGACACTTGGCTCACAAGACTAATTAAGTACTGTAATGATGTGGTTAAAAAATAAGGTATGTGGTAGTACTGAATATGGTATGAGAAGAAAATAACCCACTAAATGTTCACCATACCTAATCTTTGAAATATCCTTCTAAACACTTGAGTTAACTTCAGTATTGTAGGCAGATTAGGTTATTTTTGAGTCACTGGTCAAAAATGGAGTATAATTAAATGGAGTATAATTGTTTACTTACTATTCAAAAAATCAGGTAAAATTAGTTTTGATTCAAGACTTTATTTTTGCAGTGGCACATGGGTATTGATTAGTCTCGTCTAGACTTAGATGAAGTGTAATCGGATTGTTTGCCATCAGTCGAAATAACAGAACATAGAGTAATAGCTTTTCATTCCACCTCATACTACCCTTTCTGCCCTGTACTTCAGTGTTGGCTGGCGGAGCTGTTAGCTAAATTACTAAATGCGATGTCCCACTAGCCAACTCGAAACAACTCGATTTTGGTAGAGGATGTAATACCTACTGACCTATTGTGGAGTGACTTTAACTGTGAATGTTTATTTGTTCCCCCTTGACTTGCCGTTGAAAAATGTTTCTGTACAGCTTCAGAGAGAAAAGAAAAATGTATGTTTAACAATCTGTTTTGTCTCTGCTTTCTTATTTTATTAGTCATTTAAATGTAGGAGAACCCCAGAAAACCCCTTCGGTACACAGTCACCTTTGACAAAAACTATGTCAGTGATATGTGCCTTTGCATTTGCAGAGGGAAAAGTTTGGAGCAGGTTCGATCAGGACAATGGCTTGTCAGCTTTTCAGTGTGAGAAGAAGCTCATTGGTTACAGCCAATGATCATTTTAAACCTGGATGCTGTTGGAGGGTTGGTAGGGCCAAAGACTTTAGTCAGGTTTGGCACCATATTTACTTTTCCGTGATTAAAAAGAAGGCTGTGAGGTTTTACTCTTTTATATCTTTGTATTCCTTGTTTAGCTGATGAAACATTAAAATGTCATGGCAAAAAGCAATCCAGTCCAAAAAATTACTGCAGTTAACATGAGTTTTGATTGTAAAACATGATTTAGAACATTTAAAAGTATAAGTGATTGAACAGACTGCACATCTATCTCCTCACACCCTTGTTTTTAATCACAAAGAATTAAGTATGGTCTCTATCCTGACTAAGGTCTATTAACTCAGCTGGGAGTTGAGTCGCTGGGGCTGTTCATACCCACTCGCTGAAAGACATGACCGTGCACACCAACTGCGTCTGATTACCAGTGACTATAATGGAAATGAATCTTACGGCTGAAAAATCGTCTAGTGGGATGCTGGCATGAGAGGAAACTTTGGCTCTATCTGGGCAACTTCGAGTCTGGATTTAGCACTGTAATTTATTGACCTAAATCTGATTTGTACTTCAAACATGTTTTCTCCTCCCTTACAGGGTAGAGTTATTCTCTCTTGGCAACGGATTAAGTGCAGGCAATTAAGTAGAGGAAGAATGGTGTAAACAGCGAAACTCATCCCCTTAGAATCATATTTTTAAATGCTGTAACTACTGTATCCAGTTTATACTGTATGTCATCATATAATAAGACACATACAATGATTACAGTACATACAGTACAATGAAACAAATCATTTTAAAGAGATCATATCATGTATTTATATAGTTGAAGTCAGAAGTTTACATACACCTTAGCCAAATACATTTAAACTCAGTTTTTCACAATTCCTGACATTTAATCATAGAAAGCAGCCACTGTCTTAGGTCAGTTAAGATCACAACTTTATTTAAAGAATGTGAAATATCAGAATAATAGTAGAGAGAATTATTTATTTCAGCTTTTATTTCTTTCATCACATTCCCAGTGGGTCAGAAGTTTACATACACTTTGTTAGCATTTGGAAGCATTGCCTCAGTTCTGCCCACACATTTTCTATCGGATTGAGGTCAGGGCTTTGTGATGGCCACTCCAATACCTTGACTTTGTTGTCTTTGGAGGTATGCTTGGGGTCATTGTCCATTTGGAAGACCCATTTGTGACCAAGCTTTAACTTCCTGGCTGATGTCTTGAGATGTTGCTTCAATATATACACATCATTTTCCTTCCTCATAATGCCATCTATTTTGTGAAGTGCCCCAGTCCCTCCTGCAGCAAAGCATCCCCACAACATGATTCTGCCACCCCCAAGACCACTTTATCCTCTCTTTCCTAACATTGGGATCCTTCCAGCCTGATCTCATAAATATTGCGTGACTATGGCAACATTTTTGCAAAATTATATTATGTGGTTTATCATTACACATATCGCAGCAGTTCAGATGTGAAATGTCCACTGTGTGGTTGTGTTAATGTCTGTCTGACAGCAGAAAGTTCCGGAAGTACGGAATAAGGTGGGACTGGGAAAGCAGTTTAGAGATTATTTTCCTTGAATGTATGGCCTAAATTAATTGTGGATGTCAGCAGAAAATTTATTTTCTTCTCTCTCTCAAAAAGATTTCAAATGTCCATTTCCCTGACCATTTACATTCATAAAACGTGACATTTTGTTGAATTATTTACCTGTGGAAACTTATTTGAACCTATTAAGAAATTCAATTATACCAACATACACAGGATTTGTTGGCGAGCAATTCTGGAGTCTGTTGTCCACAGTAGATTAAATCTAACAGCATTCAGAACTGGTTTTGGTGATTATCAAACAGATGGGAGATGAGTGTGTTAAATCTGCCTTCTTGACTGCATATAGTACATAAAACTATGTAATCTCAACATGATTAAAGCAGCAACAAGGCTGGCAATGCTCTGCTGTACAGTGCGATGAAAAACATTGCGAGATAAAGGTGACTCTAATTAGAGACAAGGTGACTAATTTATGGACTCCTCAGTTCTATCCCACATTATTATATAAATTGCAAGGACAATTTGTATTGAACATTATGATGAACAGAGTGCTTACTGTGAAATTGTTAATTTATGTATTTATAAGCAAAACCAATGCTATAAACTTTGTCATAAGCTAAGTAATTTGTCAATAACTTTGTGAATCTTGTTATAATAGTGTTGGCTACATGCTCATGGTGATAAAAATTGTACATTGTTTCACAAGTGATTGTGACATGATTTTATACACTTTGTAAGTAGACACTGAACTTGATTTATTTATTTATTTATTCATGGAGTAAAGCAATATGTGTTTAGGGCTGCCTTTTTTTTCTTTGAACCAACATTGAGTTGAATGGGATTGACAAACAAAAGGCCTTGTTTTGTTTTTCATTGTCCTTCAGAGTGCCGTTTATATTTGAGAGATACCATAATGCTTCGATGTAAATGAATAAAAAGCAGTTTAACTCAATTGCTTTTTTGATTTGGCTTCAAAAGGTTCTCCCTGGTATGTCATGTAAAATCAGTGGTGGATTTAGGCATGGGCGACATGGGCACGAGGCACCCACACAGAGACCCCCGCCCCCCAGGTCAACAACTTTTGGGGGCGTTGAAGCGGGTTTCGCCCGCTACTGTGTAAAATAGTGGAATTTCTTTTATGCTTTTTGACTTTGGGTTGTTGGCATGAAACCTCAAATATCACTCAATTTGTCACTTATTCCTTTTTCTAAATAGAAAAATTAAAGAGGCAATGCATTCTTTATGGACCCAAGATTCCTGCCACAGTAGTCTAAGAACTTTCGCATGTCTTGAAATATACACTGTTACAATGACATTCAAGTCATCAAACTGCCATGTGATTCATCATGGATCTATTCACATCGAACTTTTGACAAATCTTTTCTGCTGTAACCAATGAGGGAGCAGAAATATGCTCTTAGTAATGTAACCAGGCATTTTCTATCCTAAAGCCTGGCGCCAGCAGTGCCTCTGATGATGTTAGAAATAGAGACAATTCTGGAAATGATTCGACCTGCTGTGCTTTCAGTCCTCGCTGAATGCATAGCATTGTTGCAAACCTAGTGACATACTAAAGTATAGTGTTCAAAGTAGCGAACCAATGCCACAGCAAGACAAAAACTGTCAAAAATGTAAAATCAGAAAGTACCGGGAGGAGGCTGTGTGGAAAACAATTGTCATCATGCATTTGAATTAACTGATGGGGAATTTGAGAAATGGCTCATCATATTCTTGTTATTTAATGTGATGTGTAAGTGATGTAGATGTGCTTTGGTCACAACTCTAAGTGCCATTGAGGCAATCCAGTCACTGACCTTTATTGCATGTGCAAACATTTTCATCATGTGCTAAAAAGTATTAAAACATGAGGACATTGTTGAAACAATTGTCAATTATTAATAACTTTTATTGTGGCAAAGTTAAAATTGAGGAAACTGAATAAAAATGACTGTGCATTTATTGTTATGCTTGTTTCCAGTTATCATTGTCATTTGTCTTTGCAGAATGGAGTCCAAGGCTTGTGAGTTTCAGAATGATGTAATACAAATATCATGTGCTCAGGGTAATAAATCAATGTGAAAGGGCTTGAATATAAGTTTATTCTTCATTTGATTTGTGTGTTGGTAAATTAGGTAATTGAATAGGCAAAAAAATAAATAAAATAGAAAATGCTGTAAATCAACATAAAGGAACTGCTACTGTGGTCTAGTAACAAGGTCTTCAGGTGTTTGCAGGAAGGATGCTAATGTGTGATATGGATTTGAATCCCTGAGCAAATCTTCCTGAGCAAACAGCAGTATGTTTAGTAAAAGTATGTTTAAGAAATCAAGCAGGCCATTCCTAAAATGCAGGGTTGTTTCTAGGCATAGGCGAACTAGATGGTCACTTAGGGCGCAACCTGCTGGGATGAGGCCCCCGATGGGGACGCCAATAGGGATCTCGCCTAGGATGCCAGAATGGTCTGCTGAAGAGGACAACCTTTTGATACGTTAGCCTTTTTTTAGCCAACAATTTTACAAGAATGAGTCTAAAAGAAACCGGTCTAAATTATTTGATCACAAATCTGACTGAATTCAGTGATCAATGATTCAGTGACCAGTTACATTGGTTAAAGGTTCATGAAACACTAAACTACATTTTCTGAGATGTTAACAAATATGGATGTGTTACACATGATAGAAGACGATGTTGGGATCCATTAATTTTAATAGTAGAAGAAAAATAGTTAGTTTAGGAATTTTATGTGTTATTTTCGTCTTCCGGGTTTAAAATCAACTTTGCGTCAACGTCACAGGATGTGACATTTTCATGCACTACAGTGCATTATCACATCATCAGACTTTTATAATTATTCAAGAGACTTTGTGGACTTATCCTATAAGAAGGCTTAAACTCTCAAGCGATTCAGAAAATGAGTTGATACCGGGCTGCAAGTATTCAAGACTACATGCCCTCCTGCAATGCTGACAGAGGGACATGCTTTCAGTCAATGGTGAAACCTTCTAAATATTCACACAACATGCAATTATTACTCGAGAATTTCGAGATATGTGGTGAGGCTGACTGAGGCTCATTTTAGGCACGGTTTGACACGATTAGTTTCAGAAACAAACGCTATCCATCCAACCTTAATGTGAGTGTGTTAACCGATCTAAGCACTTTTATTTGTGAATCAACATCGTGGAATGACTCTCAAAAGGTATTAAAATTGCAAAGGCATATTCACATATATTTTCAATACACAGTGCAACGGCTTGCCATTTATTTGCGAATTAATGGACATACAAAATGACCAGTGTTTCTGTGTTATGCATTGTGAGCTTTCAAATCATTGTGTAATAGATTTATGCATTTCTTACAAGCAATAGTAAGAATATTTGATGCTGTTAACTGCACTAGTGAAATAAAGCTGAATGGATCAGTTGTGTTCTCTCCACCCTTCACTCTGCTGCTGACCATGGCTACTTTCCCTGGCATTTTTCAAAACTGGTAAGAATGGAACTGTGCTGAAACAGGGGGGTTCATGACCATTTACAGTAACAGCCCACTACAAGGAAAGATTATCTGTGAATAACCACTTACATTTTGGTGTGTTCCTCACACAAAGCTATTGCATGACTTCAGAAGACTTGGGGTATAGCACAGGAGTCTTAACAGCTCAAGTCCTCATTTACTTTTATTTCAAGGAAAAGAGTGACCAGAATATTCCTTTAAAAAAATCACCTTTTATGTTCTATGGGGAAAAGAAAACCATGCAGGGTTGGAACGACATGAGCGTGATGAAATGATGACAGAATGTTCATTTTTGGCTGAATTACTTCTATAATGATTTTGCTACCTGTGCTGTTACTTGACAAAAAAAAAAAAAAAAAAAGTCCTTTGCGACCAACACAGTATAATATAATTCAGAACTGATATTTATTTTAAACAGCGTCTGAAAATGTTTGGTCAGAGAGCACTCACCTGGAAGCCTGGAGTGTGCACGTATTTCATCTTTGAAGTTCCCTCTCCGTATTCTAAAGCCAGCATGAATAGGCTTATCTCCTGCTTTTGTCCCTCTTACTTGCAGAGCCTCAAACCTGTTATGGTTCTGCGCATGGCCATTTAGACAACAAAGGAACCACAGCGCAGAAATCTGGCCCCAGACTTGGACCAGTTGTTCTGCTGAAAACTGGCAAAGTGAACGGCCATGACATCAGTCAAACATTTCCTCTGCAGTCTGCTCTATTGATATCTCATGGGAACATTACAAACCTGTTAGAGTAAATTGGCTGCAGAATTAGAATATAGAATCATTTTGTGCATAACTGATCAGAATTCTCACTCACATGCACATAAGAGTAAATAAAAGAATAATAAGATATCATATATTCAATGCTTTTATTCAGAGAATGAGCAATAATATTTTACAAGGCGCAACCACAAGCCCATTGTTATAGTTCAGTTCAAATTGCTCAGTTCTGGAAAGTCACTACACTGGAATAAATAAATAAATAAAACAACTAAAAATGTGCTTCATGTGATAACTAAATTAAATGTTTTTATTCAAGTCAAATGATGGAAATTAATTTGTGAAATCTGCTTAAACTTACATTGTAGCCCGAATATGAACACCATACTGTACTGAAAGCAACATTACACAGAGGTTATATTAAATACTTAAATATCAAATAACTTTTGCCTCAGGCTGGGTGGCATGTTACCCCAAGGGTTAGGTAAAAGACCCTTCTAGCTGTCCGTATATCTACTTGGTTTTTAAAAGAAACTACTTTCATCATTTTTCATACTCAAATTATGTTGCTATATCAATTAAAAGAACCAAGAACTTTGTGATTGTTATATACATTGGGAACAGAAAAATATATAATATTTTTTTCTTTAAGGAAGCCTTAGACCCATTTTAACACACATTTATGCATCAGACATACTATAGATTGAAGAACTCAAATGCCACCGGCACCAGGCAACTGTTTGAATAAACGGTAACACTTTACAATCAGGTTATTTTTGTTAAAATTAGTTAATGCATTAGGTATCATGAACAAACAATGAACAAGACGTTTTTTTTACAGCATTTATTAATCTTTGTTAATGTTATTTAACAAAAATACAATTGGTCATTGTTAGTTTGTTAGTTCATAGTGCATTAAGTAATGTAAACAAACACATTTGATAAGTGTATTACTTGAAAAAATTTATTACTTGAAATTAACATAAACTAAGATTAATAAATTATACAAAATTATTGTTCATTGTTAGTTCATGTTAACTAATGTTGTTAACTACTGTTAACAAATGGAACCTTATTATTGTAAAGTGTTACCGAATAAACATCTGAAGTTCATTATATGATTCAGAGTAAATTAATTATCTCATTCAAAACTGCTTTGCAATTCACTCTTAATAGAATGTACAGGTCAGAAGAGGGGGAGAGATCTCTTCTTATCATCCCACACAAATGATGAAGATATGGCCCTAGAAACTGTTCAGTGCCCTATGGTCTTAACATTGCTTTAATACATTGCAATTACTGTAAATGTTTGAATGTAATTTTAATCAATATTAAAAGTTATATACAAAGAACATAAAACTTATCGCATTAAAAAAAATTCATGATATCGATGATAAGCTTTTGAGTAATTTTCGATATTTAGCCAATTTTCTACATCTAGACGATCAGGTGCGTGTCGCTAAAAACACAAGCAGTTCGGCTATGTCAGACTGTATGAAGTTGCTAACGTTAGCTGCCTTGCTAACAAAAGGCTTCGCTTATTACCGCAAGGCATCATGACAACAGAGGCACCCTCTCATCGTCTCTAAATATTAAAATATATAATTATATATAATGTAAATATATTCAAACAAATACTGGACTGCTGTCATTATGCTTCAAAATGAACAGATGATCTTTTAACATTCACATCCAATTGCACTTGATAAAATCTGTAAAAAAAAAAAAAAAAAAAATATATATATATATATATATATATATATATATATATATATATATATATATATATATATATATATATTGGTAGAAGATCCATCAGACCCCACTGCTTTAGCTGTCTTTGGGCCCCCAGTGCAGTTTTGTAGAGACTATTTTGACTGTTTAGGACTGATTTTTTTTTCTTCTTTTCTTCTGCCAACTTGGAAGTAAAATAAAAATTGCAAATGTGAATGTGATAATATCGATATCCTGATAAATATCAATATTGAACGATATGAAAAAGAATATTGTAATAATATCGCCCAGCCCATATCGCCCAGCCCAGCCAGCCCTGCATTCGTATCTGCTAAATTGCCCGGAGGGGAGCTGAAGTCATGCCTGTCTTCAAAAGAATTCTAGTTAAGCTCACTGAATGGTGGGTATATTTACGTCACTCTGCTGTTGTTCCAGGAGGAAAATAATGGCTGTCTGCCCCATGTGCTCACTGAAATTATCGCTCTAGGACAGCCTATGCCATTTCTTCTTTCCCAATCTAAGAAAGTGATGGGGGTTTGGAGAGATTAACAAAATTGCATGTCAAATATAATGCTCTGTTTTCCATGACATTTTATTAATGAGAATAAGACCCGGATGGAACAGAAGTTTAGTCTAGACTCAGGGCTACCCTCTAAACCTTTCACAGAAATGGAGAGATTTCTCTTCTTGCAAGAAGAATTTGTTTGCCATTTTCATTCATAGAATGTAACTGGCAACCCTCCTGATTTGAAGCAATATATAGAGGCTAAAGGAGTTTTTGACAGCAGATAACAGTGTTTTTAGATTAAAGCTATTAGACGTTCTGCCACAAATATGAGAAATTCATGGCCACAGCTAAGGTGGAAGGAAACGATAGGTTACCTATTCTGTAACCCCAGTTCTCTGAAACATAGTGTGGAGAGATCCACCTATGGGAAGGGCATACGCACCTGACCTCTGCAGAAGCATCCAATTGCACCAAGTCTGGCTTGACAGACAGGAGCACGTGTCCAATTTTGCCATAAGGCCCCACCCTTACCTGAGGGCATAAAAGGACCTGTACGCGCTACTTTCCTCAGTGAGCTTATTCACTTCTCGTGAAGCAAGCGGGGCATGCTTAGTGGATCTCTCCACCCGATGTTTCAGAGAACTGGGGTTACAGAATAGGTAACCTATCGTTCTCTTTCATCATCTTGTGTTCGAGGTCCACCAATGGGAAGATATGGACAACTCCCTGATTGCCCTATACACTCACAGGGAGATGCTGTGAGCCAAAAGGATAATCTCCTAATCAGGTGGTGCCTGAAACATCCTATATAATATTAGCAGGCTCTATAACCCATACACATAACAAAGAAGGGAGAAGAGGCCGTGCATTGTGCTTGGTGTGAAACCTATGGGGTACACAGTGTGAGGGAGAATGGGTTATAGGTGAACACATTATGAAGAACCCACACCCAAAACCGCATGTGCTACTGGGTTTCTGGTGACATCTAGTCGGTAGTACCTGACAAAAGTTTGTGGGGAATCCCAATATGCAGCTGAACAAATGTCTTGCAGAGAGACTCCCTGAAACAGGGCCCAGGAAGCAGCCATGCATCTCGTGAAGTGGGCCCTAAGGGTGGCTTGAACCCCTTAGACCTATATGCCATAGATATCACTTCCACAAGCCAATGGGAAAGACGTTGTTTTGATATAGGTTTACCCTTATGGGGGGAAGCCCATGAAACAAAGAGCTGGTCGCTCTTTCTTATAGTCTCAGTCCTATGCAAATACATGTGGAGTGCACACACTGGACACAAAGCATTCAGCCTCTCATGTTCCAGAGAGGTGAAAGGAGGTGGGTGAAAAGCGCTGAGCTCTAACATATCCCCTGTGAATTTCGGGTAGCACTTAGGCATAAAGGCTGGATTGGGTCTAAGAGAAACCTTCTCCATACCTGGGGGAAAATCTTGTACAAGAAGAATTAACAGATAGGGCATGCAGATCACTGACATGCCTGGTTGATGCCAGCGCAAGGAGTATAGCTGTTTGTAAGACACCAACTTTAAAGAAATATTCTCCAAGGGCTCTAAAGGCTGATGTGACACCATAAAGAGGTCCCACTCAGGAACAAGCTTTCTAGTAACGGGCACAGAAATGTGAGCACCCTTCATGTATCTACGAATGAGAAGGTGCTGCCCCACTGCTGCGTCATTGAAGCCAATATGGCAAGCAGAAATGGCTGCCAGGTAAACCTTGATGGTAGAAAAGGATTTACCTTTGTCCAAAAGGTTTTGTAGAAAGCATAGTGTCAGTGACTGAACACTTTTATTAGTGTTTTAGATGTGTATTACACCATTTCTCAAATACCTGCCACTCACAGTCATACAAAGGCCTCGTGGAAGGGGCCCTGGCATTTTGTATGGTGGCGACCACCTCAGGGGGAAGGCACAATGTGTTCAGGTTGGACCTCTCATGGGCCAGGCCCATAGCACCACCCTGTTTGGTGAGAGTGTTATATTTCCCCATTCGCCTGAGACAAGAGGTCAGAGAGCAATGGGAGCCGGCACGGCTGAGCATAAAGAAGAGGAATTATTTTTGCCAGCCACGGTGCTTTGGACCATCTGGGCACAATGAGAATTAGTGTCAGGCTCTGCTCTCTCACTCTGGCTAGATTGAGAAAAAATCAAGCTGAGTGGGGGAAAGGCATAGAGTAGCACGCTGGACAATGGGAGTGCCAGTGCGTCTACACCGAAGGGAGCATCCTTGTCCTTTAGCGAGAAGAACGTAGGACAATGGGCATTTCACGCGAGGCGAAGAGATCAACAGAAGCCCAATCAAACCACTCCCATAACATGCACACTACTTGAGGGTGGAGTCACCAGTCTCCATAGAGAGGGTTCCCCCTCGAACAGGGGAGCCGCGTCTGAGTGAAAAACACCCGGGACGTGAGTTGCACGTAATGACAGTAATTGCTGACTGCTCCATACCAACATTTTGTGTGCTAGGCAGTGAAGCTGAGGGGAGCACATCCCTCCTTGGTAATTGATGTGTGCTACAGCTGTAGTATTGTCGCAGTGCACTAGGACATGATGCCCCTGAAGGCGGGGAAGAAAATGTCTTAGAGCCTTCCATACAGTCAGGAGCTCTAGATAATTTTTGTGAGCTGAGCGTAGTTCGGTCGGCTACATCCCATTTACTGTCCTGTCCTCCTGGGTGGCACCCCACCCGGTCAGGGAAGCGTCTGTAGATAAAATTTTTGCGTAATATAACCACCCCTAGAGGCATCCCATGTACATTGATACATCATGATGGCGCCGCGGATGGCCGCCTCGGTGTGGAGCGCTCCTATTTTTTTGTTGTTTTTGTTTGTTTGTCCTGTGTTTAGTAATATTTTTCCAGTCAGTTTTACCAGAGACGAACTGCTGAACATTCGACAGTATATACCAGTCAATCTTTTCCCAGATTTTGAATATTCAGACATTTTGTTGGACATTTTAGTCGGAGGCACGGCTGTGTTGTTTAAACACGCTATGAGATGCAGGCGAGGGAGATGAGCAGGTGCGCTGGTCAAGCTCCATCAGCGTGGCTTTCGAACAGCACTGCCGAGCGTTCATCTTGCAAATCTCCGCTTTCTCCCTAACAAAACGGACGAACTACATCTCCTCACCCACACAAACAAGGACTTTTCAACCTCTGCTGCCTTGTGCTTCACAGAAACCTGGCTGAGTGAAGCCATTCCGGACAGTGCGTTTCATCTGCCGGGCTTTCAGCTGTTCAGAGCTGATCGCATCGCGGAGTTAACGGGGAAAACGAGAGGCGGTGGAACATGCTTTTACATCAGTGAAAGTTGGTGTACAGATGTAACAACGTTAAAGAAGATGTGCTGTCCTAATTTGGAAACGCTCTTTATTAACTATAAGCCTTTCTACTCGCCACGGGAGTTTTCCTCGTTTATTCTGGTGAGTGTGTACTTCGCGCCAACGCGTGTTTGAATGCCGCGCTGCAACAACTGGCTGATCAAATCACAGACACAGAACAACAATACCCAGACTCAGTTATTATTATTCTTGGGGATTTTAACAAAGCAAATCTCACACGTGAACTGCCCAAATACAAACAGCACATTACATGCCCAACCAGAGACAGAAATATACTGGATCACTGCTACACAACAATAAAGGATGCATATCGCTCTGTTCTCAGAGCAGCTTTGTGACTATCTGATCACTGTCTGGTTCATCTTCTTCCAACCTACAGACAGAAATTAAAATCTGCTAAGCTTGTAGTAAGGACTGTAAAAAGATGGACCAATGAAGTAGAGCTAGAACTACAAGCCTGCTTTGACTGCACTGATTGGAGTGTTTTTGAAGCTGCAGACACCAATCTGGATGAGCTCACAGATACTGTAACATCATATTTCAGTTTCTGTGAGGATATGTGCATTCCTACTAGGACTTATTTAACATTTAACAACGACAAACCATGGTTTACAGCAGAACTCAGGCAGCTTTGTCAGGCCAAAGAGGATGCTTACAGAGTTGAGGATAAAGTCTTGTACAATCAGGCCAGGAACACACTGAATAAGGGAATCAGAGTGGCTAACAGAAGATACTCTGAGAAGCTGAAAAACAAGTTTTCAGCCAACGACCCTGCATCAGTGTGGAGTGGCATGAAATAACTTACAAATTACAGGATTCCTGCCCCCAACCCTGTGGTGGACCAACAACTGGCTAACAACCTGAATGTGTTCTAGTGTAGATTTGAAAGGCCCAATCTCACACCCCACACCCACTCTGATCTTCACTTCACACAAACACCAACACCTCCTGCAACCCCCCTCCTCCCCCTCCTGCTATTCAACCTGCACTTAAGATCTGTGAAGATGATGTGTGCCGCGTCTTTCAAAAACAGCTGATGGCGTTTCACCTGCATGTCTTAGATCCTGTGCTAACCAGCTGGCCCCCATCTTCACACAGATCTTCAATAGATCACCGGAGCAGTGTGAAGTCCCATGCTGCTTCAAACGTTCCACTATCATCCCCATCCCAAAGAAACCAAAAATCACAGGACTTAATGACTACAGACCTGTCGCCCTGACGTCTGTGGTCATGAAGTCATTTGAGAGACTGGTGTTGGCCCACCTGAAGGACATCACTGGACCCTTTCTAGATCCCCTTCAATTTGCTTATCAAGCAAACAGGTCTGTGGATGATGCAGTCAACATGGGATTGCATCATATCCTGCAACATCTGGGCAGACCAGGGACATATGCAAGGATCCTTTTTGTGGACTTCATTTCGGCTTTCAACACCATCATCCCAGCTATTCTTCGGACTAAATTACACCAACTTTATGTTCCCATGTCTATCTGTCAGTGGATTACCAGCTTTATGACAGACCAGCAGCAGCTTGTGAGACAGGGGAAATTCACTTCCAGCACCTGTACAATCAGCACTGGTGCCCCCCAGGGATGTGTGCTCTCCCCACTACTCTTCTCCCTCTACACCAACGACTGCATCACCAAGGACCCCTCTGTCAAGCTCCTGAAGTTTGCAGATGACACCACTGTCATCGGCCTCATCTGAGATGACGATGAGTCTGCATACAGAAGGGAGGTTAAACAGTTGGCTGTCTGGTGCAGTCAAAACAACCTTGAGCTGAACATGCTCAAAACAGTGGAGATGATTGTGGACTTTAGGAGGAACCCCCAACACTGTCCCCCCACACCATTCTAAACAGCACTGTAGCAGCAGTGGAGTCATTCAGGTTCCTGGGTACTACCATCTCACAGGACCTGAAGTGGGAGACCCACATTGACTCCACTGCGAAAAAGGCCCAGCAGAGGTAGTACTTCATTCGCCAGTTGAGGAAGTTTAACTTGCCACAGGCACTGCTGATACAGTTCTACTCAGCAGTCATTGAGTCTGTCCTCTGCACTTCTATAACTGTTTGGTTTGGTTCAGCTACGAAATCGGATATCAGAAGACTACAAAGGACAGTTCGGACTGCTGGGAGGATTATTGGTTGCCCCCTGCCCTCCCTTCAAGAACTATATACTTCCAGAGTGAGGAAAAAGGCTGGATAAATCACTCTGGACCCCACTCACCCTCCCCACTACCTTTTTGAACTGTTGCCTTCTGGCCGACGTTTCAGAGCTCTGAGCACCAGAACCGTCAGGCACAGGAACAGTTTTTTCCCCCAGGCTATCCATCTCATGAACAGTTAAAACTGCCCCTTTGAGCAATAATTAATGTGCAATACACAGCTTAGTCTTTTCATATTATCCAACACACCCTACCTCTTCTGCCATTACATTCCCTTGAACTGTATATAACCGATTTGTATTTAGATTTGCACTACGTATGTGTATGTGTGTGTGTGTGTGTATGCATGTATGTATATGTCTGTATATATATTCATATATATGTATATGTGTATATATGTTTATATGTATGTATATGTGTGTGTGTGTGTGTGTGTGTGTGTGTGGATGTGTGTGTATATATATATGTATATGTGTATGTATGTGTGTGTGTATGTATATGTGTGTGTGTGTGTGTGTATATATATATATATATATATATATATATATATATATATATATATATATTTATATATATGTGTGTGTGTGTCTATTGTGTATTCTATATATACTTTTTTCTTTTCAATATTTATCTATTTTTTATTCAATTTTAATTATTTTTAAAAAGTCTTGTTGCTGTTTTTGTATTGTTGTGTACTGGAAGCTCCTGTCACCAAGACAAATTCCTTGTATGTGTAAGCATACTTGGCAATAAAACTCATTCTGATTCTTCTGATTCTGATAAAATTCTGTGCTCGTGCAGTGGCACAGTGCTTATGTGCAAGTGCGGGTCACTGTAACATTGCAACAGAGATCGCGCAGGGGGGCTGAGATGAAGAGACAAAATGTAATTAAATTAGAATGAATTAAAACACTCATCCTCAAAAGCCCCAAGGGCTTTTATAACCTGGATTGCTGATGTCATAAGGCCCTGTAGTCTAAGGCAAATGCGATACTGCACGCTTGCTCCATCTTTGAACTTTGAGAGACAATTCATTAGAGATAGAATGCGCTCTTCTGACAGATGAGCGTGTATCGTAATGGAATTCAGCTCCAGTCCCAGAAAATTTACATTCTGGGATGGAGTGAAAGATGAGATTTATTCTGAAACCCAGAGATGCGAGGTGCGAGAGCACTGTGTGTCTTGCACTACTTTCTCCCTTGAATTGGCTATGATTAACCAATCGTCTGTATATGTCAGGATTTTCAGCCCTGCTAGGCATAACGGTGCTAATCCTGCTTCCACACACAGACAAAAAAGCACTCCAGCACAGCGTCATCTTCATCCCTAGAGCCGGGAGGCTCAAACGAAGAAACAACAGTGTGGGAAGTTTCTTTGAGTAAAGAAGCCACAGTTTGGTTGGCCCAACTGAGAGAAGGCAAAGTCTGGGAGGTCCCCAGAGTTGCAGCATTGTCACCACTTCCCCCATCTGAGTCGTCATGCTTCAGTTCGCTGCCTTGGGTAGCAGCTACTTTGAGCCTTCAGCGCAGGAGTTTCCTTGGCAAGGACATACAATGACTACAATTTTCAGGGAAGGAGAGTTTCCTCTGCATGTTTGAATCCCATGCACACTATGCAGAAAGGATGGGAATCTCTTGCTGCGATAAGTGATCCCCAGGAGGCAGGACATGCTCATGACTGCTGGTTACCAGTGCTCACAGGTGATGTGGGTTTGGGATGAGCCATGCTACAGAAAAACTCTGAGTAGTAACCCAACGAAATCACAGGCGGTTAGCCCGAGATGCAGGGAAAATGGCAACAAGGAAAGGCGGACAGCCATAAAGAAACACGAAGGCCAGCGAGCGTGGGTGGCTTGCAGGCTGAATAAAACTGCAAATTGACCAGAGCTCCTTTGGCAGTCACACCTGGCGAAGGCTGATCCAAAGATGTGTCCTTATACAGACTGTTGAGTGAGAGCCAAATGTGAAAAAAAGTTGAGCTGTGAGTATTCCACATAGAGGTCACTAGAAGCGAATGTCAACTGAGGAAAGTAGCGCCTACAGGTCCTTGCCTCAGGTAATGGCGGGGCCTTAAGGCAACATTGGACACACACTCCTGTCTGTCGAGCCAGACTTGGTGCAGTTAGATGCTTCTGCAGAGGTTAGGTGCATATGCCTTTCCCATAGGTGGATCTCGAACACGAGATGATGAAAGAGAATAGCACAGTACATTCAGATAATATTATTTGCTATGTCTCAACTAAACAAAATAAAAGTTTTTCTAAATTATCATTTTAATTTGAACAATCCATAAATAAATCCTACTCAAAAACTTAAAGAATGCCTTGTTCCAAAACCTAGCTGCCTCACTATATACTGCCTACATAGGCAGCCTTCTAAGGTAGCATCATATTTTAAATGGGACCTAATAAATGACTAATTCGGAACACTCTAAGTAGGCAGCAACTCTGCTTGCCATACAAATAGCACTCAAAACAGGTAACTTGATTCACAATTGATTCCTCTAGACTAGAGTTTGATGTTAGCATGTTGCTAAGCTAATGATGCAAAACTCAAACAATATGATTAATACAAAAACAATGTGTTAAAAATGAACACAATTAATCTGCCCCTTGACCACATGTACATTTCTTAATAAGGAATTTTTCTATCAACGGAGCAATTCAAGTATGAAGTACCATGTTTTTGTGCATGTTTTTGTGAGTCACAGTCAGCTGGGGGCAGTAAGCGCTACTCCAGCTTTAGAGGCAGCGTGCAGCTGTACGGGCACCAAACTGACAACTGTTCAAAAACAACTGGACGGAACAGAGTGCAGTGGTCTCGAGAAGTGTTTTATAAACTTTTAAATGACATTTAACTTCACACAGCATAACAAAAATGTGGCTTATGTTCAATGATATGGAAATAGACCAAACAATTTATTGACTTCCAAATCCACTGTCTAGTCAATGCTTTATCCATCTTCCACAATAATTTAATCTCTTTGAATTATATAAATTATTATATTATATAGAGTATATACCTTTTATAAGAATTTTAATTATTGTATTTTGAATTATCTTATTGGGGGGAAGGGGCGGGTGTTGCAATTTCTGCAAATGTTGATATATGTGATTAATTGAGATTCATTAAATTAATTAATCAGCATATCAAATCATTAATTTCATAAATGTTTTTAGCGATTGATAGCCCTAATAAAAATACACAGCTCACACAAATATTGGGTAACATATTATATTACAGTATTATAATGGAAATTTTGTCTGCCATGTTGGATTTATTTTTAACTTAATTTCAGTTAATTGCAACATACAGGTATAATGCCTTCGCCTTTCCACAAAGGATTCATACAAACCTGCCATAGAATTTAGCTAAAACGAGGTATGTACATTTTGGAACATTATTATTATTATTTAAAGCTGAAATGTTTCAACTAATCTGTATTGAGGATTATTATGTCCAGTTGACCTAGTAACAAAACTATTGCCAGTGAAACAAACCAAAATCCTCCTTTCTTTTGAAAGACATGCTCTTCTCCAAATGTATCTCATGTTGTTACAAGTAATATGTGTGTAATCTATCACATCAATACACATCGCCACTGTTTGAAATAAGGTACCATAACCCTCTAGCCTCTAGCCAAGGTGGTAGCAGTCTGGCCTTGTGCTCAAGGACTACAGTACCTTAGACAAGTGGGGTAAGTGATTGAAGCTCTTTCATATTGTGGGTAGGGTTCTTAGGTGGCACAGTGGGAAAACACATTAGAACTCTCATTAAAATTCAAGACCAACCTCAAAGAGTAATTTCTAGACAAAGAACTGACCTTGTTTCCAGATTGCGGGCCAGTGTGTGCACTACTTTCTCCCTTGAATTGGCCATGATTAACCAATCATCTATATGTGTCAGGATTTGAAGCCCCGCTAGGCATAACGGTGCTAATCCTCCTTCCACACACAGACAAAATAAGCACGGGCTCAGGGCAAGACCGAACGGCACCACTGTGAATTCATAACAAATGCCGTGAAAGGCAAAATGAAGCAGTTTTCGGTGTGGGGGATAAATGCTGGCGTGGAAGAAAGCATCTTTCAGATCGACTGATGTGAACCAATCCTTCTGATGTATTGAACAAGAGAGAGTGTTGTATGTTAACATCTTGAAATGTTATTTTCTCAAATGTCTGTTTAACACTCTGAGATCCAAAATAGGGCGCAGTGAAAAATGCTTCTTTGGAACTAGAAAATAACGGGAATAAATCCCCTGTTGACATTGTTCTGGGGAATTCCTCATGTCACAAACCCTTTCAAAATCAGTAGTCGTGCAACCCTTAATGGGAACTAGGAAATATTCACGTTCATAAAAAAAAAACAATGGTGAGCGTGATTCAGTGGTTGCATTTTTGCTCCAAAATAAACTATTTGCTCCACTGATGGTTAGGTTTAAGGTTGGGGTTTGGGTAGCTTTATTAGGATATGCATTGCTGTCAACTGTATAATTTACAACTAAAAATACAACTTGCTTTTGGTGCCACTCTGTGCACATTTCACCCGAAAATTAAGGTCACCTGTGCCCATAGGAGCCACTATGGAGCAGTGATTCTAATTTTGGTAAGCACAGACCGATTTCAGCAGTAGAACTTTTGACCTACTGTCTCCGAATTCACAGTGTGATCAGTCTGGCAGTTGAATGCCATATCACTTGTTGTTTCTTAGCATAATAGTGCTAGATGATCTTAGTCTCTGTTCTGCAATTAGTCTACGACTCAATTAATCTACGGCACCAAGATCCATTGTATATCAAATTAGTGAAAAGACTGTGAACTTACTGCAGAAGAAACAGTTCTACAATAGATGATGTACTGTATCATGGATGTAATTAGTGATGATACTTTATAACGAAAAGGCTAGTCTTAATCAAAATACACAAGAGCTTGAGGATTTAGATTTTTAAACAGTCCTTAAGAGTCTTTCACCTTCAGTGTTTGAGACTCATGTGAAGTTACAAAAATACAAAGGTTTGCAGTAGGAAAACTTTGTACAAGTATTTGGGCTTATCTCTCTGCTCCAGACACTCTACTCAGCATTCTCTCACCTTTGCTGAGGATGAGCCTCTATTGAATGGGGTGCAGCTGAGAGCACAACAGCTTTCTATAAAGGCCATGGTCAATAGGGAAACTGGGATGCAATAAAAATGCACATCAACCCTTGGAGAAGAAGGGGGTAGATTTGCATTCATCTGCAGATGTGCTGTGCTAATGCTGTGTAATGGAACAGAATGTTGCATTTACGTTCCAGGTACTGTACTTAACCTTAAGCTAATATGCCCATGAGGGACAATTTGTTATGCAAGAGATGACTAAATCATTATGAATAGGCTAGTGTTAACCTACGTATTGTTTAACAATCCTTTCTACACACTTGGTTACTGTGAAACTTGAGATAGACCAAGGAAATTATAGCTTTTAAATCTGATTGCCATTTACAAGAATAAGAATTATTGACAGCAGACTTTTACAACAAAACTTTTCCCAGTGTACCTTGCAGTATGTGTCAGAGAAGCCCACCATGGCATCTGTCAGTTGCAACTTAAATTCAAGTTCATCTTAAATTATTTGACAAGCTTTTTACACACCATTCGCTTTCACACTGTTAACACCCATCATTATAGAGATAATAAAAATGTTGGCATAGTTTTGTGAGACAAGTGCTTTGCAGAAATCAGCATTCCAATGCAAGAGTTGTTTATTGACAGTAATTTCACTGACAGTGATCGGATCAGCAGCCTTTGTGCAGGACAATGAAAACTATGGACCATGGCTATAGACTAAAACCATTTCTAGCATGGTATTATATAACCGTATTTGTCAGTTTGCTTGCAGATAAAGCATCAGTATCCAGCACTGAGCAGGATATTGGATTCAGGACTAAAGATAAAACACAGTGTTAGGTTTTCATTTTACTTTGCCAGTTTTGCCCTATCTGAGCTCTGATATATTCTCAGGCAGTAAGGTTAATAATGTCTTATATACAGTTATATGGAGCATTTTTATATTAAAAATAATATTTAAAATAACTATTTCTAATATTTATAAGCATAATAATATATTGCTGTATGTACAAACAGTAAAGAAAAATTATATATATATATATATATATATATATATATATATATATATATATATATATATATATATATAATTGACAGCAGTACTGAGTTAATACTTGGCTGGCTTCCTCTGATCACAATTTGAGCTGTCTCAATCAGTGTCTTGCTGGAAGATCAATCATTTCAAAACTCTAAGTCTACTCTTTTTGCAGCATGTTTTCCTGCAGGATTTTTCTATATTTAGTTCCATCTATTTTCAAACTTAGTTTCGAGATGTATTTCACAAGTTATGAATTTGGAAATATACTTAGACATGATGACTATTATTTGTAAACATTTAGTGCATTTAAAAAACAAAAAACAAACAAACAACTGTTTTGAAATGTCAGTTCTTGCAATAACACTACATTATGCATACACTCAAACCAATGGTATTATGAGAAGACATAAAGCGTTTTGTTTCCTATTATTTATTTCAGACATCAAACATAAAAACATCAATAAACAGACATGAACTGTAATAAAGAGTGATAATACAATTGGAAATGGAAGACTTTGCGATGGCCAAATTCAAATCAGTGACGTGAACAGCAATAATGTGGGGTCAGACTCTGACTTTGTATGTTTATATGTGTGTGTACAGTATGTGTGTGCTGCACTGTAACTGATTTCTTTCTTTTTTTTTTTTTGACAAAAAAGTGTGAAGGTGTGTATGTATGTGTGTGTGTGTGTGTGTGTGCAGGTTTGGGTGGTTTATGAGGAAATATTTTAGGTTACAAACTGTTAATAAAAGGGTATTATGCTATAAATGTGGTTTATGAGTACATTTCTAGTGTCCCCATTATTCAAATAGCTTAGAAAACATACAAAACTAAGTTTTTTTGAAAATATAAAAATTGAGAAAGTTTTTTGTGAGGGTTAGGTTTAGGGGTAGGGCTAGGGTTAGGGGTTAGAATCTATAGTTTGTACAGTATAAAAATCATTATGTCTATGGAGAGTCCTCATAAGGATAGCCGCACCAACATGTGTGTGTGTGTGTGTGTGTGTGTGTGTGCATGCACGATTGTTTATTGCATTATTGATGTGCTAGAGTCTCACCCCATCAATTTTGTGTGGGTGTGTTCCACATTGTGGCTGATTGATTGATTTTATTTGATAAATAATTTTTTTTTTACTTGTTATAGTCTCACCCATTCATTTCTTATGGGGGTCAGATTTGACCACGTAAAATAAGATTATAAACCCCGCAGATTTGACCCCATAAAATTAAGATAATATTTTTTTTTTTTTTTTTTTTTTTTTTTTTTTTTTTTTGCAACCGCTTAGACTGATCAAATCAAGGTTTTTTTTTTTGTGTGTATTTAGAAGGCAAGTGGAGAAAAAGTCACCAAGCCTTGCACAGCTCCGATGAAGGAAACCATTTTTTTAAGAAGTCAAAAGGGTCAAAAATGACCCCAACAGTAACGGAGGGTTAAATGTTAAGACAAAGAGAGAGACGCAAATAATTACATGTCAAAGGACTAATCATCTTATACCAAGCTAGCCCATTGGCTTAACATGTCACATGTGAGTGAGCCAATTGGCTTAGATAAGTTCACAAAGAGTTGAATGGCTGAGCTTTGGTCATTTAATTACATCTGTTCAAACTAACATTTATGGATGTACAATATGCAAGTACTTTATTTATGTATGTTTGCTTTGTATAAATGTGTTTATATGCTAGCTCGGAATGTGCCTCCCAAGATTTACTTTGAGTTTTGTCTTGCCAATGTCACTGCTGGCTTGCTCACTGGAAGGATTGGAAGGCACTTTTCTTTGTAAAGCTGCTTTGGAAAACATATTGTGAAAAGCAAGGACTAATAACAGTTTGAGAAATGGAAATAAAAACTGAGGCCTGTACCATGAAGCCGGTTTCGGTGGCTAGCCAGGTAAGTTTTAGTTTAGCTTGCCTCAACCCCAGGTTTTAGGTACCATGAAAGTTGGTCGGCTTTTACCGGTGTTCATCGCAATAGCAATTTACGCTACACGGCTAATCTGCTTCATAGCAGGTTTCGTTCTGGATTACAGATTGCTAACAGATGCTGAACCAATCAGCTGTAAGTAAAATTACATCTCTGACGCAATCAAGTCACTCCCCCGTGTCTCTTAAAGCACACTTTACAAATAACATCTTAAAAATCCACAAAATCGACTCTTCATGATAAATTATTTATTTGAGAATCTAAATTTAGATTTTCAGCAGACAGAGTGTTGTATTTTATTTAAAAATGTAATTGCTTTTCATTTACCCTCTTTAGCCATAGCAAAAAATATATTTGAAAATAAAAACATAATATATTAAGCTATCTATAAAACAGCCAGTAAGATGGGTTAATATGATACCTGCAAAAAATAATCGATTTTAAAATATTAAAAGCTCAAGATTGATGGAAAGGGGTGAATGCCACCCAAACATCTTATTTCTTTCATGGACTCAAGATGAACATACAGTATTTTAATTGAAGTTATAATACTATAAGCAATAAGCAATATAAGCGGTACACAAAATATGTCTTTTATAAACAGAACAAATACGTCTTATTGCATACAGTATTCCAAGTGCTCACTTTTTAATTAATCAACAGCCTTTTTTATGCTTTTTATTTCTGCATTTTGTTTTACTAAAGACAATGTACAAATTGTACATCAAGAAAGATAAATAAAAAAAAACACGATGTCATTTTGAATAACCATATCAAATAACCATTCACAACATATTTAATAAATAACATGAGTAATTCATTCATTTACATGTTATATTTTATTTTAAATAAAGTGGAAAGAAAGTTAAGGCATCACCTCCTTTTTTTAAATTTTTGTATTTTTTTATATTAAATGAGATAGGATATCATACCTCGTATTTTAACTAATTTTGTTCAAAAATCAAGAATCGAAAGGAAACAATCTATCTAAATTAATTTATAATATATTTAAGAAAATCCCATTTATGTTCACATTCCAGATGTTTATTATTAATTATAAACGTTATTTGGTACAAATTTCCAAAATAATTTCTCTCCATCTTTGAAATTTTGGGGGTTCTAGTTTAAGCCAATTTTTGTAATCTGTTTCAAAGCTGCTATTCTGATTCCCCTAAATATATTTTTTATGTTTTATTTCTTAAGGACAATGGCATTTTACCCAAAATAAGGTTTTCTGGATATATTTCTATTGTGCAGTTAAATATTAAATGAACCTGTCTAATCACTTAATTCTAATAAGTTGTCAGTTCAGAGAACTCACATAGAATTTGACTGTAATGAGCCTTTTGTTCTCCACAATTTCTCCAACAATCCCTTTTTACCATGCTATTGTATTTACTTTGAATAACAGGTGTTCCCTATCTGTCACTCACTCGACGTTGGTGTCGATGTAGTGACACTAGGGGTCACTCTTGGGAGCCCGAGACACCTCTGGTCTTTGATAAAAGGCCAATGAAACTTGGCGAGTGGTATTTGCATGCCACTCCCCCGAAAATACGGGTATAAAAGGAGCTGGTATGCAACCACTCATTCAGATTTTCTCTTCGGAGCCGAACGGTCATGCTCACTGAGCTGAATACTACTGTTAATTCACCTCAGCTGGATCTGACGGCGCATTTCAGCGGCTTCTCCCTCCTCTGCACTGGTGCACTGCAGAGAATGCCCCTGGGCACTTCGGCAGAAAAACTAGAGAGTATATTTTCTGAAAGAACATTTTTCCCCTCTAAAAGAGTATATATTTCTCTAAAAGAGCGCACACACGGAACGTCTTTTTAAAGACGCGTCTTTTTAAAGATGCTTTTCCGATTGTGTGTTATTCCTGGTTGTGCTCGTTATCTCTCACCTTCTAACGGTCACGATCACTGTCTTTCGTGTCTGGGCACTGCTCACGCGGAGACAGCATTCGTGGATGGTCATGTTCTCATTGCGAGAATATGTCCATGGCAACGTTGCGGTCGCGGCTCGCCTTCGTAAGAAAGCGAGCCACCCCAGAGGCTCCCGCCTCGGTCCTTTTACCCACGGGTTTGAGGCCAGCGCGGCTAGCACTGGGGGCGATTTGGGGACTCCAATGGGACCGCCTCCGCCAGGTATCCCCCCGCGGACCTCCCATTCCCCAGCACGCTCGTCTGCCCCGATCGGGCTTCCGGGTGAGTCCGCTGGCTCATCTCACGGCGAGTTCGACCTCTTATTCGGAGCCCGCGAAAGTGATGAGCTCTCGAGCGCAGCATCGGAGAGCGGGCTCGTCCAGTCGGAAGCCTCAGCTGGGCTCCTCCCTTCGGGGTCGATCACCCAGTCACAGGCTGACGCAGAGATGACGACATGCGAGCGTCGGTTAGAGTGGATTCACCGCTCTTCCCTGAACCCTCGCGGCTCGGTGATTGGTTCCTGGGCTCGCAGCACCGCTCAAAGCCACGCCCTGCCCCGTTCCTTTCTTCCCGGAAGTGCATGAAGAGCTGACAAGGCCGCGGGAGGCACTTTTTACTGCCCGGTCCCGATCTTTTCAGCTTCCCCGCTCTCACTACCCTCGATGGTGGGGCGGCCAAGGGTTATTCGGCAATCTCCCGGTGGATAAAGGTGCTCGCGGTGCACCTATTCCTGCAGAGCGCCGCCACCTGGTGCAGGTGCCCAAAGCCCCCATCCAAGGCCTGTAGGTTTATGTCATCTCTGACGGCCAAGGCCTACGGTACCGCTGGACGAGCCGCCTCTGCCCTGCACGCCATGGCTCTCCTGCAAGTCCGCCAAGGCGCTAAAGGAACTGCACGAGGGTAGTTCCGCCCCGGAATTGATGCAGGAACTGCGCTTGGTGACCGACCTCGCTCTCCAAGTGACGGAGGTCACGGCGCGGTCTCTCAGGCGGACGATGGCCACACTAGTGGTCCAGGAGCGCCACCTTTGGCTCAACCTGGTCGAGATGGGTGAGGCCGACAAGACACGATTCCTTGCTGCCCCCATTTCCCAGGCGGGCCTATTCGGCGACACCGTCGAGGACTTTGCCCAGCAGTTTTCGATGGTAGAGCAGTAGATGGATGCTAGCCGGCATATTCTGCCCCGGCGCGGCTCAAGATCCCACACCCTGTCTACTCATCGCCAAGGGCGTCCCCCTGCGGTGACTGCACCGGCTCCGCCGCAGCCCGCCCCTTCGGCCTGGCCCCGGCGTGGAGCCCACCGCAGGAAGCAGACGCCACATGTCTCGCGGCCGCCCAGAACCTGTGAAAGGCTTCAAAGCGCCCTTGAGACGGGCAACCCAGGGACAACGAAACCCGCTGCTCTGGAGCTGGTAAGCAGATCTTCATCTTTTTGTTACCTTTTGCATTTAATTGCGCTGCATGCCCAAGTGGCTGCAGTACTCAAGAGCTCAGCAAGAGTGGTTTCCTTGTTCCCTGGGTCACGTATCCGGTGTGTACGGCTGGCATCACGACCACCGTCCACCACTCCATTTGGCAGGTCTCCCGCCCTGAGCGCCCAGCTGTGGCACAAATCCGCCCCCGATGTGACAGTCTCCACGGGTCACGAGGACAGGCCTCTTCCTCCCCCGTCCCAGGCTGTTCCGGGGGTGGTCACAAGGAGCCAGGTAAGTGCTTCGATGTCCTCGGACTCAGCACGGCCACGACGTAGAGTGGCACCTCGAGCTCCGCCCCGCCGCGAGGCCCCACCTGCCGGTACATCCGATGACGTTGTCCCTTTGGTCCCCCTTGCGTGGAACTTGGACACATGGCTTGCGCCTTCCAGTCTGTCACGAGGGCTGGTCCGGACCGTCCGACTCGGCTGCACGATTCACTTCGCCGGGCATCCGCCCAGGTTCAGTGGTGTCCACTTCACCTTGGTGAAAGACGAAAACGCTGCTACCTTGCGTGGAGATCACTACCCTCCTACGGAAGGACGCAATAGAACCTGTCCCTCCAGCCAAGATGAAGAAAGGGTTTTACAGCCCCTACTTCATTGTACCGAAAAAAGGCGGTGGGTTGCGGCCAATCTTGGACCTGCGAGTACTGAACCGGCTTTACACAGACTCCCGTTCAAGATGCTGACACAAAGACGCATTCTAGCGAGTGTCCGGCATCAAGATTGGTTCGCGGCGGTAGACCCGAAGGATGCGTACTTTCATGTCTCGATCCTTCCTCGACACAGACCCTTCCTGCAGTTCACGTTCGAGGGTCAGGCGTATCAGTACAAAGTCCTCCCTTTCGGCCTGTCCCTGTCTCCTCACGTCTTTACGAAGATCGCAGAGGCTGCCCTTGCCCTGTTAAGGGAGGTGGGCATTCGCATTCTCAACTATCTCGATGACTGGCTAATCTTAGCTCACTCTTGAGACGTGTTATGCGCACACAGGGACCTGGTGCTCTCACACCTCAGCCGACTAGGGCTTCGGGTCAACTGGGAAAAGAGCAAGCTCCTCCCGGTTGAGAGCATCTCTTTTCTCGGTTTGGAGTTGGACTCAGTCTCCTTGATGGCGCACCTTACAAACGATCGTGCCCAGTCGGTGCTGGCCTGTTTGAAGGCGTTCAAACAGAAAACAGTGGTTCTACTGAAACTTTTTCAGAGGCTCCTGGGGCATATGGCATCCTCGGTGGTGGCCACCCCGCTCTCGTTGATGCATATGAGGCCGCTTCAGCACTGGCTCCAGACTCGAGTCCCGAGACGGGCATGGTGCCACGGGACACCGCATGGCCATTACGTCGGTCTGTCACCGTCTTTTCAGCCCTTGGACCGACCTCTCATTTCTGTGAGCAGATGTTCCCCTAGAACTGGTCTCCATGCGCGTCGTGGTCATGACAGACGCCTCCAAAATGGGCTGGGGCGCTGTTTGCAACGGGCACACAGCCGCCGGCCTCTGGACGGGTCCGCGGCTGCGTTGGCACATCAACTGCCTCGAGTTACTGGCAATTCTGCTCACCCTGCGGAGGTTCCAGCTGTTGATCCAGGGCAAGCACGTGCTAGTTCGGACGGACAGCACGGCAGCGGTAGCATATGTCAACCGCTAAGGCGGTCTGCGCTCCCGCTGTATGTCACAACTCACCCGCCGTCTCCTCCAACGGAGTCAGCAGCACCTCAAGTCGCTGCGAGCCACTCACATCCCGGGCAACCTCAACACTACGGCGGACGCGCCGTCACAACAGGTTACCCTCAAGGGGGAGTGGAGACTCCACCTTCAGGTGGTCCAGCTGATTTGGAGTCGATTCGACAGGCACAGGTGCACCTGTTCGCCTCCCAAGAATCCTCCCCACTGCCCGCTCTGGTACGCCCTGACTGAGGCCTTCCTCGGCATAGAAGCGCTGGCACACAGCTGGTCCCCTGGCATTCGCATATATGCATTTTCCCCCAGTGAGCCTGCTTGCACAGACCCTGTGCAAGGTCAGGGAGGATGAGGAGAAGGTCGTCCTGGTAAGCACCCTACTGGCCCGCCCAGACGTGGTGCTCGGACCTCACGCTCCTTGCGACAGCTCCCCCCGGGCAAATTCCCCTGAGGAAGGACCTTCTTTCTCAGGGAAGGGGCACCATCCGGCACCCGCACCCAGACCTCTGGAATCTCCATGTCTGCCCCATGGACGGGATGCAGAAGACCTAAGCTGTCTCCCACCTGCGATGGTAGACACGTTCACTCAGGCTAGAGCTCCCTCTATGAGGCGCCTGTATGCCTTTAAGTGGCGTCTGTTCGCCAAGTGGTGTTCTTCCCATCGGGAAGACCCCCAGAGATGCGTAGTCAGATCAGTGATTTCCTTCCTGCAAGAGAGGTTGGAAGGGAGGCTGTCCCCTTCCACCTTGAAGGTGTACATTGCTGCCATAGCAGCAGACCACGACACAGTCGACGGTAAGTCCTTAGGGAAGCATGATCTGATCATCAGGTTCCTAAGAGGCACCAGGAGGCTGAATCCCTCCAGGCCGCGCCTGGTTCCCTCATCGGACCTCTGTAGTTCTTCAGGGTCTACAGAGAGCCCCCTTTGAGCTTTGCAGTCAGCCGAGCTTAAGGCACTCTCCTTGAAGACTGCCCTCCTGACTGCGTTCACTTCCATCAAGAGGGTAGGTGACCTGCAAGCGTTCTCTGTCAGCGAAACGTGCCTGGAGTTCGGTCCGGGCTATTCTCACGTGATCCTGAGACCCCGACCGGGCTATGTGCCCAAGGTTCCCACCACTCCTTTTAGGGACCAGGTGGTGAACCTGCAAGTGCTGCCCCAGGAGGAGGCAGACCCAGCCCTGTAGTTGCTGTGTCCGGTGCGCGCTTTACGCATCTATTTGGATTGCACGCAGAGCTTTAGAATCTCTGAGCAGCTCTTTGTCTGCTTTGGTGCACAGCGGAAAGAAAGCGCTGTCTCCAAGCGGAGGATCGCCCACTGGCTCATTGATGCCATAACTATGGCATATCTCACCCAAAACATGCCGCCCCCGGTAGGGCTACGAGCCCATTCTACCCGTGGTGTAGTGGCTTCTTGGGTCCTGGCCAGAGGTGCCTCTCTAACAGACATTTGCAGAGCAGCGGGCTGGGCAACACCCAACACCTTTGCAAGGTTCTACAACCTCCGGGTGGAACCGGTTTCGTCCCAGGTAGTGGCACGCAACACAAGCAGATAAGCCCGGGATAGCTGGCCGGGTGTATCGCTTGCACATAGCGCCTTTCACCTCCTTTTGAGCTGAAGACGTGCGCTGTTAATTCCCAGTAGTGTTCACAAAAGTTGTTCCCTGGTTGACTTCCTCCGAGCCCTGTGGCAGACGAGTTTTCGGAGAGACTCGCTGCCGGCCCAGTACACGCGCTAACTAAGAGCCCGGTTCTGGGGTAGGTGCTCCGCATGTGGTGGTTTCCTGTAAGGCTAACCCCATGCAATCTATATCTTCCGCTAATTCATTTCCCTGCTGGCAAACTGCGTCTTCCTTGGGCAGAGCCCCTCTGCCCCAGTCTCCATGTTGTAGTAACTCCTCCCCCATTGGGCAGGATCTACCTTGAAGGCTCTCCACATGGTTGGAAAGACCAGTGATGTATTCTTCCACTTAAATATCCCCCCCTCTCTTGGGGCGAGGTGTGGTCTCCGCGGTGTCCTCCCCTTGGGAGGGACACCCCCCGACTAGACCTGGCGGCCCATTCGGATAATCCCCCTTCTTTTTTAGGGAGTGGAAAAAGAGAAGGGGAAAGAGGCCACGACTGGGTTAAGCCTGTCTCTATCTCTGGGTAGTCGACTTGTCCCCAAAAAGGGCCGTTCGACACTCATAACTGTGTTGGGGGAGGTTACGTGTCAACCTGGTGTGCTGGCTATGAGGCACACAGCAAGTCTGCCCACCACACACCGCCAGTTCACGTAACACAGTTCAGCCTTGTGGCGTTTTGTATAGGGACCCCTAGTGTCACTACATCGACACCAACGTCGAGTGAGTGACAGATAGGGAACGTCATGGTTACTGGTGTAACCTCCGTTCCCTGATGGAGGGAACGAGACGTTGGTCCCTCCTGCCACAACGCTGAACTACCCGCTGAAATTGCCGGACCTTATATCGGATCCTCAGCGTAAAACCAGAATGAGTGGTTGCATACCAGCTCCTTTTATACCCGTATGTTCGGGGGAGTGGCATGCAAATACCACTCGCCAATTTTCATTGGCCTTTTATCAAAGACCAGAGGTGTCTCGGGCTCCCAAGAGTGACCCCTAGTGTCACTACATCGATACCAACGTCTCGTTCCCTCCATCAGGGAACGGAGGTTACACCAGTAACCATGACGTTATAAAAAAAAAAAAAAAAATTTGTATCTTCCAAGCATATTCCCTCCAAACACTGGATTGAGTAGGATGGAATGTATTATATGATATTTCTTTCCAGTCTTGCTGACTAATTTAAAAAAAAAAATTTATTCATCCTCCCACCTACATATAATTTTATTCTGAGTGTCCTGTATATCTCTTTCAAGTGCACTCTTTAAAATTCCTAACATTTTTATTGGATTAGTTTATATAACTAATGTATTGTATCAATTATATCATTTATTAATGGATGCATTTCCTTTCTTTTACATTAACTTCTGTTAATAAATATCTTCTTACATGCAAATAATTAAATAAATGTGAATTTGGAAGCTCATACTTTTTTGCTAGGTTTGAAAAGGTGTCCATTCCTTTATCAGTGAACAGTTGCTGATATATTTTCAGACCTCTATCTGCCTAGAACTTAAATATATTATCTAATCTATTTGGCATGAAATCAGGATCTTTAGCAATTTCTTGTAAATTCTTTCTTAATTGTACTATTTTTCTTCTTTTCTAACCAACTTCTAAAAGTACTGTTAATACAAATATTAGCTATTGATTTAAATTTGTTGCTTTGTTTGGATAGGAACAGGGATATACATATTTATTTTTTTCCTTTTTCACTCAATTTGGAATGCCCAGTTCCCAGTGCATTTTTAAGTCTTTGTGGTCACGTAGTGATTTGCTTCAATCCGGGTGGCGGAGGATGAATCCCAGTTGCCTCTGCGTCTGAGACCATCAACCCACGCATCTTATCACATGGCTTGTTGAGCGCACTGCCATGCTCAACTCACCACGCGCCCCACCAAGAACGAACCACATTATAGCGACCACGAGGTGGTTACCCCATGTGACTCTACCCTCCCTAGCTTCCAGGCCAATTTGGTTGCTTATGAGACCTGGCTGGAGTCACTCAGCATGCCCTGGGATTCGAACTTGCGAACTCCAGGGGTGGTAGCCAGCGTCTTTTACCACTGAGCTACCCAGGCCCCGGAACAGGGATATACTAATTCCCCCATTTGATAAATTTCCATCTTCATCCATTTCACTTTAGAACTTTGTTCATCCAAATCAATATAGATTGAATTTGGGAAGCTTTATAATAATTTATTAAATTTGGGAATTCTAGTCTTCCAAGCCTTTTTGACAAATTAAGAATTTTATGACATTTTAAGGTTTCCTATTATCCCATATATATTTACAAAGTAGCTTATTCCATTGTCTAAAAACTCTTTTTGATATACTAACTGGTACATTTTGAAAAAGGAAAATAAACTTAGGGAGAATATTCATCTTTATACTCAATATTCCTTTTGTAATCAATAGTAGCCTATATTTATTTGTAATAGTTTTGAATGATATATACATTTTTCAATTAAAAGAAATATAAAAGCCTTTATATTTTAAATAAATTTAAACTTTTAAAATGAATAAGCCTGTGTGTTCTTGTTGTGGGCCTACTGTATATGAATTCACTTACACATTGATATGCCAGCCATATATATATATATATATATATATATATATATATATATATATATATATATATATATATATATATATATATACAGGTGCATCTCAATAAATTAGAATGTCGTGGAAATGTTCATTTATTTCAGTAATTCAACTCAAATTGTGAAACTCGTGTATTAAATAAATTCAATGTACACAGACTGAAGTAGTTTAAGTCTTTGGTTCTTTTAATTGTGATGATTTTGGCTCACATTTAACAAAAACCCACCAATTCACTATCTCAAAAAATTAGAATACATCATAAGATCAATAAAAAAAAACATTTTTAGTGAATTGTTGGCCGTCTGGAAAGTATGTTCATTTACTGTATATGTACTCAATACTTGGTAGGGGCTCCTTTTGCTTTAATTACTGCCTCAATTCGGCATGGCTTGGAGGTGATCAGTTTGTGGCACTGCTGAGGTGGTATGGAAGCCCAGGTTTCTTTGACAGTGGCCTTCAGCTCATCTGCATTTTTTGGTCTCTTGTTTCTCATTTTCCTCTTGACAATACCCCATAGATTCTCTATGGGGTTCAGGTCTGGTGAGTTTGCTGGCCAGTCAAGCACACCAACACCATGGTCATTTAACCAACTTTTGGTGCTTTTGGCAGTGTGGGCAGGTGCCAAATCCTGCTGGAAAATGAAATCAGCATCTTTAAAAAGCTGGTCAGCAGAAGGAAGCATGAAGTGCTCCAAAATTTCTTGGTAAACGGGTGCAGTGACTTTGGTTTTCAAAAAACACAATGGACCAACACCAGCAGATGACATTGCACCTCAAATCATCACAGACTGTGGAAACTTAACACTGGACTTCAAGCAACTTGGGCTATGAGCTTCTCCACCCTTCCTCCAGACTCTAGGACCTTGGTTTCCAAATGGTTTCCAAATACAAAACTTGCTCTCATCTGAAAAGAGGACTTTGGACCACTGGGCAACAGTCCAGTTCTTCTTCTCCTTAGCCCAGGTAAGATGCCTCTGACGTTGTCCGTGGTTCAGGAGTGGCTTAACAAGAGGAATACGACAACTGTAGCCAAATTCCTTGACATGTCTGTGTGTGGTGGCTCTTGATGCCTTGACCCCTGCCTCAGTCCATTCCTTGTGAAGTTCACCCAAATTCTTGAATCGATTTTGCTTGACAATCATAAGGCTGCAGTTCTCTTGGTTGGTTGTGCATCTTTTTCTTCCACACTTTTTCCTTCCACTCAACTTTCTGTTAACATGCTTGGATACAGCACTCTGTGAACAGCCAGCTTCTTTGGCAATGAATGTTTGTGGCTTACCCTCCTTGTGAAGGGTGTCAATGATTGTCTTCTGGACAACTGTCAGATCAGCAGTCTTCCCCATGATTGTGTAGCCTAGTGAACCAAACTGAGAGACCATTTTGAAGGCTCAGGAAACCTTTGCAGGTGTTTTGAGTTGATTAGCTGATTGGCATGTCACCATATTCTAATTTTTTGAGATAGTGAATTGGTGGGTTTTTGTTAAATGTGAGCCAAAATCATCACAATTAAAAGAACCAAAGACTTAAACTACTTCAGTCTGTGTGCATTGAATTTATTTAATACACGAGTTTCACAATTTGAGTTGAATTACTGAAATAAATGAACTTTTCCACGACATTCTAATTTATTGAGATGCACCTGTATATATACACACTACCGGTCAAAAGTTTAGGGCACTTACTTATAATTTAATTATTTCTTTTTTTCTTCACATTTTATAATAATAGTAAAGTCATCTAAACTATGTAATAACATAAATAGAACTATGGGAATTATGTTGAGACTATAAAAATCCAAAATAAATCAAACTGTGTTATATTTTAGCATCTTCAAAGTAGTCACCCTTTGCCTAGAATTTGCAGACATGTACCCTTGACATTTTCTCAACCAACTTCTTGAGGTATCACCCTGGGATGCTTTTTAAACAGTTTTGAAGGAGTTCCCATTTATGTTGGGCACTTATTGGCTGCTTTTCTTTATTATTCGGTCAAAGTCATTCATTTAAAAAAATATATTATTTATTTATTTATTTATTTTTTTTTAAATACAACTTTAGTTTTGTAATGAAATCAATTAATATGGTGGCACAATTATATTTTTTGTCTATAAAACTAATTTCAAACATTTAAGCATATGCCTTCAGATCAAAAGGTTTTTAAGATCATGAGAAACATTTCAGTCAAGTGTTTCAAAACTTTTGAACAGTAGTATATATATATATATATATATATATATATATATATATATATCACATTAAGAATTTGTTTGCAGCAGTCCTCTTGAGCTCTCGTAGCAGCCACTGTTTCTTCTTGATGTGTAAATGTCTTTAAATGTTTCATAATTTTACAGTTATGCCTTGTACTGTGTAAATCATGTTTTAAGTCTTCATGATTTCATGCTGAACTCTTGAGCAGTGTAAATGCATTTGATTTCTTTTATGTTTTTTTTTTAAATATTTTTTTAAAACAATGTCTTGTGCACAATTTAAATGAATTTAAATTCTTATTTTCATAATCATCAGCTTTCAGCAGAGAGGTAAATCCCGCTGAGTTTCTCGCGAGAAGTGAATTGGTTGTGCGCTGCAAACGTCACTCATTCATGTGTACGAGTGCATAATCTAGTCTTAAAGTCAGGATCGAAGCCTGAGTTGACAGAGAAAGTTGATGAGCTGCATCATGGTACCAATTAAACCTGACTGGATTGGTTTGAATTTGTCAACCTGAAACCAATCTTGAAACCCTGAGTTCGTTCAGCAATCTTCACGGTACAGGCCTCTGGAAATTAACTCTTTATTATTATTATTTATTTATTTATTTATTTTTGTAAGACCAAACTGAAAAGGTCTCTTTCAATTATTTCAAAGTGTAAACGTTATCTTTAAATGCTGGTTACCAGTTAATAATCTGTTAATTTTGTTCCAATATTATTATTATTATTATTATTATTATTATTATTTTATTAAACCAAAGATCAAAGGTAATAACACTAAATTTTTGGAATTATACCACGTCCTGTTCCTCGAAAAATTATGCTTCTTTTTTTTTTTTTTAGTAGAACATACCGTAAGCTTGTGCTTTGATCCTGATAGGAACCGCTGCATCACACATTTCTTTGCCTAAATGCACATTGTGGATGTATGAAACCACATGTTTTTGTTATTATTTTTTGGTTATAACATGGTTACCATTTGGAAAGGCTGCGGAAAAATATGATTTAGCTCAGAACGAAGTGCTACACAAATAAATTGTATTGAATAGAAGGAATCTTCATGTCTGGGCTGTGAAGAGGTGTGGGGTACAAAGTGAAGATACTGTAATTGAAGTGTGAAACCAAGGTTCTTTACTTTCTGTGTGGGTGAGATGATTGTCTGTAAAAATAGTAATATATCTGGTCGAGAATAGTTTTTGTTTAGAATGAACTGCATGTTGGTTTTTTAATTTAGCTTGATTATGGGAGGTCTTCAGGGCCAGATCAAGAGGAGTGCAGGGGTGGGCTTTCCCTTTTTCTTATCATGTTTTTTCCCCTTTGGTTGCACCACAAAAAGTAAAATAAAAATAAAAATAAAATAAAAACACTAACTGTAACTGAAAATGAAATCTCATTACTCTTATTTTATTCACTGGCCTCTGGACACAAAACTGTAGTTGTAGTAAAAATTTTACTACGAGATTAGGTTGTTTTTTTTATGTGATTGCAATGAATGAATTACAATGCAAAAAGCACCAGTGTACACTTTATCTCAAGTCTTCCGAAGCCATACAATAGCTTTGTGTGAAGAACAGACCAAGTCGTTATACAATGATAATCTTCATATCAAGCTGTAACTGAATGAGTGTGTCAAGGACTACGTTTACATGACACCAGAAAGCGGCTTATTGCGAGAAAGCGGGTTATTGCAACAAAAAAACATTCCTGTTACATGCACTGTAAAAGCGGCATACACTTTACTCCCTTATACATACGGCGTTGTCAGTAAGCAGTTTACTCCACAGCAACAAACATGGGATAAAAGGAAGACTTTGCTTTTGTATTCTCCATTGCTTTGCTTTATTTCCAGATATTCCAGAGTTGTTGCTGTATGTTGCAGAGTTGTTCCCACTGCACTCCCAGAAATGTTGAATTCTTTCCACTGTGTTGACATGGGCTGTTGTTGGGCTCCATCCTATGACGTTTGTTATCCCGTTTGTTGAGTGCTATGGCAGATGTCAATATTTTTAGTGGATAATTACTTAAATTTTGGTCCATTCCTCATTCAAAGCTATTGTATTGCTTCAGAAAACTTGCACAAGTCATATTGCCTACTTCTATAATTGTGCTTTTGTGTCCTTCTGAATGCAACAGTTATGAAAAAAACCAACAAAAAAACCCAGTACAATTCTTCAAAAGATTTTCCTTTTGTTCTGCAGCATTTTCTGGGTTAACTATTCCATGAATACACACTTGTTGTTTTTGTAAAACTGGATTCTACAATATTTTTACTGACTTTATTAAACTGTATTTATATAAATAAATAATAAAAAAAGTCCTTCTGATATTCTACCTTAATTTAATATGGGCTCAGTAACAATGTGTGATCTGCGAGCTTCTTTTTTATATTGTTAAAAACATTATGAATGGTCTGATGTTTGAGTCATTAATCTGAATGTGTCTTTACAAAAATTAGAGCCTAATAATTTTTAGCTTTAAGGCATGTAAAACTCGAAAATGAACTGGCAACTGAGGATATTCTTTTTGTTTTATATGAACATACAGGGGCACACTAATGTACCCCGGGGCCCATGGGCTCACAGTTCTGCTGGGCCCCCCTGCCAATTGTCCAACATGGTGGTGGTTGGGGGGTGGATGTGTTGCAGACTGTCTCTGTGTGGGAAAGTAGGGTGGTGGCCCTCCTGAAAGTAAAATGTAGAATGGGGCCCTTGTGGGAGTTGAGGGCCCTTGGGATTCAGCCCGTTTAAGCCCGTGCATTATTGTGCCCCTGTGAACACATCATGTATAGCCCCAGAGTAGCACTCTCAAGAAATGTAATATTGTATTACAATGTTTGCCCAAATGTTATAATTTAATACCGGGAGGTCTGTATATGAGCATCCACTGTGACAGAATAAGAAATTTCAATCAAGCACAATTTCCAGAGCATTTAATTTGGTGTTGTGATGAAGACAAAGGCACAAACTAAGAATAGACTGAATTAAAGTGGGCCTCAATGCTCAAACAAACATATCCTTATACAGCATACTGTACATTTGATCCAATTAAAAGCTTTGTAGTGAAAACCATGTGGGATTTATTAATGTTTCATATGAACGGTGTAATTGGGCATCTCTGTTGATATTTTCACATGTGAAAGGCATGCGAAGGACACATCCTCTTTACAGTAAATATTCGGGTAATTTCCACAACAGAATTACAAATGCACTTTTAACAAATATTTGACATGCATATTAAAAATGTGTTTTTAGCATATGCTGTCTCTTCTTACAAATCACTTTACTGGCTATAGTGGTGGATAGCTGAGGATACAGAATGCTTGCTAAGTTATATTTGTATGTTTGGAAAGGTTATATGTTTGTACAACAGTATCATTTTGGAGATCAAGCATTTGGTGGTGGTTGAGGAGATTCCCCCGCTATGATGTAACATGCTTTGAGTGCCTAGAAAAGCGCTATATAAATGTAAGGAATTATTATTATTATTATAAAGCAATTCTGATTAAAGAATAAAAAAACATAATAATAATAATAAAAACTTAATTGGGGTCTTTAAGGGCACAATAGTGAAAAAAGTCAAATAAAAAATTTGATTAATCTTTAATGAAACAATAAAGCAAACCTGAAAGTGTACTCAAGAGACAGTGTGATGTTTATTACGTTCTTTATTGCTATGTGCTCCCCATTACAACAAACAGCCTCAGTAGTGTACACTTCCATTATAACTAACAAAAGTACAAATGAAAACAAAAAGAAATGACTGCAAGCAGTTTGCAATTGAAAGTGACTTTGTATGCCAGAATATTAATTAATACTTATATGGGCAAGTATTGACGCTGACTACCACCCCTGGAGTCGCAAGTTCGAATCCAGGGCATGCTGAGTGACTCCAACCAGGTCTCCTAAGCAACCAAATTGGCCCGGTTGCTTGGGAGGTTAGAGTCACATGGGGTAACCTCCTCGTGGTCACTATAATGTGATTCGCTCTCGGTGGGGCGTGTGGTGAGTTGTGCATGGATGCTGCAGAGAATAGAGTGAAGCCTCCACACACGCTAGGTCTCCACGGTAACGCACTCAACAAGCCACACGATAAGATGCGCTGATTGATGGTCTCAGACGCGGAGGAAACTGAGATTCGTCCTCCGGCACCCGGATTGAGGCGAGTCACTACGCCACCACGAGGACTTAGAGCGCATTGGGAATTGGGCATTCCAAATTGAGGAGAAAAAGGGGAGAGAAAAATGTATAATAATTAATACTTATATGGGCATGAAAATGTGGGGATAAATACACTTTTTATTTTATATTGTATGTCTGTCTGTGGCTCAGGGATTGTCAATTTACCATCTACTTTCACTTGCATTAATTTGCATCTCTGAAAGCTGGTGAATATTATTAGCAGTGAATTCTTCATTGGTAGATAATGAACAACGATAAAATTACAACTTTTTTTTTGTGATGCACACACTGTTCACCTCAACTTTCATAAATGTAATGAGGTTTACAAAGACAAATCATACCATCTGTATTAAGATATGTCTATTGTCTATTCTAGAAGATCAAAATGCACAATAATTTTGACATTTGTCATTAGATAAAGCTACGAATTAACTGTAAAACACAGTTTTTTGTAGGATTTGTGGGTGAAGGACAAAATGAACCACTGTTACTGACAGCTTTTTCCAGTTATAATTTTCTTTGTCAGTTATTAAGTAACTTTGTCATTTAGAATTTTCTCTACACTATGTCTATTCTAAAACTGTTGTGGAACAGCTTTCCTTTATTATAACATCTCAAAAACTGAGCATGTGTTTTATTGTTGTCTCTAAAATGCAAGTTTAAATGACAACAAAAAGGTTATTCATAGGTCTACTTTTATTTATTGAATTGTTTGTTTCTTTACTTTTGTGAGCTACTGTTGCAATTCAATGGAAGCTTCACTCTACATAAACTGACTGTGAGTTTGAATTAATTGTTTGGTATGAAATAACAGATATAGTTGCACATACAACATGACTTTGAACTTCAAATCTTATTAAATACTCTAAAGTTCTCAATGGTATATACAAAAGCTATGCAGTGCCACATAGACAAACATTTGTATGGTTTTGAACATCTGAACTCCACTGATAGATTAACTGGTTCCCTTGGTATTGCAGTCGATGTATTGTGGTTGAGATCTATCCCTCGTTTACAAAAATAAATAACTTTCTTCTCCCTCGGACAAGTGAGATATCTTCTGCAGCATTTCACTGTACAGTATAAGATCCCCAGAATGTCCAGCTTTACTCCTTCAAAATCTAGCCTTAAACATTCAATTAATCTCACGATACAAATGATGGATCTCCTACATCACTGATAAAGCTGCTGTCGGCATGGTGTTGACATTTTTTCTTTGTTGGCTAAAAGTTCTGGCTTCAGAGGATAATACAATAAGACAAGATAAAAAAAATAAAAATAAAATAAACATCTAAGAGAGGCCTCAACTATGACCAACAATGAATGGGAAAACATGTTGGGGACAATTAAGTTCTTCATGAACATGTTTAAAAAAAGACATTAGGAAGAAAACAAAAAAAGTGACAGGTTTCACAGTCTACCAGAATTCATTTGATTGATGAATGGTTGAGAGGTTAATTCAAGAATGAATTAAACACTTTTGGAAGTAAAAGTAAATATTTTATGGCTATTTTTATGTTATTTCTCTGATGTATATTGGGATCTTTTTCCTATGGCTTGCACCATTTTGAAAGACATTCTACAGTGCTTCACTCATGGCTGATAGTACATTTCCTAACATATTATTAAAGTGTTCTTAAGAATGACTATTTAATATAAAATCACCAATAATGATCCTGAATCTCATATTTTAAAAATTCTCTTGTTTTTTGAATAATAATAATAATAATAATAATAATACTGACATTTTCCATATACAGTATTTACAGGAATGTTCATAAATATTAATTGGTCAAACAATTCCAAGTTTGGAGCTGGTAAAAAATAAAGCTGTAAAAAAAATTCAAAAACTACAACAATTTCCTAACAAGCACCACCGGAATCTCTTCATGTACGGTAAGCTTGCCAAACCCCCATAGACCAAGCTGCTGCGAGGTTCTGACTGCTTTTGTAAGAACTTTGGCACATTCCCCATCACAATAGTGTGATTGACAAGTGTGTTTTAAAAAACAAATACTGCTGATAGGGGAAATTGAAAACATTTGAAAGTGAACCAGCACTTTACTCTCTCTAACTTTTAAATATCTTGAGGGACGATCTGAAGGGAAAGATGAATGTTAAAAGTCTATATCTACAAAAAAACAAGAAAGACAGAGATAGTCCAGGGGAAATAAAAGACCTTCATCTTTCTACCTCAGATAATGCTGTTGGCCACTGACTCTCCTGGAAATTTTCCAACTGCCAAGGTGTGTCTTTAGCGGCTTTCTCATTCCATTGGCTAAGCATCAACGTTGCAGGCAGGTTCCTAGCACCAGGTTTGAGGTGTTTTTGAGTCTTGCTGTTCTCAGTATTGGCTTTACGAGGTGGGGGTGTGGGAGTCTGCTTTATAAGTCGGCTTTGTGACTTGGATCCCCGCTGGTTCTGGTAAGGAACTTTCAGAGTTTCACTAACTGATGTTGAGAGTGTCTCCAGAAGTTGGGAGGCTGAACTGAAGTGAACTTCCTCCATCGTCTCAGTAGCTTCGTGCAGAAGAGGAGCAAATGTGCCACTTCTCTTACTGCAGGATTCACAACAGAGCTTGTTGTAGCCTGGTATAGAGCAGTAACGAGCTAGAACCTCCATTTGACAGAATATAGACTTGTCTCCTCCACATGGCTCATCTGTTTTAGAAACAGAAAGGTTTTATTCTGTGCAGTTTTGTAGCAGTTACTCAAAGAAGTGATTTCCAATTTAGTGATTTAAAATACTCAGGGTCTTTATATCATCAATATTACCAAATATGGTGACATTGTGTTGCTTCATACACACATGCATCAAAATAGTCTACCCAGGTACAATGATTATCTGTGACAGTTTTGCCCACAATGCAAGTGAAATTGTTTTACATAATTAGTGATTTTTTCAATGGTGGTTGTTGCAATCTTTAATCAACTGTGTATCTGTGAAAGAAGAAATTCTGAAGTCCATCTTAAACTCAGATGTGGCCTGGCAGATGCTTCAGCGCATTGTGTGGTGGAGCCACTTATGTGTGGGCAACCTGAGTTTGAATCCAGCTTCCCACTGTTTTTTTCTATTGTTTTAGGATCTCTGACTGCCCTGTTCAGTGAGGTCTGTAATAACTAAAATTCCCCATTCATCTCAATGGCAGTTGCTCGGTTGGCAGAAGTATTTGATTTAAAATCTGCCATTTTTGCTAATGGGCACTCAGTTCTGGACACAAATGTTTTTGAGCCAATACCCTGAGCTGTAAATGCCATGGCACCACCAGAACGCGCACAGTCCCAAGCACTTCACTAGAAACTATGTTGCTTGCCAAATTTTGAATCACAATACACAGCAGTTTTTGAATGGCCATCTATGGAGAAAGATTCTGATTGCTCAGTTACAATAATGCTTTCTTTCCCATGATGTAATCAGTTGGAAAGAGAATATTACATTAATTTGTTTTTTAAAGTGATTAACTATACGCTACATATTGCTGATGAAATGTTTATTAGACATTCTTTGTGCAAGCTGTTTTCACCCAGACCACTGCTTAAGAGAACATGTGGTACATGTACTTTTTTTAGTGCTAACAGCGATGGACCAATCACAGTCATTTGCGATTACAGGATAGAGCATTTAATTTCATGATTTTCTAGAGATTGCAGGGGAGGATGTCTGATTGCATTTCAGATTCCAATCTTTGGAATTAATACATCTAAAAAAGCATTCTGTTATGTGTTTGAATGTTCCTAGAAGACAAAAAAAGTATTATAACTTTAATTTGGAGGATTCTCACAGGTTACATTTATTAGCCGACAGCATTTACCAGCCAATGGTCTTAACAGAGCCATTCCAGTTTTCCAAAGTTGGACTACAGACTATTTGTTGCCAGGTGAACCACCAACTGTTTTTTTAAAAAAAAAATTTTTTATTACAGATGAAAGGATGCAAAATGCCTCTAGCTCCCTAAGGAGCCCCACTTTATACACATCTAAAAAAAATCTGCAGTGTGTCGTAAGAGTACCATTTGTAAAGGTTAGGGGGTTTGTTTACTTTCCACTGAGATAGGTGTGGTTTCATTCCAGTGTGACTCAAGCTATTAAATGAGAATTTAAAGAGGTATTATGCAAGCAGATGTAAGAAAGTGCTATTCACAGTCAGTACATTTATGCGCAGTTATAATAGAGCTCACTGATTCTTGAGATAAGGGACAAAACATGTTTTAAATCTTAATTTTTCTTTTTTAATACTAAATTAATGATGAATAATGAAATGGATGCATTTGTAGACAAATGTCTCAGCTAACGAACCATGTAAGGGAACAGGTTTTTATATAAATGCTTTTTATCTGAAAATTGAAATGTATTCACTCCATAACTTACATCTTACTGTAATTTTTGTCAACTCTGTCAGACACACTAAAAAGCATGCTATTTTAATTTGATCCATCCAACAAGACTGTAAAGTCTTTATTTATCTAAAAAGGAGTATGACTTTAAAATCAGTAAAGGAGTTAACTGATCAAATACATTCATTTTATTTTTTCTGTTTTAACAATATTCAAAAAATTCTGACTGAGTTGACATCATTTTATATATTTCCATCTTAACCATGTGTTGTACACTGGAGCCATTTTGTTTGTTTGTTTTTTATAGAGGCAGTTGAAGCTGCCTCTATAACCTAAACTAAAATGGCAAAATTATTCCACAATTCTTAACAGAAATGATCAAGGGATGACGGTGTTGACATGTTAAAGCTGTAAGCACGGAGACTTAAACATTGTTTAAAATAATAAAATATATATATATATATATATATATATATATATATATATATATATATATATATATATATAAACTTACCAGACCACGTGTCCTACAGTTGCATCCATCATGAGCAGGTGGTGGGAAAGGGGTACTCAGTTATAGCTGACCATGACATTGTCTGATTTATTCAGGATTATAAAACAATTTGACAGAGTTGACGCAAAGTGAGAACACAACTTTGAAAGGCATTTTAGGTGGAAAATATAATTTAAAGTTTACTTTATGTATTGTTTGATATCTTACAGATCCCTACATTTCATTTGATATTTATGAATTGGTTGCATTTTTAAACACTTTGTTTGGCAGTTTAACATTGTGACCTCTTGCTGAGGACAGGTTAAGTTACATGTACTTCCAAGTATAGAGCATGCATTTAAAAAAAATCAAATCAAATTATTTTCAAATATGGGCTCTATTTACGTGAGCATGCAAAGCGCTGCGCTTTGTGCTACGACCGTGCGCAACGTCTTATCCAGCTTTCATGAGAGATCAAATTCTAAGCTAAATTTTGTGCCAGCGCAAGTGGGCGTGGGTGGGAGTGTTTGCGCTATTGTGGGTGTATGCACGCAAACTGTGGGTGTATTGTATTTTAATGGAGAGGCACAAAGTGTAATTTTCCTGAGAAATAGGTAATTGCGCTAAGACGTTTGAAAACCCCGTCTTAACTTAGCGCAAAGTTTAAACTCAATTTCTGCATTTGCAGTTTGGAGATTCCACCAGCAGATGGTAATAAAGTTCATGTCCTAACTCTGAAAATATAGTGGAACATCAAATTATGTCCCTGAAAATCAAATATAAGAGTCTTATATGAAATTTGTATTTATATTTTTACGAGATTTGTGTTAAACTATCAATAGGTCATGGTTTATTTTTCAATTATTATTATTATGTTTAATTTTACAATTGTATTTATGGTCTAATTTATAGGCCTAAAGGTATTTTTCCACCTGTTGTCGTAGAGTGATTTTTAAGTCACTGCAAAACGGACCGGTGGAAGAAGTTGGAGAGAGTAAAATGGGGGGAGTGGTATTTAGCTGCCTTTGCTTTTGATATTCCCCCTTCTAGTCGTTAATTTTTTATGTCCAGAGGAGATATACGTTTTATCCCTGTTTCTAGTCAGACTGAATGCATACATTTACCATATCCACCAGTAAATTGTGCTAATAAGTAAAGCCCTATTTGGATGCAAGTAGTTAAATTAAAGCCAGGGGCTCACAGGCTGAACAGTGCAGATTCACAGGCTTTTAACCTTAACCTGGGATTATTTTACCAGCCGTTTTATAGAAGGTAAAAATCGCTGTAATCTTTTGCAGCGCTGGAACGTGAAAGTCCAGAAAAATTACTTACAGATGGCTGATGATCAAATTTGTTATTTATTTGATAAATAGCTGTTAGCCCTGCAACAAATGTTCGACAGCTAATGAATGACCTAAATGTTCGTTTGTTTAACAAATTGCACACTGCATTCAATTATTTGTGAATGTTCAGCTTCTTCAGCTGCATCAACATTAATTCCATCATTTCATATGTCCCAAAAATGTACGTCCCTAGCATTTGCCATGATATCTTGCATTGCTGCATGTCACCTCTGTCTTTTGGAGCATGTATATAATGCCAAGGCAAAATGAGTTTCAATAAACGTGTATTGTACGCATACTGTACAAAGCCGAGCAACAACTGCATTTTCAAGGTCTGTTAGTCCAACATAAAAGAAATCAGACTTGTACATTTTCAGCTGGATTAAAGCATATACATGACATTTATTTAGACTAATTACTGTTTTAGTCTGACTTTTGAAGTGCATGTGATGCCTGTTAAGATCTATTTTCCTCACTCTTATCAGTGGACTCAAGACTCAGCGTTCCAGGAGTCACGTGACACCATGCGAGGGTCGGACGTGTGAATGGCGAGCTCTGCGCACTTTGCTAGTTTTAATACTTTTTATGTCATGAACCGGTGAGATTTGATACACTCTGATTCTTAACTGTTCTAGGAAGACAATATGTCAAAGAATTCAAAATCCTCGGTCTCTGGAGACATTAAAAGGCACTTACGTGCTCTTGTTGAAGCCCCTAAGCAACAGGCCGAAAGCCCAGGACTCAATTTGGCCAGTGCGGTGAAAGAGATTCAGCATCAACTGTTGAACATGATTGCAATGCTGACAAAGGTCGTTACTGACTTGGAGGAGCTTGCTGTAATACGACGAACAATCACTGCCATGGAGATGAAATTCACTGAGATGGTCACAAGAGTTTCAGATGTTGAGAAACGGATCGATTATCTGGAGTCATCGGAGAGCTGGTAATCCGCTAGCGACCAAGACAGACTTGGTGATACTCTCTATGCAGCCGAGTGGGCCTGACTCACTGAACATTCACTTGACTGTCCGAGGAAACTGAGCGCCTTCTTTGTTTCTTTTTGTGCTGGTTCTGCCTTGTGGCTGGAGTTTGTTTTGTGGGATAACACTCCTTCGGGACAGTTTGTGGATGAATCTGCACGTTCTTTGTGCTTATGCCTCATATTGGTTGGAGTTTGTTCTGTGGAATATTTCTTGCAAAACAATGGATTGATTAGGGCATTTGTTGCACTCATGTAATAGCCAAGTGGGCTTGACTCACTGAACATTCACTTGACTGTCCGAGGAAACTGGGTGCCTTTTTTGTTTCTTTTTGTGCTGATTCTGCCTAGCAGCTGGAGTTTGTTTTGTGGAGGAACACATCTTCGGAACAGTTATGTGGATGAAACTACACATTCTTTGTGCTTATGCCTCCTATTTGCTGTGTAATTCTGTCTCACAATATTTGTACAGAAGCACCAGACTTGAGCAATCCAACGGCAAAGTTGTCGTGGGGTCTCATTAGGCATACATGTACTGTTTTTATTTAGAGGGATGGACACCGGTTGGCGCTGTCGTGCGCAGGGTTAATGCGCACATTTTTGGGAAGTTTGGGAAGATAGGGGGTGGACATGTTTTCTTTAGTGCTGGCTCAAATAAGAGCAGGGGAGTCATTACATTGATAAGTAAGCATCTACATTTCAAATGTATCAAACAGATTAATGATAGATTAGGAAGAGTCATTATTGTTTTAGCAGAAATTCAGGGGCAAAGGTTGATTTTGGCTAATATTTACGCACCTAACGCTGATGATCAGGGCTTTTTTATAGATCTTGAAGGGATGTTGCAAGCCGCTGGCACCCCTCATGATATAATATTGAGACTTTAATCTTTTGATGGACTCAGTCCTTTATCATAGTGAAGCAAAAGTGTGTAAGAGCAACACTGATGCTTCACAGGATGTGTAAAAATCTTGGTCTTACAGATATTTGGAGACTTTTGAACCCATCTGGTAGAGATTATACATTTGTTTCATCAGTCCATAAGATTTATTTTAGAATAGATTTCTTTTATTTTTTTTATATCTAAGTCCCTCATTTCATCTGTTGTTGATTGCTCAATTGGAAACATAGTCTCAGATCTCGCCCTGGATAGTTTAGAGGTGTTGCCACATACAGAGAAAAAAAATCATATAGTTGGCGCTTTAATGTATCCCTTTTGCAAAATCCTGCATTCCAACAAATGTTAAAGGCTGAAACCAATGTTTATATGGAGACCAACTGGTCCTCAGTATCCTCTGTGGGCGTGGCTTGGGAGGCACTTAAGGCAGTTCTTAGTAGTGCCTGACCGATATATCGGTCTACTACTTTAACTACTATAACTGACGGTGGCTCTGCAGACAGGGCAGAGTTAGGCGGTGCAGAGTTGAGCAGTCTCTTTTCGGTAAATTGCTAACTAGTTTGTGAAGTACATACTGGAAAGTTATTAAACAATGACCCCATAACTTTCCATTTTCAATATAACTAATATAATGTTAACTCTGTCCCTAACAACCATGTCACTCAATGTCTGTTTGCTATTAGCCAGCTATAGTTTGTCAGTGCTGATCGGACGTAAACATTAATTCTTTAAATATTCCCCAAATCAATCGTTAATTCCCCTTTTGAGCTAAATTCCTTGCATATAAATTGTGAGCAGATCCAACGAGCCTGTCGTATTAACATATTTAATAGTGGAAAATTTTAGTCAGATTTCTAATCTGTTCGTTTGCATATTTTTCCCTACATTATTTTGGTGGTTGAATGTGGCCAAGATTCTTAAACTAATTATTTACATATAAAACCATACACAAGAGATGCTGAATTTAACAATCTATAGCTTTGTATATATATTATTATCTGTAAGATATGATTTAAAATCATTGCATGTCGTATTTACAAAGTTATGTCGACATACATCATAAAAACATTTTGTGGAATTTCTACTCAGGCAGTGAATAGAGTACCAATTAAAAGTTCTCTGAGCCAATGGAATCACTATGTCGTCAGGTTGGGGCTCAATTTTACGAGCGGACTCATTTGATCACAACACTGGCATGGCATGAATGTGAGCCAAGAACCACGGAGTACAGTACTACAGGTGCATCTCAATAAATTAGAATGTCATGGAAAAGTTCATTTATTTCAGTAATTCAACTCAAATTGTGAAACTTGTGTATTAAATAAATTCAATGCACACAGACTGAAGTAGTTTAAGTCTTTGGTTCTTTTAATTGTGATGATTTTGGCTCACATTTAACAAAAACCCACCAATTCACTATCTCAAAAAATTAGAATACATCATAAGACCAATAAAAAAAACATTTTTAGTGAATTGTTGGCTTCTGGAAAGTATGTTCATTTACTGTATATGTACTCAATACTTGGTAGGGGCTCCTTTTGCTTTAATTACTAACTCAATTTGGCATGGCATGGAGGTGATCAGTTTGTGGCACTGCTGAGGTGGTATGGAAGCCCAGGTTTCTTTGACAGTGGCCTTCAGCTCATCTGCATTTTTTGGTCTCTTGGTCTCTTGTTTCTCATTTTTCTCATTTTCCTCTTGACAATACAGAGTTCAGGTCTGGTGAGTTTGCTGGCCAGTCAAGCACACCAACACCATGGTCATTTAACCAACTTTTGGTGCTTTTGGCAGTGTGGGCAGGTGCCAAATCCTGCTGGAAAATGAAATCAGCATCTTTAAAAAGCTGGTCAGCAGAAGGAAGCATGAAGTGCTCCAAAATTTCTTGGTAAACGGGTGCAGTGACTTTGGTTTTCAAAAAACACAATGGACCAACACCAGCAGATGACATTGCACCACAAATCATCACAGACTGTGGAAACTTAACACTGGACTTCAAGCAACTTGGGCTGTGAGCTTCTCCACCCTTCCTCCAGACTCTAGGACCTTGGTTTCCAAATGAAATACAAAACTTGCTCTCATCTGAAAAGAGGACTTAGGACCACTGGGCAACAGTCCAGTTCTTCTTCTCCTTAGCCCAGGTAAGACGCCTCTGATGTTGTCTGTGGTTCAGGAGTGGCTTAACAAGAGGAATACGACAACTGTAGCCAAATTCCTTGACACGTCTGTGTGTGGTGGCTCTTGATGCCTTGACCCCAGCCTCAGTCCATTCCCTGTGAAGTTCACCCAAATTCTTGAATCGATTTTGCTTGACAATCCTCATAAGGCTGCGGTTCTCTCGGTTGTTGTTCATCTTTTTCTTCCACACTTTTTGCTTCCACTCAACTTTCTGTTAACATGCTTGGATACAGCACTCTGTGAACAGCCAGCTTCTTTGCCAATGGATGTTTGTGGCTTACTCTCCTTGTGAAGGGTGTCAATTATTGTCTTCTGGACAACTGTCAGATCAGCAGTCTTCCCCATGATTGTGTAGCCTAGTGAACCAAACTTAGAGACCATTTTGAAGGCTCAGGAAACCTTTGCAGGAGTTGATTAGCTGATTGGCATGTCACCATATTCTAATTTTTTGAGATAGTGAATTGGTGGGTTTTTGTTAAATGTGAGCTAAAATCATCACAATTAAAAGAACCAAAGACTTAAACTACTTCAGTCTGTGTGCATTGAATTTATTTAATACACGAGTTTCACAATTTGAGTTGAATTACTGAAATAAATTAAGTTTTCCACGACATTCTAATTTATTGAGATGCACCTGTATACTGCAGGGACTGCAATTAACCACAATAAACTTGTTTTCTGAAACACTTAAGGAAATTTGATAATTTCTAGCTTGTTTGATTCAGAAATGCAAAACACTGTGTGTGGGAAGAAATTAAACTTGAGAAAGAGTACATTATTTATGAATAACAGATCTTGCCAAAACTTCATGTAGTTCTACGCTTTTAGGCATTACATGACCTAATTAAACATTTTCGAGAGCTTTCTCACACATAATGTGGGTCTAAATAAATTATGTGAGACGGGTAAAAACGTTGTTAGAACTTAGTCGCCAGAGAGCAGTTGAAAAGTTCACAGAGCACAAAGGCTTTCTGGCAAATTCACTGTGGTCAATAAGTTTTAAAAGCACTGTGTATAATTTCATCAATGCTGATGAAGCACAGAACAATTTGTTCATTGTGTAATAAGTGCCCTTCCCTTTAACTATAGTTCCATTTGTTGAATAGAAAGCAGAAACTGATCAGCCATTAATCTAGGGCAAGGCTATTCAAATCTAGTCCTGGAGGGCCACCAATAATCCTGAAGACCTTGATTAGCATGTTCAGGTGTGTTTGATTAGGGCTGGAGCTAAATTCTGCAGGATAATGGCCTTCAAGAACCAGATTTGAATAGCCCAAATCTGGCCACCAATTCTTTCAACAAAGTAAACATCCTTAGCCGGGTTCAGAAATATAATGGTGTATATGTTGTCTTACCATGGCAGGGTCCTGGTTTGCAGGGTCTCTGGGACTCTGGCTTCTCGCCTGTGCAATGATCGCCAATGCGACATGTGACCAGGCGATGTGCCACACCCTCTCCACAAGTCACTGAGCACTGAGAGATGAATGAGATGGAGGGTTATGGGAAGTAAAACATTGTGAAACTGGACATCCTACCACTGGCAAACAATTTAAAACATCTGGGGTTTTAAAAAAATATATATGGTGCATACCAAGTTTATGGTCAGCCTTTCCAATAATTATACAAAAAATCTATCCAGTATGTGCCTTGATTTTTCCTAACAACAAGTGAAATGTTCATTGACACAGCTCTAACACCTAGGTGTTAATCTGTTTGCTTGGGGTCAAAATCAATACCACATAGGCTGGGTCACTATAGAGGATTACCGCTACCGAACTGCGTGCTAGTTCTTGCTCTATATCTCTGTTTACTGTTTAAAGAAATAGTAGGTAACACTTCACAATAAGGTTCCATCCATTAACATTAGTTAATGCATTAGGTATCATGAACAAACAATGAATAATATATTTCTTACAGCATTTATTCGTCTTTGTTAATGTTAGTTAATAAAAATACAATTGTTCATTGTTAGTTAATGTTAGATCATAGTGCTTTAAATAATGTTAACAAATACAACTTTTGATTTTGAAAATGTATTAGTATATTTTGAAGATAACATTTAACCAAGATTAATAAATGCTGTAAAAGTATTGTTCATTGTTAGTTCATGTTAACTAATGTTGTTAACGAATGTTAACAAATGGACCCTTATTGTAAAGTATTACGGAATAGTTCACCCAAAAATGAAAATTCTGTTATTATTTACATTTATTTCCGAACCTGTTTACTGTTTAATAATTCCATGGAACACTAGGATAATTTAGAAAGAATATTAATGCAGCTATTTTCCATATATTAAAAGTGACCACGTCTGTCAAGCTCAAAAAAGGCTCAAAAAAGAAATCTTTATCCGCTATTCCCTGAAAATAACGCTAGCTCTCAAATTAAATTTGGTGCCTATGGTGCAGGCTGGATGTTAATGAACTATTCTTTTAAATATTATACAAAGACATGTGGGTTTGAAACTACATGATGACAGAATTTTCAATATTTGGTAAACTATTCCTTTAAAAGCAAATCAAAAGGTTTCTAAACAGTCTAAAGGATAATCAATTCCTGGATAATAGATTCAAATTCGGATGCAGTTGGGTAATGAGAAATCGTCATGGTTACTTGTGTAACCTCCGTTCCCTGATGGAGGGAACGAGACGTTGTGTCAATGTAGTAACACTAGGGGTCACTCTTGGGAGCCCGAGACACCTCTGGTCTTTGATAAAAGGCCAATGAAAATTGGCGAGTAGTATTTGCATGCCACTCTCCCGGACAAACGGGTATAAAAGGAACTGGTATGCAACCACTCATTCATGTTTTATGCTGAGGAGCCGATATAAGGTCCGGCCATTTCAGCGGGTAGTTCAGCGTTGTGGCAGGAGGGACACGTCTCGTTCCCTCCATCAGGGAACGGAGGTTACACAAGTAACCATGACATTCCCTATCTGTCACTCACTCGACGTTGTGTCGATGTAGTGACACTAGGGGTCCCTATACGAAACACCACAATTGGCTGAACTGTGTTACGTGAACTGGCGGTGTGTGGTGGACAGACTACTGTGTGCCTCATAGCCAGCACACCAGGTCGACACGTAACCTCCCCCAACATATTTATGAGTGTCGAACGGCCCTTTTTGGGGACAAGTCGACTCCCCAAAAGATAGAGACAGGCTTAACCCAGTCATGGCCTCTTTTCCCCTGCTCTTTTTCCACTCCCTAAAAAAGAAGGGGGGATTATCCGACTGGGCCGCCAGGTCTAGTCGGGGGGTGTCCCTCCCAAGGGGAAGACACCGTGGAGACCACACCTCGCCCAAAGAGGGGGGGGGGACATTTAAGTGGAAGAATACGTCACTTGGTCTTTCCAACCATGTGGAGAGCCTTCAAGGTAGATCCTGCCCAATGGGGGAGGAGTTACTACAAACATGGAGACTGGGGCAGAGGGGTTCTGCCCAAGGAAGACGCAGTTTGCCAGCAGGGAAACGAACTAGCAGAAGATATATATCGCATGGGGTTAGCCTTACAGGGAACCGCCACATGCGGAGCACCTACCCCAGAACAGGGCTCTTAGTTAGCGCGTGTACTGGGCCGGCAGCGAGTCTCTCCAAAAACTCGACTGCCACAAGGCTCGGAGGAAGTCAACCAGGGAACAAAGTTTGTGAACACTACTGGGAATTAATGGCGCACGTCTTCAGCTTCAAGGGAGGTGGAAGGCGCTATATGCAAGTGATACACCCGGCCAGCTATCCGCTTGTTGCATGCCACTACCTGGGATGAAACCGGTTCCACCCGGCGGTTGTAGAACCTTGCACAGGTGTTGGGTGTTGCCCAGGCCGCTGCTCTACAAATGTCTGTTAGAGAGGCACCCCTGGCCAAGGCCCAGGGAGCCGCTATACCCCTGGTAGAATGGGCTTGTAGCCCTATCGGAGGTGGCATGTCCTAGGCGACATATGCCATAGTTATGGCATCAATGAGCCAGTGGGCGATCCTCTGCTTGGAGACAGCGCTTCCTTTCCGCTGTGTACCAAAGCAGACAAAGAGCTGCTCAGAGATTCTAAAGCTCTGCGTGCGATCCAAATAGATGCGTAAAGCGCACACCAGACACAGCAACGACAGGGCTGGGTCTGCCTCCTCCTGGGGCAATGCTTGCAGGTTCACCACCTGGTCGCTAAAGGGGTGGTGGGAACCTTGGGCACATAGCCCGGTCAGGGTCTCAGGATCACGTGAGAGTAACCTGGACCGAACTCCAGGCACGTTTTGCTGACAGAGAATGCTTGCAGGTCACCTACCCTCTTGATGGAAGTGAGCGCAGTCAGGAGGGCAGTCTTCAAGGAGAGTGCCCTTAAGCTCGGCTGACTGCAAAGGCTCAAAGGGCGTTCTCTGTAGACCCTGAAGAACTACAGAGAGGTCCGATGAGGGAACGAGGCGCGGTCTGGAGGGATTCAGCCTCCTGGCGCCTCTTAGGAACCTGATGATCAGGTCGTGCTTCCCTAAGGACTTACCGTCGACTGCGTTGTGGTGTGCTGCTATGGCGGCAACGTACACCTTCAAGGTGGAAAGGGACAGCCTCCCTTCCAACCTCTCCTGCAGGAAGGAAAGCACTGATCCGACTGCGCATCTCTGGGGGTCTTCCCGATGGGAAGAACACCACTTAGCGAACAGACGCCACTTAAAGGCATACAGGTGCCTTGTAGAGGGGGCCCTAGCCTGAGTGATCGTGTCTACCACAGCATGTGGTAGACCGCTTAGGTCTTCCGCGTACCATCCAGGGGCCAGACATGGAGATTCCAGAGGTTGACCTTGCACATGGTCTGTGCAAGCAGGCTCACTGGGGGAAATGCATATTTGCGCATGCCAGGGGGCCAGCTGTGTGCCAGCGCATCTATGCCGAGGGGGGCCTCGGTCAGGGCGCACCAGAGCGGGCAGTGGGGAGGATTCTTGGGAGGTGCACCTGTGCCTGTCGAATCGACTCCAAACCAGCTGGATCACCTGAGGGTGGAGTCTCCACTCTCCCCTGAGGGTAACCTGTCCTGACAGCGCGTCCGCTGTAATGTTGAGGTTGCCCGGGATGTGAGTGGCTTGCAGCGACTTGAAGTGCTGCTGACTCCAGAGGAGGAGACGGCGGGCGAGTTGTGACATACAACGAGAGCGCAAACCGCCTTGGCGGTTGACATATGCTACCGTTGTTGTGTTGTCTGTCTGAACTAACACGTGCTTGCCCTGGATCAACGGCCGAAACCTCCGCAGGGCGAGCAGAATTGCCAACAACTCGAGGCAGAGGCTGGCAGCTGCGTGCCCGTTGCAAACAGCGCCCCAGCCCGTTTTGGAGGCATCTGTCGTGACCACAACGCGCCTGGAGACCAGTTCTAGAGGAACACCTGCCTGTAGAAATGAGAGGTCGGTCCAAGGGCTGAAAAGACGGTGACAGACCGGAGTGATGACCACGCGACGTGTCCCGTGGCGCCATGCCAATCTCGGCACTCGAGTCTGGAGCCAGTGCTGAAGCGGCCTCATATGCATCAACCCAAGCGGGGTGGCCACCGCCGAGGATGCCATATGCCCCAGGAGCCTCTGAAAAAGTTTCAGTGGAACCGCTGTCCCGTGCTGTTGAACGGGAGTCTGTGCAAGGCCCGGTTCAGTACTCGCAGTTCCAAGATTGGTTGCAACCCACCGCCTTTCTTTGGTACGATGAAGTAAGAGCTGTAGAACCCTTTCCTCATCTCGGCTGGAGGGACAGGCTCTATCGCGCCCTTGTTCAGGAGGGTCGCGATCTCCGCACGCAAGGTAGCGCCGTTCTCGCCCTTCACCGAGGTGAAGCGGACGCTGCTGAACCTGGGCGGGCACCTGGCGAACTGAATCGAATAGCCGAGTTGGATGGTCTGGGTCAGCCATCGCGACGGGTTGGAAAGCGCGAGCCACTTGTCCAAACTCCGGGCGAGGGGGACCAAGGGGATAATTGTGTCGGACGTACCGGCAGGTGGGGCCTCTCGGCGGGGCGGAGCTCGAGGTGCCATGTCGAGGGGACTCGAGCCTCGTGGTCGTGCTGAGTCGAGGGACATCGAAGCACTTATCTGGCTCCTGTCGCCCACCATGAGATTGGCCGAGGAGGGGGGAGGAGGAGTCTTGTCCCCAAGATCCATCGGCACTAATCCCGTGTGGGGGTATTTGTGCCGCAGCTGGGCGCCCAGGGGCGGGGAGTCCGCCACTGGAGCGCCAACCCTGCCAAAAAGGGACGGTGGATGGCGGTCGTGACGATGGCCGTGCACACCGGACATGTGACCCAGGAAACAAGGAAACTGCTCTTTTACTGAACCTTTGGGTACTGCAGCCTCTGGGGCATGTGGCGAAAAAAGAAACAAAAGATTTTCCTTCCGGCCCTCCCCCGGGGGATGAAGTGGTCTGTGCACCAGCTCCAGAGAGATGGGTCCCTTTGCCCCTGTGTCGCCGTCTCAGGGGCGCTTTGAAGCCTTCCTCGGGTTCTTGGCGGCCGGCCGTGAGACGGGGGTGTCTGCTTCCTGCGATGGGCTGCATGCCGGGGCCGGGCTACGGGGGCGGGCTGCAGTGGAGCTGGAGATGTTGCTGCAGGGGGACGCCCTTGGCGACGAGCAGACAGGGTGCGGGATCTTGAGCCACGCCGGAGCAGGATGTGCTTTATAGCCTCCGTCTGCTTCTCCGTCGAGAATTGCTGGGCAAATTCCTTGATGGTGTCGCCAAACAGGCCAACCTGGGAGGGCGTCAAGGAACCATGCCATGTCGGCCACTCGCATCTCTACCAAGATGAGCCAGAGGTGGCGCTCCTGGACCACGAGAGTGGTCATCGCCTGCCTGAGAGTCCACGCTGTGACCTTCGTCGCCCGGAGAGTGAGGTCGGTCGCCGAGCGCAGTTCCTGCATCAATCCCAGGTCAGAACTACCCTTATGCAGTTCTTTTAGCGTCAGAGACGACGTAAACCTACAGGCCTTGGACGGGAGCTTCGGGCGCCCATGCCAGGTGGTGGCGCTCTGCGGACACAAGTGCACCCCGAGCACCTTTTCCACCTGGGGGATCACCGAATACACCCTGGCCGCTCCACCATCAAGGGTAGCGCGAGCAGGGGAGCTGAAAGATCGGGACCGGGCAGTAAAAGGTGCCTCCCATGACCTTGTCAGCTCCTCATGCACTTCCGGGAAGAAAGGAACGGGGGCGGGGCGCGGCTGTGAGCGGCACCCCGAGCCCAGGAATCAATCGTCGAGCCGCGAGGGTTCAGGGGAGAGTGGACCCTCGCGGCCGCCCGGGAAAGCATGTCTGTCATTTCCACATCAGCCTGAGACTGGGCGACCGTTCCCGAAGGAGGAAGCCCAGCCGAAGCCTCAGCGTCAGACCGGACGAGCCCGCTCTCTGATGCTGCGCTCGATAACTCACCATCTTCCGGGGCGCAAGACGAGATGTCGAACCTGCCATGAGACGAGCCGGCGATCTCGTCCGAGCACGCGAATGGGGCAAGCGAGCGTGCTGGGGAATGGGAGGTCTGTGGGGGGATACCCGGTGGAGGTGGTCCCACTGAGGTCCCCAAATCGCCCCCAGTGCTAACCGGCACGACAACGATAATAATTAGCACTGTTGAAATTAAAGATTTAACGCGTGTGATAAATGTAAAATGTTGAACACATTTTTTTAAAGTCATTAACGCATTTACCAATTTATCATTAGATTCTGAAATTTTTTTTGTGTGAGTTCTAAACATTGGTTGGAATAGGACGGAACCTCAAATGCACAGCAGTGATTCTGTGACAAAAATAAAGTACTAATGACAAAAATCAAGTACTTTGTGGCCTTTGAAAGATGACATTTAATTACCACAGAAGCATGTCAATCTATCACCTAAAAGCTAAATACACAATACATGGCACTGATGAGGGACCGCAGCATCAGGCTAGCTTGTTGCAGTTCTCCTTTGGAAGGTCTGTCGACTATCACATGCACAGCAAACTAAAGCTGCCTTCACGTGACTTACTGGAGTGAAGCATATGGGTTTCCCCTGTACTGCGTTGTGCTTTCGTCTTACCAGACAATTCGGATGAAGTATAATTACGTGGGCAGTGCCAGCGCAAAAAGCAAAACAAGATGTTCTCTGCAGCACTTTTTATGTGGAGTACAAAGTTGAAAGAATCATCGTTGAATCGACTGTTGTACCAAAGTAAATAGCCACAGCCTGCAAGCTGATTAATATTGTGTATGAAGAGGGTTTAAGAGATTTAATGTGCATTGCAATGAATACGCAACTTATGGGGACTAATATTTTATTTAACCTCCCACTTAGATTTGAGTAAATGTTTAATGTTACTTGAATTGATGCTCTTTTAGTGCATTTCTATCTTTATACTGTGGAAGGCTTTGTTTAGTAAATGTAAATAAAACATTGTTGCTTTATAATGTTTTCTTTTCTAAAAAGGAACATAATGCATTTTGACCGGAAAAGAAGTATATTTTGAGTCAAATTTCAACACTTTCAAAATCTACAATTAATCAGAATAAACAATGAAAAATCATGCGTTGAATCGTGATTAAATATTTTAATCTATTGTCAGCACTTAATTATTCTGTACTGACAGCAACAAAACACAAAAGGACCTTAGAGAGACCTACCTCTGACCAAGCCCCGGTCCTCCATTGGGCTGGGCAGGGCACTCTGTTGCATGGTCTCCTGATCTCAGGCTTTTCTCCACTGCAGTACTTGCTATGGATGGAGCGGTTTGTGCCTTCATGAAGGAACTGCACACAGCGTACGGTGCGGATCTGGTACCCCAAACTCCCACAAGTTTTAGTACAGTGCTCCCACTCCTCTGTGATCCATCTGTCAAAAGACAGATTAAATGTGGTTCAAAAAATGGATATTATCCATAATAAATAATCAGTTGCACTTCATAGTATTGCACTCTCTACACATTTTTATAATACCTGTAGTTGCTACAGTATCATGCTTAGGTCTGTCCCACTAATTTAGAATAAAACTGCAGCATAATGATTTTCCTCCTTAAAGCGAAATACGCCACTACCATCATCAAATGGAACTGCAAAAACAAAGATTGTTTTCAAATAGGTTTCCGAACATTCCTGCATTGGTGAGACAAACAGATAATCAGATAATAGGCCTCTCTCAAAAGGAGCAATGTTTTAATAGCACCAAAATGTTACTCTTTTCGGTGAAATCTATGTATAGGAGAATGTATTTTAACATTCATGCAACAATTCCTTGTCTCACAGTAGACCAGATGCTAACAAATCTAGCGGACAAAATGAATCAAACGGACTACTTAGCACTCAGAATGTAGTCAAGGGATGTAAACGCTTGAGCTGATGAACTAATCTGTAGTGGAACCATCTGTAGATTCTTCAAAAACCTCAAGATTACTACTACATCTATTAAGAATACATCCACAATAGACATATTAACTGTAAATAGCATTTTTTATTTATCTACACTGACAATGCCATTGTTTTTAAACTAAATAAGTTTAAAAAAAGAATTAAAGTATATAAAGAGACAGTGGGTGTTTGAGAAGGTAAATACAGTTTCATTATCAGTCAAATTAAAATAATACATGAAAAAAGACAACTACTACATTAAATCAATGAACAATCAAGATAAAATGTATGAGAGAGTACAAAACAAATAATTGCAATGAGTTCAGTTGTTATTCAAACAGATCTAACTGGCTCCTTTTTTATGGCTATAACTAAAAACATTATTTTTTTATTTTTTTGTCTTAAAAGTTGCCATGCAACCTCTGTGTCTGATAATTTTTTTCTGTAATAGGCTATCTGGGTTAAAGACACAAAAGAGAGTTTGTGGTGTGTAGCAAGAAGATATATTTGTTCTCAGTGATTGATTCAATGGGATCTAATTTTGTGAGTGCGCAAAGCGCAGCACTATGTGCAAAGACTGTGCACTACATCTTATCCAATTTCCGTGTGATCGCTAATTCTAAGTGCAATTTTCGTGCAAGTGGGCAGGGGTGGGAGTGTTTGCGCAATCTGTGGGTGTATGCGCGCAAAATGTGGGTGTATGTGTGCAAACTGTGAGTGTATTGTATGGTAATGAAGTGCCGCAAAGAGCAATTTGCTATTTTCCTGAGAAATAGGTAATTGTGCTAAGATGTTTCAAAACAAGATTTTTCTGTTTTCAGCGCAAAATCTTAATTCAGTTACTACATTTGCAGCTTGGAGATTCTACCAGCAGTTGGTAATAAAGTTCATGTCCAAACTCTGTCTTATGTCCCTGACAATCGCTGTTTTATGAAACAAAAATTTAGATTTGTGTTAAATTATCTAGAGGTCATGGCTTATTTTTTAATTATTATGTTTATATTTATGATCTTATTTGCATCGGTATTTTTCCACCTGTTGTCGCAGAGTGATTTTTAAGTCATTGAAACTTATGCTAAAACTTAGAAAAGGAGCGTTGAATAAAGATGGTTAAGTTGATTTCAGCTCCTTAGTGTTTGTTTGTATTTATTTGCTCATAGAAAATAAAGGAAAATTCACACACATCAAATTCACCTCTGCAAAACCTTTTGATTATTTTATCAACACATTTCTCATGGTATAAAAGAGGTGAATGAAGAGGAATCTTCATTTGTTTTCTGTGGGTGTTTTTAAGGGAATGTGGATCTTTCAGATCAATTTGAGGCGTGCCTATGGTTTGCATGTTCCACATTTTATCGTAAGTGTGTCATGCAGTGTGGGACTCGCACTGATCTGGTCTTGGTCTTGACTCAGTCTCGCCCTGCCTTGGTCTTGACTTTGTCTCAACCCCTCAAAGTCTTGGTCTTGATACACTCTGGTCTTGGTCTTGACTTGGTCTCGGTTTAGGTGGTTGTGGAGGGGGACGTGGTCATGTGTCTGAAGTGGTAAGAGCCATCACCTGGTGATTACTGACTCTAAACACCTGTGTCTCATTTCAGTGACGGTGGAGACGGGCTTTAAAAGGCCGGCGGAAAGCCAGACAGAGGTCTGAGTCGCACACACATAGTGACGCTGAACACTGGAAAGCTATTTCTTTTATTGTATCTGATGAGTTTATGTTGACTGTTATCACTGAAGTGGATGTGCGTGAACCAAAGTTATTGCTGGAAAACAGAGTTTGAGTGAAATCATGAGAATAAAAAGAACTGCAACGCCAACGCCCGCTTCCTTCTTTCCAGCCCACACTTAAAACTTTACAGTGGTCTTGACTACAACACTGACAAATAAGCCATGCATTCCATACAAGAGACATTACAGGTCATGCTAGCTACTGTACAACACTCATGTCAAAACATAGAAACAAACAGATGTTTAGAAAGTAGGTCTTCATGTCATATTTATAATAAAGAATCAATAACATGAATATGCATGATTTGTTTTTCCATCAACATAGCAGCCAATATGAATAATGAAGAATAACCACTGTCTTACCTAAAGCAGCAAAGGTCAACACTTGAACCTACATCATATTTGTCACCATATGTTGTGCCCATCGACAATGTCAACTTGAGATGTTCTTCAGAAGTCAGGATAAAATAAAGTGGGGAATGCCAGTCTAACATGTTCAAGGAATAAGTCTGATGAATAAATAAATATTTTGCACTTAAGTCATCACTGTGCAATCTTTTGTTGATCCAAGGTGCATACAGACGCCACAACTTCAAAGGCGCATTTTGATAAAACTTGAATGGAATAATTTTTAATGCTACCAAAATGTCATAAAAACAGTTTGTTTCATGAAACAAACTACGTGTTTATTATAAAACAAACATTTACAATATTTTTAGAAACTACTAAATTTTCTCTGCGTACACAACCGATGTAGAACATTGCTCGGAATCACTGATCCAGAGTCTTTTCTCATCCCATTCTCCCAGTTACAGGGAGCTGTAAATAGCATTCCAATTTCTCCCATTCTTTTAAATAGAAGTGACTCATCTTGCTAAATTGTCTCTGGCCTGAAACGCTGTAGAACTACAATGCCAATCATGCACTACATGTCCTCTCTGAAGTTTGAACACTTTTACTCCTGATTTCTTGCAATACAGGGACAGTAGAAGTGTAAAAAAGCAACACGTTACTTTATTTAAAAAATAACTGATATTATGGTCTAAAATAAAAAATATTGCATTCCTTTACTCATTACTCGAAAAACAAATTTGATTATGTAACGCGCATTACTTTTATCGTGTTATCCCCAACACTGATCTTGAGTATAACTAGACAAATGGATTCCTTCCCATTTCTGGGTAGATCAATTCTGTCATTTGAATATATAAATTTGGGTTAATTTATGTTCATTTTTTTCTTTCGTTTTATTTACTAACAATTTTACAAAAATTCTTTTTACATGGCTCGTTGTACATATCATGGCAGATTCTTGCTGAAATGAACACTAGTGGCGCTACAGCAACTACTTTTATTCACTTTCACACAAATCATGACTAAAACGCAGATCTGATCAGATCGCTCTGTTCCCCAGAAAATGATATCTTATGACTTCAAAACACTTTTACTATAACACATGACTTGTAAGGCAATACATTTTTATATTTGCATTACATAGCTAAATACATTTACAAGCTTATTTGAGCACATTCAAATTGCAAGGTAGCTCTTTATAGGAATTACAGAATGATATATAGTTACTGATATAGCATAGCACTTGTGTGCAGATTGTATTACACGTCCTGATGAGTACCCAAGTAGATATATAAGCTGAAAGTATAATAGAAGCACCACAAAAAGATGTTTTCTTGCATTTTTCATCTCACATTTGTTTTTTATTACTCTATCAGTTAGATTTAAGGTTTAGAGCAGGGAGATTGGGTTTTGTTCATTTACAATTCAATAGAGCATTCACTTTAAACCTTACCTGCTTGGGAGAACATTTAACTCCCTTTTAACACAACACAGTTGAATTTTCACCTCAGAACTGCAGAGAGTATGTGTAATGAAACACCTGTTATATTGCAAAAATGTTGCCACAGTCACATCATTTTTATGAGATCAGGCTGAAAAAACTGTTAGGACAATGGGCTGATCATCAGGTTTGTTTGGTCTTGTCCATGTGATTTCTGTGTTTCCCTTGTGTATCTGTTTGTTTTTCAGGTGCCATGTGCTGCTGCAGCCACAGGGTTTACCAGCAAGGGCTGGTTTGGTGCAACAACTCATTATCATGATCAGCAGCACCTGTTCCTTGTTTCCCCAGTTCTATTTATTCCCCTAGTGTGCTGTCTTGTGCCAGACTGTCTCAGTCATTGTGGTGAGCAGTTCAGCCTTGTCTTTCTCCGGTCGGTTTGTTCCTGTTTTTTTTTCTGTTTTTTTCTGTTTTGTCTGCCCAGTTCTAGATCTCTGACTCTGGTTATTTGATTTTTTTAGTTTGCCTACCCTGCTCTGGATTTGTTTGCCTGGACTCTTCTCTGCTCTGTGTTATGGAATGTGCCTGAACTGTGTTTATGAGCCTGCCTGCCCCATTTAGATTTGTCTGTCAATTCCCTGTCCTGCTGTGTAATTTTTTTTAGTATTTTTCCCCTAGTGATTTTAATTTCCCCTGATTTTTTCACCCTCCCTTGTTCATCAATAAACTGTGTTTTTTTTTTGTTATTTTTTTTTACCTCTGCTCTTGTGCCCTCTGTTTCCAAGCATGACAGTTCAATCTGTGCAGAGGAGATCAATGTCCAGTCTGCCATGGTACAGCAAGATGTTTTTTCAGTTCAGTTCTCCCAGTTTTCTTCCTCCCATCAAGCCATGGAAGCCATGGTGGCTCAAATCTCAGAGCTCACCCACCAACTCAAACAACTTCAGACATTTGCAGCTTCCATCCCAACCAGCACTGGAGCTGTGCCTCTACCCACCTACCTGCTATTCCGTTGACCCTAAGACTTGCCATTCTTTCCTGTCACAGTGCACAGTGTTCCCTTGTATTCTTTCTACAACCACTGTTTGGGATGGCAAGTTTCCTTTCTGCTTTACATTTCAAGACTTCTCTGCTGAGATGATTAAGGTGTTTGATCGGTCGGTTCACAGTAGGGAGGCAGCACGACATCTCCTCAACTTGCGCCAGGGTGGTCAGTCTGTTTCAGACTACTCCATTGACATTTGTATCCTGGTTGCATTCTGCGGGTTGAATGATATAGCCCAGCAGGACCAGTTCCTGCATGGGCTTGCGGATCACATACTGGATGCCCTTTACACCCTTGATCTTCCAATGTAGTTTAATCACTTGGTAGATCTCGCCATCTGGGTTGATGGTCACCTGGCCCAGCACTCTCTTCTCCGAGCTGCTCATCATCCAGAAAGCCATGGTAAATCATTCACCTCGTCTACTGGACTGGAAACCGAGCACATGCAGGACCCATTTAACCCCTGTGGAGAGGCAATGTCAAACTATCCAGGGGTTGTGTCTGTACTGTGGAAGGTTGGGGCACTTCCCTACTGCATGTCCTATAAATAGCATGCCCTATTAAAAGCCAAAGCTCATCAGCGGCTCGGGGAGTATTGGTGAGTGTCACACCCATGGTCGATTCACCTGCCCTTTGCACTCTCCTTCCAGACTTGTTGCAGTGAGAGACTTCCTCTCATCAGTGCTTGGCACAGATCGACTCTGGGGCTGAATGCAACTTCATCAACTCCACTCTGGCAGTTAAATGGGGACTGCCATTGAAGTTGAAGCCTCCCCTCTGGGCCAGTGCCATAGATGGTTCCTCCCTGGCCAAGATTACAACTGCTACCGTGCCGGTGAGTCTACTTATCTCCGGCAACCACCAAGAGACAATTGTGTTTTTCCTGATTAAGTCACCTGAAGCCCCTATTGTCTTAGGATATTCCTGGTTGACTAAACATAACCCTCACATTAACTGGGGGGAGAATTCTGTTTGCTCATGGGGTTCTTACTGTTTAGCCTATTGTCTGGGATCTACCTCATCTCCTGTCTCTTCTGTTTCTGTATTGCAGGACGAGCCATTCAATCTCTCAAGGGTTCCTGCCATCTACCACGACCTGGGTCCAGTCTTCAGTAAGTCCTGAGCCACATCTCTCCCTTCACATCATCCTTATGACTACACCATTGACCTGCTGCCTGACAGTTCTCCGTCTAAGGGATGACTCTACTCCTTGTCTGCTCCTGAGCAGAAGGCTATGGACACTTACATTAGGGAGTCTCTAGCAGCTGGTCTTATCCATCCCTCTTCCTCGCCAGCCTGTACGGTGTTCTTCTTCATGGGGAAAAAGGACGGATCACTTCGGACCTGCGTCGACTACCAGGCCTTAACGACATCACCTGTTGCCGCTCATGTCCTAGGGCTCAACCATCTTCATGAAGTTGGACCTCTGTAATGCTTACCATCTCATCTGGATCAAAGAGGGGGATGAGTGGAAGACAGACTTTAACACCCCCACAGGGCACTTTGAGTACTGTGTGATGCCCTTTGGCCTTACCAATGCCCCAGCTGCCTTCCAGGCACTCATCAAAGACGTACTCAGGGATATGATGAACGGATTTGTCTTTGTGTACTTGGACGATATTCTCATCTTTTCCCAGTCTCTTCAAGAACACACACAGCACATCACACAGGTGCTGCAACTGCTGCTAGAGAACAGCTGTATGGTACCTTTTCCACACACAGTCAGTTCTGTTCCTGGGGTTTATCATCTCAGATCAAGAAATCTGTCGATACAGCCAAGGTTAAAGCCATCTCCGACTGGCCTATTCCTGACTGCGTAAGTCCTTACAATGCTTCATGGGCTTTGCTAACTTCTACTGTCACTTCATCTGAAACTACAGCCAGGTGGCTGCTCCTATCAGTACAGTCCTACAGTCCTCACTGCCAACATCCTGCAGTTCCAATGGATGCCCGAGGACCAGTAAGCATTTGATATCCTGATGACTTAGTTTACCTCCGCTCCTGTCCTGTCTTCACCGGATCCTGAGTCCCAGTTTGCAGTAGAGGTGGACACATCGGTGCCAACATTCTGCAGTTCCAATGGACGCCCGAGGATCAGTAAGCCTTTGATAACCTGAAGACTTATTTTACCTCTGCTCCTGTCCTCACTGGATCCTAAGTCCCAGTTTGCAGTAGAGGTGGACACATCTGACACTGTTGTCAGAGCAGTCCTTTCACAACGGTTCATTGAAGATAGCAAAATGCATCTCTACGCCTTCTCCTGTCATTTGACCTCCACGGAATGGAACTACAACATTGGCAATAGGGAGTTGTTGGCTGTCAAGTTCGCTTTGGAGCAGTAGCACATTTCTAGTCAGGACCAACCATAAGAACCTGGAGTACATTTGATCAGCCAAACGACTGAACTCCCGCCAGGCCCGGTGGTCCTTTGTTTTGTTTTTTGGACATTTTGACTTTACTCTGTCCTACCGTCCAGGTTCCAAGAACATAAAGCAGGACACCCTCTCTCGGATCTACAAACCTGATGAGAGCATGCCCTCTGACACTATCATCCCTGACATTGTCGCTCCAGTCACATGAGGCATAAGTCAACAGGGCTTTGAGAGCTGCCTCTATCATAGAGTGTTGTCCTAAAGGTTGGTTGTTTGTACCCAAGTCGGTCTGATTGGCTGTTCTCCAGTGGGCCAACACCTCCAAATTCATCTGCCATGCAGGTACCAAGAGGACTTTGGCAGCGATTCAGCAGAGATTCTGGTGACCATCTTTGAGGACTCCCGTCAGTTCATCACATCCTGCTCGGTCTGTGCTCAAAGAAAGACCTCCAGTCAGCCCCCCATTGGTCTCCTGCAACCACTCCCTATTCCCTCCCACCCTTGGTCACACATTGCCCTGGATTTCTTCTCCGGTCTCCCTCCCTTCAGGGGTAACTCTGTTTTCCTTATTGTGGACTGCTTTTCCAAGGCGGTACACTTTATCCCACTACCCAAGCTCCCATCGGCCAAGGAGACAGCCTAACTTGTTAAAAACATCTTTCGGCTCAATGGAATTCCAGTAGATGTGGTCTCTGTCCGAGGTACCCAGTTCATCCCACACTACTTGAAAGAGTTCTGCCAACAACTGGGAGCATCTGTCAGCCTTTCCTCTGGTTTTCATCCTCAAACCAATGGGCAGACCGAGCGGACCAACCAAGACCTTGAAAGGATTCTTCTATGCTTGGCATCTCAAAATCCATCCTCTTGGAGCCAACAACTACCCTTAGCCGAATACAAACTTCCTGCCTGTGTTGTCAACAGGTCTTTCTCCCTTCCAACGCTGCCTGGGCTATCAACTTTTGGTCCCAGCCCAGGAGCCCATTGCCTCGGTCCTGTCTGCCCATGCCTTCATACAATGATGTCGGCGCACATGGAGATGTGCCAGAGAAGCTCTCCTCAGAGCCCGGGGGGGGGGGGGGGCGGCGCATCATGACACATGTTGATCGACACCGCAATCCTGCTCCCTGTTACATTTGTAGCCAGAAGTTATGGCTTTCAACCAAAGACCTCCAGCTTAGATGACCTGCAAATTTTCTCCCCATTTCATCTGTCCTTTTACTCTAACCAAAGTCATCAGTCTGGCAGCGATCCATATCAAGCTTCCCCCCTCTCTCAGCAGGGTTCACCCAGTTTTCCATGTTTCCAAGATCAAGCCTGTCCACCTTTGTCCACTGAACCCTATCATTTCAGCCCCTCCTCTTCCCCCCGGCTCATTGATTGAGCTCCTGCCTACACTGCCAGGGACGACTGGGAGGGCTATGGTCCAGAGGAAAGATGCTGGGTTCTGGCTCTGGACATTCTGGGCCGCACCCTCATCGTTTCATTGGCAAAGGCCTCCCCCTTGGGGAGCGCCAGGTGGCTGACAATCAGGTTTGTTTTGTCTTGTCCATGTGTAGTATATTAGGTGCAGAAGAATGAACAATTGCTATACAAAATGACTTCAATCCAGGAAAACCCAACCTTTTAACCCTGGAATTCCTCAAAGCCATAAAACTAAGAGACTGCCAAAGATGGTGCCTTTAAGTGCACCAGGCAGCAAACATTCCAAAGGACACACAAAGGAGGAATAACCTTGAAACTATGAATCTGTACATTTGGTGCTGAAAGTCTCCCAGCTGAGTCCTGTGGCCCCCTTTCACCAAACAAAGGAAAATCACACTCCCCTCTGGGAGTCCCCTCTTGGGAGACTGAAGCTCCTTTTAGGTTGTTGATTTGTGATAATTAACGAGTGCCAAATGGCTGGCAAAGGAGACTAACCATACTGCTAAAACAGCATGATTTAAAACAAAAGGGCCATTGGTCAGAGAGGCCCCTGCAACCCACGGGACAGTGATATGGGGCAGACTCAGCATGACCTTCTGAACTTTTCCACACAGGCACCAAACTTTTGACTCTATGCATGCATGTTGGACAGAGCGTACAAGATAATTTTATATCCCAGGCTTAGCCTGACTATATAATCTAAAATAACAAATAATCAAGCATCACCATGCTCTAAGTTAATCGAGTAACCATTATAACTTTTAATCTGGTATCCTATTAGGAAGCTCTCAGTCTAGGAACCTCCTTCTTGAAGTTAAACTCAAGAGAGCAAGATCTGAAGCCATAAAGATTTCACACAATTCACAGTAATTGTGGTTTAACCCTCTAAATGCACAGAATCTACCTGTTTGTACCAAAATGTACACAATGTGCCTTGCTAGATAATTCTGAAAATGATGTTATGACCTGTGATCACTTTTATAACTGACAAATTAATGACTATAGCCTGATGTACCTTTTAAAATACGTGAAGTAATTTGTAATCACTTTAAACTGACAAATCGATGATTATAATCCTTAATCTTGTATTATCCATGTTGTAAAACCAATGAATTAACCATTATGATTTTTAATTAGGTATTTTTATGTTTTGTTAATGGCACGTTGAAATATTCATGAAAGTATGTCGTATTCAGTATGTAAATGCTTGCTTGTTTACATAGAGAATGTTGATGTTAACGAATGTCATGTCTCTTGCACCATTTTCAAGATACAACATTTCCAAAGGATTGTAAATCAACTTCGAAAAGGAAGGAATGAGTTGACCATGTGACTCTGAAAAGTCACTTCTGATTGTCTCAGGACACCTTTGGGGTGCGGCCAGTCTACACTCAAGACTCTTGTACCAAGGAAGAACGCTCGAGTTCTCTTCTCTTGCTTCTTCACTTCCTCTGCAGCTCTGCATCCTCCGTGTTCTTGCCATCCCTCAAGCCCCGGCATCCCTCAAGTTTTGTACCATGTAGAAGTCCAAGAAGGCTCGGACGCCAAGTTCCGAGGAAGCCCTTCTCTTCTCTGCGCTACGACTCACCAACGTGACAGGGAGTCGTGAGTCCTCCATGCGGAAGGCCTAGCTTCAAAGCCCTACCTCATCATCCCAGCAACAGACATCCTTGATCTTAAAAGAGGTCCAAAACATCGACGGAACAACCACTGATGGAACAACGTTCTACAAATAGCCAAAGAACCAAGCAACGCAAGGAAACACAAATACATCTACAGATTTTGCTGAAAGTGCTGGTGTCTCTTTAATATAATTCGAGTTACCTGAATGCAAATCGAGTTAGACTGAATTAAGTATCAATGGTTCTCAAGGCATTGTCTACAGACCCCATAAAGTTCATTTTCTCTGTATAGTTCAGTTTATTCACCTTCTGTAACAATCTACTCACAACCTGTTTCCATATTTGTCTGTGTGTTAGATTCGTTTTTATGTTTAGATTAGCAATAAAGTCTTGTTTGTATTCAAAGATAATTTGACTGTGGTATATTTTGATAAATAATCTCATCACTTCATTTTTCAAAGATCCAGCCCTGAAGCTATACTTAAAATATGTGTGATATTATTTTCAATAAGCCATGAGAATAATATTACTCCAATAAGTGAATTAATCACAATTCCCTTATTAAAGCTAATTCCATACAACAGAAATTGTGAGTGGATAAAACGAGACATTATATTATGTTTGTAATGGTGGACAATTTTATTCAGACAAATATTCTAATTATTTGTCATTTATCCTTCTTATAATGGTTGCTGAACAAGACTAATTCCATTATAAAATTCCTTACATAATGACTTAGACATACGGACAGTTTAATTTAATTCCTAACACACATACTGTTCCCTACACAATGATGGAGGTACGTGGGCACTTTAACCCATACCGTGCACATTTATACTACCTAAATTCCTACACATGTGATTTTCTGTGTGTCCCTTGTGTGTCTGTTTGTTCAGGTGCCATGTGCTGCTGCAGTCACAGGGTTTCCCAGCAAGGGCTGGTTTGGTGCAACAGCTCGTTATCATGATCAGCAGCACCTATTCCTTGATTCCCCAGTTCTATTAATCCCCCACTTGTGTGCTGTTTTGTGCCAGCTTCTCTCAGTCCTTGTGGTGAGCAGTTCAGCCTTGTCTTTCTCCTGTCTGTTTGTTCCTGCTTTATTTTCTGTTTTGTCTACCCGGTTCTAGATCAATGACTCTGTATATTCGAGTTTGCCTACCCCTGCTCTGGATTTGTTTGCCTGGACAATTCTCTGCTCTGTTTTATGGAATGTGCCTGGACTAACCCATTTGGATTTGTCTGCCAATTTCCTGTCCTGCTGTCATTTTTTCCCCCCTTAGGATTATTTGCATTTTTCCCTGACTTTTTCACCCTCCCTTGTTCCTCAATAAACTGTTTTATTTATTAATAAAAGTGTGACAAAAACCTTTTTATAATTGATTATTTTAGTCATGCACAAGAATAAACATAAATAAATAACTGTAAATCAGTCAAACCACTACTCACTCTGAAAGCTTTGTTCGACAGAATCCACTGATCATGGATTTTATGAGCATCAAGTCTGAGGGAAATACTCATGTTGGAATATAAATGGATATATAAAACATTAAATTCAATTTAATGTCAACAACTCAGCTGGAAGACTGGAATATTACTGAATATTCACCAAGTAGATTCATTCTGGAAATAATTTTAAGGCTAAGAACCAACAGCAGAAACTGCAGAACATAACCTCTATTCAAAGTAATGATTTTTTTTTTTTCACATGGATATTCTGATAAATTCTCTATTGACTGATATTTCAAATCAACCGAGCCTATCATAGACGCACAGCTATGACATATCACCAATAATTTATTACTGTTGGTGTCTGATACACAGATGAAACCAGATAAAACAGTAAAAAACTGTAAAGACACTTCAGAGATCTGTCAAAAATTCATTTTTTTTTTCTTTCTTCAGAACACTTAAATCCAGAGCATTTAAAATGTCAAGGCTAATAGGTCAAGAAGAAGAAAAGTGATTTGAATAATGATTGTGAGCACAAAAGTTTTCTCATACTACTATAAAGATTATTATACTTCATCAACCTATGTCCTTCAATGAAAATGAGTTTTACTGTGCAAAGAAAATATACACAAAGTGGCACGTGTAGGCTGATTCAGTATGAAGGGTCTTAATAATGGAATTTTACAATTTAAGTACATTCTTTGTATTATACATAAAAGCAGCTCATGGACATGTGATAAATAGAAACAAAACAAAGGTGAGCTACAGTATTTTCTACGACTGCTATAGAACAGGAAAGAATGTATTTTAAATCTTCAATAACCAGTTAAACACGATCAAGGCTACACATTTAGTTGAAAGCTATTCCCCGATGTGAAACATACAGTACATGCAAAATCACATTCTGAGATTTCCGCTTAGCCTCTGAAAGGAAAAATAAATGAAGCAAGACCACCCTTTGCTAAACTGCAATCAAAACTCCGCTCCCAGCTAGACTGAAAAAGCATGAGTACTTATATATTTATTTAGTGATGTTTAGATTTCTCAAGGCTGAAAAGTCTCCATGGGATATATATTATGAACCAAGAGATTTGGAGTTCACATACCATGACAAGCTATTTTAGCTTTGGAACAAATCCATGAGTACAGTTACTGGGTCTAATTCACAAATGTACACATGTTTTATATCTCATTCACAACAGGTGTATTCACACATACATTTCTTTTTACCCTCGTTCTAATTTTGATGACACCGGATTATTCTAAATGAGTGAGTGAGTGCCTGCAGTTATTAGCATAAATAGCATAATACATGGCCAAACCACAAAAGGGCTTCCCGCACAACACTCTCTAAAGATGCACCCCAAGATCTTCCAGTAAAGCCCAGTGCACCATTCTCAAAACTAGTTGAAACACAATAAATACATTTTAAAATTTACATTTATTCATTTGGCAGATGCTTTTATCCAAAGCGACTTACAAAAGAGGAATACATTGTAAGCGAATCATCTTAAGGAGACAAAAAGTGCTGTATTATAAAGTTTCACTAGCATCAGAATAGTAGTATTCAAGACAGATTAAAGTGTAATTTTATTTTTGTATTTTTTTATAAGCCTACACTACATTTGATTGTATTTTGGACCTCTCATTTGACAACTGTATATATATATACTATATGCCATGCAGGCTCCATTTTTATGCAGAATCTATCCCAGATCGAGCTATAACACACACAATTTTTGTAACTCTGAAATATATGGCCAAAAGTATGTGGACACCCCTTCTAATTAACAAGTCATGTTACTCCATTAATTCCAGTGAAGACAAATCATAATGCTTCTTCATTCAATTGCATTCTAGGGTATTGTGTCCTTCCAAATTTGTGACATCTGTTTGGAGAGAGCCCTTGTCTATTCCAGCATGACAAAGCTGCTGTGCACAAAGCGAGGTCCATAAAGAAAGGGTCTACTGTGTCAGATGTGGAAGAACTTGACTGGCCAAACCCCAGATCTGAACCCCACTGAAGAACTTTGGGGTGAATTGAAACTCCAACTGAGAGCCAGGCCTCATCTTCCAACTTCAGTGCATGACCTCACTTGATGCTCGTGTTCAAATGGGAGCAAATCCCTGAAGCCATACAGGTATATCCCTATATATACCCTGTCGCTATCCCTACAGTGTAGAGGAAATCCTTCACAGAAGAGTCAAAGCTGTTATTGCAGCAAAGGGGGAATTGATGCCTATGTTTTTCAAATTAAATGATCATCAAGCACATATGGTGTCCACAAACTTTTGGCCACATTGTGTTGGCAAGATTTATTGTATGGCCACTTAGTTATTTAATTTTTTAATAATAATGATTATATGTAAAATAATAATAATAATAATAATACATTTAATGTGAGTCAATGATGTACTGTATGTATTCGTGTGGTCTGAGTTGGTTAATTTTTTTAAACCTAAATAAAAAATTATATACATACAGTATATGTATATGTGTGCAAACTTATTTATTTATGAATCAAGATTTCAGATTAAAAACATTTACACACAGGTTTTACACACAAATACATACTGTATGTATGCATGGTTAGGTGACACCTATTGTGAGTACAGTTACAAATTTTTTAAATTTAACTTACTGTGGTTGTGTACAGTCCTGCAAGTTACACATTCTGCGAATAGGTTTGGGTTTCTTGCTAATGTCACAGTAGCCTCTGTGCACCACTTTGTTGTCACCTTTTTTACGGCACCCATATTTGGTGTACTGGAATCCTGAAGACCAATAAATAAAAGAATATTAATTTAAATATATATATTTTTTTAAGTGAACCAGCCCTTAATAACCAACCAGAAGTACAGCAATCTGAGCTGAAAACAAAATTCCTCCACCAAATGTGAGTACAGTGACTACAATGATTATCTCCTGAAAAATAATATACTCAAAAAAGTACACTGCCTGGCCAAAAAAAAAAAGTTGTCATTTGTATTTAAATAAGCAGATACTTAAGAGCCTATGACTGGATCATTATTTCAGTGATTCATATGTTTCAGCTGGCAACAATTCTTTTAACCCCAACTGATGCAGTGTGTAGCTTCTCATTTCTTAAATAACCATGTCGGAAGACGTATCCCGTGGTCGTGGAAAAGATGTGACTGTGTTTCAGAAGGGGCAAATGATTGGCCTGCATCAAGCAAAGAAAACGTCATGGTTACTGGTGTAACCTCCATTCCCTGATGGAGGGAACGAGATGTTGGTGTCGATGTAGTGAAACTAGGGGTCACTCTTGGGAGCCCGAGACACCACTGGTCTTTGATAAAAGGCCAATGAAAATTGGCGAGTTGTATTTGCATGCCACTCCCCGGGACATACGGGTATAAAAGGAGCTGGTATGCAACCACTCATTCAGGTTTTATGCTGAGGAGCCGATATAAGGTCCGGCCATTTCAGCGGGTAGTTCAGCGTTGTGGCAGGAGGGACACAACATCTCATTCCCTCCATCAGGGAACGGAGGTTACACAAGTAACCATGATGTTCCCTATCTGTCACTCACTTGACGTTGGTGTCGATGTAGTGACACTAGGGGTCCCTATACAAAATGCCACAAGGCTGGCGGGCAGACTTGCTGTGTGCCTCATAGCCAGCACACCAGGTCGACACGTAACCTCCCCGACACAGTTATGAGTGTCGAACTGCCCATTTTGGGGACAAGTCGACTACCCAAAGATAGAGACAGGCTTAACCCAGTCGTGGCCTCTTTTCCCCTTCTCTTTTTCCACTCCCTAAAAAAGAAGGGGGATTATCCGACTGGGCCGCCAGGTCTAGTCGGGGGGTGTCCCTCCCAAGGGGAAGACACCGCAGAGACCACACCTCGCCCAAAGAGAGGGGGGATATTTAAGTGGAAGAATACATCACATGGTCTTTCCAACCATGTGGACAGCCTTCAAGGTAGATCCTGCCCAATGGGGGAGGAGTTACTACAAACATGGAGACTGGGGCAGAGGGGCTCTGCCCAAGGAAGATGCAGTTTGCCAGCAGGGAAACGAACTAGCAGAAGATATAGATCGTATGGGGTTAGCCTTACAAGGAACCGCCACATCGGAGCACCTACCCCAGAACAGGGCTCTTAGTTAGCGCGTGTACTGGGCTGGCAGCGAGTCTCTCCGAAAACTCGACTGCCACAGGGCTCGGAGGAAGTCAACCAGGGAACAAAGTTTGTGAACACTACTGGGAATTAATGGCGCATGTATTGAGCTCCAAGGGAGGTGGAAGGCGCTATGTGCAAGCGATACACCCGGCCAGCTATCCCGGGCTTATCCGCTTGTGTTGCGTGCCACTACCTGGGACGAAACCGGTTCCACACGGAGGTTGTAGAACCTTGCAGAGATGTTGGGTGTTGCCCAGCCCACTGCTCTGCAAATGTCTGTTAGAGAGGCACCCCTGGCCAGGGCCCAGGGAGCCGTTACACCCCTGGTAGAATGGGCTGGTAGCCCTACTGGGGGCGGCATGTCCTAGGCGACATATGCCATAGTTATGGCATCAATGAGCCAGTAGGTGATCCACTGCTTGGAGACAGCACTTCCTTTCCGCTGTGCACCAAAGCAGACAAAGAGCTGCTCAGAGATTCTAAAGCTCTGCATGCGAGCCACATAGATGAGTAAAGCGCGCACCGGATACAGCGACGACAGGGCTGGGTCTGCCTCCTCCTGGGGCAGCGCTTGCAGGTTCACCACCTGGTCCCTTAAGGGGTGGTGGGAACCTTGGGCACATAGCCCGGTCAGGGTCTCAGGATCACGTGAGAGTAACTTGGACAGAACTCCAGGCACGTTCTGCTGACAGAGAACGCTAGCAGGTCACCTACCCTCTTGATGGAAGTGAGTGCAGTCAGGAGGGCAGTCTTCAAGGAGAGTGCCTTAAGCTCGGCTGACTGCAAAGGTTCAAAGGGGGCTCTCTGTAGACCCTGAAGAACTACAGAGGTCTGATGAGGGAACAAATGCGGTCTGGAGGGATTCAGCCTCCTGGCGCCTCTTAGGAACCTGATGATCAGGTCGTGCTTCCCTAAGGACTTACTGTCGACTGTGTCGTGGTGTGCTGCTATGGCAGTAACGTACACCTTCAAGGTGGAAGGGGACAGCCTCCCTTCCAACCTTTCTTGCAGGAAGGAAAGCACTGATCCGACTGCGCATCTCTGGGGGTCTTCCCGATGGGAAGAACACCACTTAGTGAACAGATGCCACTTAAAGGCATACAGGCGCCTCGTAGAGGGGGCCATAGCCTGAGTGATCGTGTCTACCACGGCAGCTGGGAGACAGCTTAGGTCTTCCACGTCCCGTCCAGGGGCCAGACATGGAGATTCCAGAAGTCTGGGTGCGGGTGCCAGATGGTGCCCCTTCCCTGAGAAAGAAGGTCCTTCCTCAGGGGAATTCACCAGGGAGGAGCTGTCGCGAGGAGCATGAGGTCCGAGCACCACATCTGGGCAGGCCAGTAGGGTGCTACCAGAACGACCTGCTCCTCGTCCTCCCTGACCTTGCACATGGTCTGTGCAAGCAGGCTCACTGGAGGAAACGCATATTTGTGCATGCCAGGGGGCCAGCTGTGTGCCAGCGCATCTGTGCCGAGGGGGGCCTCGGTCAGGGTGTACCGGAGCGGGCGGTGGGGAGGATTCTTGGGAGGCAAACAGGTGCACCTGTGCCTGTCGAATCGACTCCAAATCAGCTGGACCACCTGAAGGTGGAGTCTCCACTCTCCCCTGAGGGTAACCTGGTGTGAAAAAGTGCATCTGCTGAAGTGTTGAGGTTGCCCGGGATGTGAGTGGCTTGCAGCAACTTGAAGTGCTGCTGACTCCAGATGAGGAGACGGCGGGTGAATTGTGACATACAACGAGAGCGCAAACCACCTTGGCGGTTGACATATGCTACCGTACGTGCTTGCCCTGGATCAACGGCCGAAACCTCCGCAGGGCGAGCAGAATTGCCAATAACTTGATGCAGTTGATGTGCCAATGCAGTCGCGGACCCGTCCAGAGGCCGGCGGCTGCGTGCCCGTTGCAAACAGCGCCCCAGCCTGTTTTGGAGGCGTCTGTCGTGACCACGACGTGCCTGGGGACCAGTTCTAGAGGGACACCTGCCCGTAGGAACGAGAGGTCAGTCCAAGGGCTGAAAAGATGGTGACAGACCGACGTAATGGCCACGCAGTATGTCCCTTGGCGCCATGCCCATCTCAGGACTCGAGTCTGGAGCCAGTGCTGAAGCGGCCTCATATGCATCAACCCGAGCGGGGTGGCCACCGCCGAGGATGCCATATGCCCCAGGAGCCTCTGAAAAAGTTTCAGTGGAACCGATGTTCCCTGTTTGAACACCTTCAAACAGGCCAGCACCGACTGGGTGCGCTCGTTCGTAAGGCGCGCCGTCATGTAGACTGAGTCCAACTCCAAACCGAGAAAAGAGATGCTCTGAACCGGGAGGGGCTTGCTCTTTTCCCAGCTGACCCGAAGCCCTAGTCGGCTGAGGTGTGAGAGCACCAGGTCCCTGTGTGCGCACAACACGTCTCGAGAGTGATCTAGGATTAGCCAGTCGTCGAGATAGTTGAGAACGCGAATGCCCACCTCCTTTAACGGGGCAAGGGCAGCCTCTGCGACCTTCGTAAAGACGCGAGGAGACAGGGACAGGCCGAAAGGGAGGACTTTGTACTGATACGCCTGACCCTCGAACACGAACCGCAGGAAGGGTCTGTGTCGAGGAAGGATCGAGGCGTGGAAGTACGCATCCTTCAGGTCTACCGCCACGAACCAATCTTGATGCCGGACGCTCGCCAGAATGTGTTTTTGCGTCAGCATCTTGAATGGGAGTCTGTGTAAAGCCTAGTTCAGAACTCACAGGTCCAAGATTGGCCTCAACCCACCACCTTTTTTCGGTACGATGAAGTAGGGGCTGAAAAACCCCTTCTTAATCTCGGCTGGAGGGACAGGTTCTATCGCACCCTTCTGTAGGAGGGTGGCGATCTCCGCGCAAGGTAGCAGCATTTTCGTCTTTCACAAAGGTGAAGTGGACACCGCTGAACCAGGGCGGATGCCCGGCGAAGTGAATCGCGCAGCCGAGTCGGACGGTCCGGACCAGCCCTCGCGACGGATTGGAAAGCACAAGCCATGTGTCCAAGTTCTGCGCAAGGGGGACCAAAGGGACAATGTCATCGGACGTACCGGCAGGTGGGGCCTCGCGGCGGGGCGGAGCTCGAGGTGCCACACCACGTCGTGGCCGTGTTGAATCTAAGGACATCGAAGCACTTACCTGGCTCCTTGTGACCACCCCGGAACAGCCTGGGACGGGGGAGGAAGAGGCCTGTCCTCGTGACCCGTGGAGACTGTCACATCGGGGGCGGATTTGTGCCACAGCTGGGCGCTCAGGGGCGGGAGACCGCCGCTGGAGCGTCAAACCTGCCAAATAGTGTGGTGGACGGTGGTCGTGATGATGGCCGGATATGTGACCCAGGGAACAAGGAAACCACTCTTGAATACTGCAGCCACTTGGGCATGCAGTGCAATTAAATGCAAAAGGTAACAAAAAGATGGAGATCTGCTTACCAGCTCCAGAGCAGCAGGTTTTGTTGTCCCTGGGTCGCCTGTCTTAAGGGCACTTTGAAGCCTTCCACGGGTTCAGGGCGGCTGCGAGACGGGTGGCGTCTGCTTCCTGCGGTGGGCTCCACGCCAGGGCCAGGCCGAAGGGGCGTGCTGCGGCGGAGCCGGTGCAGTCACCGCAGAGGGACGCCCTTGGCGATGAGTAGACAGGGTGCGGGATCTTGAGCCGCGCCAGGCCAGGATATGCCGGCTAGCACCAATCTACTGCTCTACCATCGAAAACTGCTGGGCAAAGTCTTCGACAGTGTCGCCGAATAGGCCCGCCTGGGAAATGGGGGCTGCAAGGAATCGTGTCTTGTCGGCCTCACCCATCTTGACCAGGTTGAGCCAAAGGTGGCGCTGCTGGACCACTAGTGTGGCCATCGTCCGCCCGAGAGACCGCGCCGTGACCTCCATCGCTCAGAGAGCGAGGTCGGTTGCCGAGCGCAGTTCCTGCATCAATCCCGGGGCGGAACTACCCTCGTGCAGTTCCTTTAGCGCCTTGGCAGACTTGCAGGAGAGCCATGGCATGCAGGGCGGAGGCGGCTTGTCCAGCGGCACCGTAGGCCTTGGCCGTCAGAGACAACGTAAACGTACAGGCCTTGGACGGGGGCTTTGGGCACCCGTGCCAGGTGGCGGAGCTCTGCGGGCATAGGTGCACCGTGAGCGCCTTTATCCACCGGGGGATTGCCGAATAGCCCTTGGCCGCCCCACCATCGAGGGTAGTAAGGGCGGGGAATTTGAAAAGATCGGGACCGGGCAGTAAAAAGTGCCTCCTGCAACCTTGTCAGCTCTTCATGCACTTCCGGGAAGAAAGGAACGGGGGCGGGGTGTGGCTTTGAGCGGCGCCGCTAGCCCAGGAACCAATCACCGAGCCGCGAGGGTTCAGGGAAGAGCAGTGAGTTCCACTCTAGCCAACACTCGTGGCTGCGCGGGAAAGCATGTCGTCATTTCCGCATCAGCTTGTGACTGGGAAATCATCCCCGAAGCTCTCGAGCTGTGCTTGAGAGCTCATCACTTTCGTGGGCTCCAAATAAGAGGTCAAACTCGCCATGAGACGAGCCGGCGGACTCATCCGGAAGCCTGATCGGGGCAGACGAGCGTGCTGGGGAATGGGAGGTCCGCGGGGGGATACCCGGAGGAGTGGGTCCCCAAATCACCCCCAGTGCTAGCCGCGCTGGCCTCATACCCGTGGGTAAAAGGACCGAGGCGGGAGCCTCTGGGGTGGCCGCGACCACAACGTTGCCATGGACATATTCTCGCAATGAGAACATGACCATCCACGAACGCTGTCTCCGCGTGAGCAGTGCCCAGACACGAAAGACAGTGATCGTGACCATTAGAAGGTGAGAGATAACGAGCGCAACCAGGAATAACACACAATCGGAAAAGCATCTTTAAAAAGACGCATCTTTAAAAAGACGTTCCGTGTGTGCGCTCTTTTAGAGAAATATATACTCTTTTAGAGGGGAAAAATGCTCTTTCAGAAAATATGCTCTCTAGTTTTTCTGCTGAAGCGCCCAGGGGCGTTCTCTGAAGTGCACCAGTGCAGAGGAGGGAGAAGCCGCTGAAATGCGCCGTCAGATCCAGCAGACGTGAATGAACAGTAGTATTCAGCTCAGTGAGCATGACCGTTCGGCTCCGAAGAGAAAATCTGAATGAGTGGTTGCATACCAGCTCCTTTTATACCCTTATGTCCGGGGGAGTGGCATGCAAATACCACTCGCCAATTTTCATTGGCCTTTTGTCAAAGACCAGAGGTGTCTTGGGCTCCCAAGAGTGACCCCTAGTGTCACTACATTGACACCAACGTCGAGTGAGTGACCGATAGGGAACAACTGAGGAGATTGCTGAAATCACTGGAACTGGGTTAAGAACTGTCCAACACATTATTAAAACATGGAAGGATAGTGGTGAACCACTAGTTTTGTGGAAGAAATGTGGTCGGAATAAAATCTTAAGTGATCGTGATCGGCGATCACTAAAACGCTTGGTGAAGTCACATCGTAAAAAATCGACAGTAGAACTCATGGCTATGTTTAATAGTGAAAGTAAGAGCATTTCCACACTCACAATGTGATGAGAACTTACAGGATTGGGACTAAACATCTGTGTGGCCACAAGAAAGCCACTTGTTAGTGAGGCTAATCGGAAAAAAACTACTTCAGTTTGCTAGGGAGCATAAAGATTGGACTGTATAGCAATGGAAAAAGGTCATGGGATCTGATGAGTCCAGATTTACCCTATTCCAAAGCGATGGGCGCGTCAGGGCAAGAAGGGAAGCGCATGAAGCGATGCACCTGTCATGCATAATACCCACTGTACAAGCCTCTGGAGGCAATATTATGATCCAGGGTTGCTTCAAGTGGTCAGGTCTAGGCTCAGCAACGTTATGTTGCAATATAATGAAGTCAGCTGAATACCTGAATGTACTGATTGACCAGGTTATCCCATCAATGGATTTTTTCTTCCCTGACGGCACAGGCATATTCCAGGATGATAATGCCAAAATTAATCAGCCTCAAATTGTAAAAGAGTGGTTTAGGGAGCATGAGAAATCATTTTCACATATGAATTGGCCACCACTGTCCTGACCTTAACCCCATTGAAAGTCTTTGGGATGTGTTGGAGAAGACTTTATGGAGTGGTTTGACTCTCCCGCCATCAATACAAGATCTCGGCCAAAAATAATGCAACTCTAGACGGAAATAAATGTTGTGACGTTGCATAAGGTTGTCGAAACAATGCCACGACGAATGCGTACCATAATCAAGGCTAAAGGCGGTCCAACAAATATTAGAGTATGCAACTTTTTTTGGGGCCAGGCAGTGTATTTGGACACTTAAGCCACACTTGAAAATGTACTGTATGAATGTCTTTGCATTATATAACAAAATATCAAACCAAGTGGCATTTATTTGAAAGAAATATAGCACAAACACACCTTGAAAGCAAAACAAGAATTTCACAAAAATAAGTTTTAAGTTTCAATTTATAAAACAATAGATGTGTTGTTCAAAATTAAGACAAAAGGTATTTGAACACTTTCTGGTTGTTACACTTATCCATAGTGATGAACTAGCAATGTATGTTTGCAGATGTCACTCGGTTTAACACAGTATTTTGTATCCAATAAAATGACATTCAGATAAGCCCTTTGGGCAGAAAAACTGTATAGATTACCTCCAGCACAAGGTCTTGAACATTGGGACCAGCTCTTCAATGCCCACTCATACGTGTCCTCCTGAATTACATTATTGTTGTTTATAGGCACTGAGTCTTCATGAATGATGTATTTGTACATAAGCGTGGACCTTGTCTCATTGTCCTTAGGTATAATCTTGGAAAAACAATAAGACAAATGTTTCAGACACAATAAAGTGATATTTAGAAGCATTTGCTTAGCATTAGAAGCATTAGAAGCATTGGATTTAGCATTTGTTCATGCATATTTAAGAGTATGCAGATTTATGTGATGCCCTCTGTGTGAATAGGATCTGTTTAATAACATCTGAAAATGAAACGAGTGTGGTAAGCATTGATTAATTTCAAGGACGACTAATTTTACATTAGTTTTACTCCTGTTGTATCTGCAATTTCATGTTTTCTTCATGTTTCAAAGTCACACAAAAGGTTTCTGAGGCTAAAATAAGGCTGGAAGTGTTACAGCATCATCGCTAAAGACTCTTGCCTGTATACTGTAAATACACAGATAATGTCCAAATGGATGGCATTCAACACTACTGTTACTCTGCCTAGGTTGTTCATTACTCTGGAAGGAATGCCAAAAAATGCATCTAAAGATCGCCATGAATCTTTTAAATTGGCTAATGTGTTCATGAATTCACCTTAATTCACCTGCATGACAGATGTAATGGGAGGATATCAAAGGAAAAAACACAGCTTTTAAAAGAGACATCTGTTAAAATCCATCCAGAGTACCAACAACTTTTATTGGACTATAACATAGAGGAGAGAAAGGTATATTTTAAGCATAAATTAAACAAAAATACTGCATTTCAACAGAACTGCATTTCAGCACCACTGGACTCAAGATGGCGCAGAGTATGGCTGCTGCGTTGAGAGCTCCGACCCAATGTTGCAGTTTTTTGTTTGTTTTGTCTACAATTCTTATGTTTATTGTCTTGGATGTTGTCTGCCTTATTGTCTACGATAGACAAACAGTTTTGGACATTGGTTCTGCAATAGCACATCGAAAACCGGACTTTAAATTCCTCAATGCCGATCCGCTGTTTACAAACACGCCAGCGGAGCCCTTTGTTTGGGCAGCCCAGCCACGGAAACGCAGCCAGAAAAGGGGAAGGAGAGCCAGTGGTCTCATCAGACTAAGACATCGTGAAAATCGACCCCCGCTACCCAGTTTTCTACTGGCAAATGTTCAGTTCATGGACAACAAGCTCTGCGAGCTGAGATTACGGATCTCTTTCCAACGAGAGACTGCTGCATTATCTGCCTTACAGAAACTTGGATGTCTGCGGAGATTCCCACGGGGTTCTCCGTGCACCGAGCAGATAGAGCGAAATACCTCTCAGGTAAAAGCAGAGGAGGTGGTGTATGTTTTATGATCAACAAATCCTTGTGGGATCAGAGGAACGTACATTCTATCAGGTCTTTCTGCTCTCCTGATCTGGAATTTCTCATGCTTCTGTGTCGACCATTCTGGCTACCGAGGGAATTCACAGCGGTCATTATCACAGCTGTGTATATCCCGCCACAAGCCGCCATAGACCGGGCACTCAAGGAACTGTATGGGAGTGTAAACAAGCAGGAAACCGCGCACCCTGAGGCCGTGCTCATTGTGACCGTGGACTTTAACAAATCCAACTTCAAGTCAGTAGCACCGAAATACTACCAACACATCAGTTTCAACACACGAGGGGACCGGGTTTTGGACCATTGCTACTCTCCCTTCCGGGATGGCTACAAATCCCTCCCCGCCCACCATTTGGCAAATCAGATCACTCTTCCATTCTCCTTCTGCCCGCTTACAGGCAGAAACTGAAACAGGAAGCACCCACCCTCAGAACGATCCAGTGCTGGTCGGACCAATCAGAATATATGCTACAAGACTGTTTTGATCAGTGGATTGGGAGATGTTCGGTCCGCCTCTGATGATGACATCAATGTCTACGCTATCAGCGTGTTTCATCAGCAAGTGCATAGAGGATGTTGTACCGACCAAAACAATATGGATCTACCCCAATCAGAAACCATGGATTAATAGCAATGTTTGTGCGGCACTTAATGAGTGGACATCCGCTTTTAATTCTAGGAAAATGGAGGAGCATAAACAAGCAATTTATGCCCTCCACAAAACTATCAGAGAAGCCAAACGCCAGTACAGGGACAAGATTCAAGGAAAGTTCAACACCACCGACTCTAGAAGCATGTGGCAGGGAATTAATATCATCACAGACTTTAAAGGGAATAAAAACTCTGCTGTGAACACCACTGCCTCTCTCCTGTATGAGCTACATACTTTTTATGCTCGTTTCAAGGGAAATAACACCGCCCTCGTGGAGAGAGCTCTCGCGGTCGAAGTTACAGGGGTTAGTTCACTCTCCGTCTCTGTAGCGGATGTAACCCGATCCTTCTGACGGGTAAATATCCGTAAAGCCATGGGTCCAGACGGCATTCCGGGGCATGTCATCAGAACATGCGCGAACCAACAAGTTGGTGCTTTTATGGGCATTTTCAACCTTTCCCTCTCTTTGTCTGTAGTCCCCACATCCTTTAAAACATCCACCATTGTGCCTGTACCAAAGCAATCAAAAATCACTTGCTTAAATGACTGGTGTCCTGTTGCTCTGACCCCCATCATCAGCAAATGCTTTGAGAGACTAATCAGAGATTACATCTGTGCTCCCTACCTCACTGGACCCACTGCAGTTTGCTTACTGCAACAATCGCTCCACTGATGATGCCTTTGCATCTACACTACACACTACTGCTCTCTCCCACCTGGAAAAAAGGAACATACGTGAGAATGTTGTTTGTAGACTACAGCTCAGCATTCAACACCATAGTGCCCCCCAAGTTTGATGAGAAACTCTGGGCTCTGGGCTTAAACAGCTCGTTGTGCAGCTGGATCCTGGACTTCCTGTCAAGCAGACGCCAGGTGGTTAGAATGGGCAGCAACATCTCCTCATCACTGACCCTCAACACTGGAGCCCCAGAGGGCTGTGTTCTCAGCCCACTCCTGTATTCCCTGTATACACATGACTGTGTGGCAACACATAGCTCCAATGCCATCATTAAGTTTGCTGACGATACGACGGTGGTAGGTCTGATCACTGACAATGATGAAACAGCCTACAGAGAGGAGGTGCACACTCTGACATGCTGGTGTCAGGAGCACAACCTCTCCTTCAACGTCAGCAAGACTAAGGAGCTTGTGGTGGAATTCAGGAGAAAAGACAGAGAACACAACCCCATCACCATCAATGAAGCATCAGTGGAGAGAGTCAGCAGCTTCAAGTTTCTCAGTGTCCACATCACTGAGGAACTCACATGGTGGCCACTTTGAGGCCGTTGTGAAAAAGGCTCACCAGCGCCTCTTCTTCCTGAAACATCTGAGGAAGTTTCGAATGAACCAACACATCCTCACACGGTTCTATACCAGTACTGTAGAAAGCATCCTGACTGGCTGCATCACTGCCTGGTACAGCAACAGCACTGCCCTCAACCGCAAAGCCCTGCAAAGGGTGGTGCGAACTGCCATACACATCATCGGAGGTGAGTTTCCCTCCTTCCAGGACATATATACCAGGCAGTGTGTGCAAAAAGCTCAGAGGATCATCAGAGACTCCAGCCACCCGAGCCATAGGCTGCTCTCACTTCTACCATCAGACAGGCAGTATCGCAGCATCAGGACCCGCACCAGCCGACTTCATGACAGCTTCTTCCCCCAAGCAATCAGACTTCTGAACTCTTGATCTCTCATGATCAATATACATCAGTACTGCACTTTATTAATCTTACACTGGACTATCATAAATTACAGGTGCATCTCAATAAATTAGAATGTCGTGGAAAAGTTCATTTATTTCAGTAATTCAACTCAAATTGTGAAACTTGTGTATTAAATAAATTCAATGCACACAGACTGAAGTAGTTTAAGTCTTTGGTTCTTTTAATTGTGATGATTTTGGCTCACATTTAACAAAAACCCACCAATTCACTATCTCAAAAAATTAGAATATGGTGACATGCCAATCAGCTAATCAACTCAAAACACCTGCAAAGGTTTCCTGAGCCTTCAAAATGGTCTCTCAGTTTGGTTCACTAGGCTACACAATCATGGGGAAGACTGCTGATCTGACAGTTGTCCAGAAGACAATCACTGACACCCTTCACAAGGAGGGTAAGCCACAAACATTCATTGCCAAAGAAGCTGGCTGTTCACAGAGTGCTGTATCCAAGCATGTTAACAGAAAGTTGAGTGGAAGGAAAAAGTGTGGAAGAAAAAGATGCACAACCAACCGAGAGAACCGCAGCCTTATGAGGATTGTCAAGCAAAATCGATTCAAGAATTTGGGTGAACTTCACAAGGAATGGACTGAGGCAGGGGTCAAGGCATCAAGAGCCACCACACACAGACGTGTCAAGGAATTTGGCTACAGTTGTCGTATTCCTCTTGTTAAGCCACTCCTGAACCACAGACAACGTCAGAGGCGTCTTACCTGGGCTAAGGAGAAGAAGAACTGGACTGTTGCCCAGTGGTCCAAAGTCCTCTTTTTAGATGAGAGCAAGTTTTGTATTTCATTTGGAAACCAAGGTCCTAGAGTCTGGAGGAAGGGTGGAGAAGCTCATAGCCCAAGTTGCTTGAAGTCCAGTGTTAAGTTTCCACAGTCTGTGATGATTTGGGGTGCAATGTCATCTGCTGGTGTTGGTCCATTGTGTTTTTTGAAAACCAAAGTCACTGCACCCGTTTACCAAGAAATTTTGGAGCACTTCATGCTTCCTTCTGCTGACCAGCTTTTTAAAGATGCTGATTTCATTTTCCAGCAGGGTTTGGCACCTGCCCACACTGCCAAAAGCACCAAAAGTTGGTCAAATGACCATGGTGTTGGTGTGCTTGACTGGCCAGCAAACTCACCAGACCTGAACCCCATAGAGAATCTATGGGGTATTGTCAAGAGGAAAATGAGAAACAAAAGACCAAAAAATGCAGATGAGCTGAAGGCCACTGTCAAAGAAACCTGGGCTTCCATACCACCTCAGCAGTGCCACAAACTGATTACCTCCATGCCACGCCGAATTGAGGCAGTAATTAAAGCAAAAAGGAGCCCCTACCAAGTATTGAGTACATATACAGTAAATGAACATACTTTCCAGAAGGCCAACAATTCACTAAAAATGTTTTTTTTTATTGGTCTTATGATGTATTCTAATTTTTTGAGATAGTGAATTGGTGGGTTTTTGTTAAATGTGAGCCAAAATCATCACAATTAAAAGAACCAAAGACTTAAACTACTTCAGTCTGTGTGCATTGAATTTATTTAATACACGAGTTTCACAATTTGAGTTGAATTACTGAAATAAATGAACTTTTCCACGACATTCTAATTTATTGAGATGCACCTGTATATTCTCTCTTAACAACACACTGACAGCTGACTATCAACTGACAGCCTGAATGTCAATACAGCATATACAACCTACTGTATATTTTATATATACTATTTTTATTGTACACCGTGTATTTTATATTGTATGCGTATTCTATATTGTGTGTACTGTATACTGTTCATTTTATATTATTATTTGTATATTGTGTTGTGTGTAATTATGTGTATATTAAATATGTAAATTGTGTTGTGTAAATCAGATGTTTATTGTAAATTGGTATATGTGTCATGACTGCTATGTTGCTGGAAACTGCACCCAAGACTTTCACCCACTGTTGCACTTGTGTATATGGTTGAGTGACAATAAAGGGATTTGATTGATTTGATTTGATTTGAACTTTGCAACAGCAATGACATTTGGTGACAGGAATATTATGGTTTGTTTTTTTGTTGTTGTTATTTTGTTTTGTTTTTGTGCAGGCAGAGGACCTGGATGGTTTGTGGCCAGTAAAGAACTGATGATTTATGAACTGTACTAATCCTTTTTTCCTAGGATAATGTCACTGTGTTCATCCATGAGCTGAAGATTTACAGAATGTAGGTCATGCAACACTAAAAGATCCTAAATAAGCAAGTAATTCTACAATCAGAAAGCTAAAGCAGTAGAAATGCTGTGCTTTGAGAACCTGTTCCCACTCCCAAGATGTCAAAGAATGCTGTTAGGCCTACATGTCACTTTGTACAGCACAAGACTCAAATAATGACAGCCTGCTGGCTCGGGGCCAGTGTGAGAGATTCTCTGGCCAATTGATGGGACTGTCTCTTGCCCTATCAGGCCAGTGCTTCTTTGTCGCTAAATATCTTGTAAAAGTATTTTTATGCTTTGCAACTTAAATTTGGATTTCTGTGATGTAATAACTATTGTTGTTGAAAATTCTACTGATTTAAACTTACCACCTAGGTAACACTATCAGTAAGAATTAGTTGAAAATTCAAAATCAATTAGTCATGTTTTGCAGTGAATGCCATAATCTTTCAGCCAAGATTATTTGTAAAGAACATTTAATGATATAGGACTAAATATTATTCCAACCACATATACAAACCAACGTGTTTGTATTATTGTATTATAAAAATATAATAATAATAAATATATACAGTGCATCCGGAAAGTATTCACAGCGCTTCACTTTTTCCATATTTTGTTATATTATAGCCTTATTCCAAAATGGATTAAATTCGTTATTTTCCTCAAAATTCTACAAACAATACCCCATAATGACAACGTGAAAGAAGTTTGTTGAAATCTTTGCAAATGTATAAAAATAAAAATAAATAAATCACATGTACATAAGTATTCACAGACTTTGCTCAATACTTTGTTGAAGCACATTTGGCACCAATTACAGCCTCAAGTCATTTTGAGTATGATGCTACAAGCTTGGCACACCTATTGTTGGGCACTATTTTTGGGCATTCTTCTTTGCGGGACCTCTCAAGCTCCATCAGGTTGGATGGAGAGCGTCGGTGCACAGCCATTTTCAGATCTCTCCAGAGACGTTCAATCGGTTTCAAGTCTGGGCTCTGGCTGAGCCACTCAAGGACATTCACAGAGTTGTCCCATAGCCACTCCTTTGTTATCTTGGCTGTGTGCTTAGGGTCGTTGTCCTGTTGGAAGATGAACCTTCGCCCCAGTCTGAGGTCCAGAGTGCTCTGGAGCAGGTTTTAAGGCCCTTCTCCCCCGATCGCACAGTTTGGCCAGGCGGCCAGCTCTAGGAAGAGTCCTGGTAGTTCCAAACTTCTTCCATTTATGGATGATGAGGCCACTGTGCTCATTGGGACCTTCAATGCTGCAGGAACTTTTCTGTACCCTTCCCGAGATCTGTGCCTCGATACAATCCTGTCTCGGAAGTCTACAGACAATTCCTTGGACTTCATGGCTTGATTTGTGCTCTGACATGCACTGTGAACTGTGGGACCTTATATAGACAGGTGTGTGCCTTTCCAAATCATGTCCAATCAACTCAGTTTACCACAGGTGGACTCCAATCAAGTTGTAGAAACTTCTCAAGGATGATCAGTGGAAACGGGATGCACCTGAGCTCAATTTTGAGTGTCATGGCAAAGGCTGTGAATAGTTATGTACATGTGATTTTTTTTTTTTTTCGTTTTTTATTTTTAATAAATTTGCAAAGATTTCAAACAAACTTCTTTCACGTTGTCATTATGGGGTATTGTTAGTAGAATTTTGAGGAAAATAATGAATTTAATCCATTTTGGAATAAGGCTGTAACATAACAAAATGTGGAAAAAGTGAAGCGCTGTGAATTCTTTCCAGATGCACTGTATATATATATATATATATTTTTTTATTTTTTTTTAAGCCAGTGAAAATGTAGGCAGACCAAGTAAAAATCTTAACTGTTGGAGCCATAAAGTAGATGTCAAAGGTGCCCCTTGACTTTATAGCAAAACATTTATTTAATCGGCTGCTCTTACCTGTATCTTATAAAATGTAATCTTGAACACAGCAACATTTATTAGTTTGTATTCCTAAATCTCCAAGATAACAAGCTTCCCCCCCCCCCCCAAAAAAAATAAACAGTAAATTTCTTAAAAAACATTTTTAAGCTTTATCATACTGTAGTTTTTTTTTTTTTTTGAAAGCACCACAGAGCCACTCTTTATGTTGACATCAACTTACGAATGACTATATTTGTCTATCCACATAAAGCTGCAATCGGAGTATTTTAACTCTGAAAAAATTACACACCTCACCTTTAAGACTTATTACAAATTACACTATGACTAAACTTGGAAAAACTGTTCTCTCCTAACACTCCGCAAAATAAAGATCCTAAAAAATATTATTTGCATCTCCTATTTCAGCAATGTGATTGAATGGAGATAAAATGGAGACTTTTGCTGAAGACTCCAGCTTCTCAGGTTTTTCTCCTGAGAAAAAAGTCTTTAGTAATCTCACTTGTGTCTCCTCTAGTGTTTCAAAACAGATCTCAACAATCTCACAAACAGTGCTCAGATTTGCCAAGACAACCAAGGCTCAATTTCAATATGGGCTCAAACATTTTTTATCATTTTCTTTACAGACTAAGTCATGGCCTATATGCTATCCACATTATTGTTCTATTATTATAAACATTTCCCTATCTGTCACTCACTCGACGTTGTGTCGATGTAGTGACACTAGGGGTCACTCTTGGGAGCCCGAGACACCTCTGGTTTTTGATAAAAGGCCAGTGAAAATTGGCGAGTGGTATTTGCATGCCACACCCCCGGACATATGGGTATAAAAGGAGCTGGTATGCAACCACTCATTCAGATTTTCTCTTCGGAGCCGAACGGTCATGCTCACTGAGCTGAATACTACTGTTCATTCACCTCTGCTGGATCTGACAGCGCATTTCAGCGGCTTCTCCCCCCTCTGCACTGGTGCACTGCAGAGAACGCCCCTGGGCACTTCGGCAGAAATAAAAGAGCATATTTCTCTAAAAGAGCGGCACACACGGAATGACTTTTTAAAGACGCGTCTTTTTAAAGATGCTTTTCCGATTGTGTGTTATTCATGGTTGCGCTCCTTATCTCTCGCCTTCTGATGGTCACGATCACTGTCTTTCGTGTCTGGGCACTGCTGACGCAGTGACAGCGTTCATGGATGGTCATGTTCTCATTGCGAGAATATGTCCATGGCAAATAAATAAATCACATGTACATAAGTATTCACAGCTTTTGCTCAATACTTTGTTGAAGCACATTTGGCACCAATTACAGCCTCAAGTCATTTTGAGTATGATGCTACAAGCTTGGCACACCTATTGTTTGGCACTATTTTTGGGCATTCTTCTTTGCAGGACCTCTCAAGCTCCATCAGGTTGGATGGAGAGCGTCGGCGTACAGCCATTTTCAGATCTCTCCAGAGACGTTCAATCGGTTTCAAGTCTGGGCTCTGGCTGAGCCACTCAAGGACATTCACAGAGTTGTCCCATAGCCACTCCTTTGTTATCTTGGCTGTGTGCTTAGGGTCGTTGTCCTGTTGGAAGATGAACCTTCGCCCCAGTCTGAGGTCCAGAGTGCTCTGGAGCAGGTTTTCATCAAGGATGTCTCTGTACATTGCTGCATTCATCTTTCCCTCAATCCTGACTAGTCTCCCAGTTTCTGCTGCTGAAAAACATCCCCACAGCATGATGCTGCCACCACCATGCTTCACTGTAGGGATGGTATTGGCCAGGTGATGAGCGGTGCCTGGTTTCCTCCAGACATGACGCTTGCCATTCAGGCCAAAGAGTTCAATCTTTGTTTCATCAGACCAGAGAATTTTGTTTCTCATGATCTGAGAGTCCTTCAGGTGCCTTTTGGCAAACTCCAGGCCGGCTTTCATGTGCCTTCTACTGAGGAGAAATGCTGGAGCTCTGTCAGAGTGACCATCGGGTTCTTGGTCACCTCCCTGACTAAGGCCCTTCTCCCCCGATCGCACAGTTTGGCCAGGCAGCCAGCTCTAGGAAGAGTCCTGGTGGTTCCAAACTTCTTCCATTTATGGATGATGAGGCCACTGTGCTCATTGGGACCTTCTATGCTGCAGGAATTTTTCTGTACCCTTCCCCAGATCTGTGCCTCGATACAATTCTGTCTCGGAAGTCTACAGACAATTCCTTGGACTTCATGGCTTGATTTGTGCTCTGACATGCACTGTGAACAGTGGGACCTTATATAGACAGGTGTGTGCCTTTCCAAATCATGTCCAATCAACTCAGTTTACAACAGGTGGCAACGTTGCGGTCGCGGCTCGCCTTCGTAAGAAAGCGAGCCACCCCAGAGGCTCCTGCCTCGGTCCTTTTACCCACGGGTTTGAGGCCAGCGCGGCTAGCACTGGGGGCAATTTGGGGACCCCAATGGGACAGCCTCAGCCGGGTATCCCCCCGCAGACCTCCCATTCCCCAGCACACTCGTCTGCCCCGATCAGGCTTCCGGATGATTCCGCCGGCTCGTCTCACGGCGAGTTCGACCTCTTATTCGGAGCCCGCGAAAGTGATAAGCTCTCGAGCGCAGCATCGGAGAGCGGGCTCGTCCAGTCGGAAGCCTCAGCTGGGCTCCTCCCTACGGGGTCGATTGCCCAGTCACAGGCTGACACGGAGATGACGACAAGCTTTCCCGGGCAGCCGCGAGCATCGGCTAGAGTGGAACTCACTGCTCTTCCCTGAACCCTCGTGGCTCGGTGATTGGTTCCTGGGCTCGCGGCACTGCTCAAAGCCATGCCCCGCCCCTGTTCCTTTCTTCCCGGAAGTGCATGAAGAGCTGACAAGGTCGCGGGAGGCACTTTTTACTGCCCAGTCCCGATCTTTCAGCTTCCCCGCTCTAACTACCCTCGATGGTGGGGCGGCCAAGGGATATTCGGCAATCCCCCAGTGGATAAAGGAGCATGCGGTGCACCTATGACCGCAGAGCGCCGCCACCTGGCGCGGGTGCCCAAAGCCCCCGTCCAAGGCCTGTAGGTTTACGTCGTCTCTGACTGCCAAGGCCTACGGTGCAGCTGGACAAGCCACCTCCGCCCTGCATGCCATGGCTTTGCACAAGGGTAGTTCCGCCCCGGGATTGATGCAGGAACTGCGCTCGGCAACCGACCTCGCTCTCCGAGCGACGGAGGTCACGGCGCAGTCTCTCGGGCGGACGATGGCCACCCTAGTGGTCCAGGAGCACCACCTTTGGCTCAACCTGGTCGAGATGGGTGAGGCCAACAAGACACGATTCCTTGCTGCCCCCATTTCCCAGGCGGGCCTATTCGGCGACACCGTCGAGGACTTTGCCCAGCAGTTTTCGATGGTAGAGCAGTAGATGGATGCTAGACGGCATATCCTGCCCCGGCATGGCTCAAGATCCCACACCCCGTCTACTCATCGCCAAGGGCGTCCCCCTGCGGTGACTGCACCAGCTCCGCCTCAGCCCCCCCTTTGGCCCACCGCAGGAAGCAGACGCCACCCATCTCGCGGCCGCCCAGAACCTGTGAAAGGCTTCAAAGCGCCCTTGAGGGACAACGAAACCCGCTGCTCTGGAGCTGGTAAGCAGATCTCCATCTGTTACCTTTTGCATTTAATTGCGCTGCATGCCCAAGTGGCTGCAGTACTCAAGAGCTCAGCAAGAGCGGTTTCCTTGTTCCCTGGGTCACGTATCCGGTGTGCACGGCCGTCATCATGACCACCGTTCACCACTCTATTTGGCGGGTTTGGCGCTCCAGCGGTGGTCTCCCGCCCCCGAGTGCCCAGCTGTGGCATAAATCCGCCCCCGATGTGACAGTCTCCACGGGTCATGAAGACAGACCTCTTCCTTCCACGTCCCAGGCTGTTCCGAGGGTGGTCACAAGGAGCCAGGTAAGTGCTTAGATGTCCTTAGACTCAGCACAGCCATGACGTGGTGTGGCACCTCGAGCTCCGCCCCGCCGCGAGGCCCCACCTGCCGGTAAGTCTGATGACGTTGTCCCTTTGGTCCCCCTTGCGCGGAACTTGGACGCATGGCTTGCACTTTCCAATCCGTCGCGAGGGCTGGTCCGGACCGTCTGATTCGGCTACGCGATTCACTTCGCCGGGCATCCGCCCAGGTTCAGCGGTGTCCACTTAACCTTGGTGAAAGACGAAAACGCTGCTACCTTGCGCGGAGATCGCTACCCTCCTACGGAAGGGCGCGATAGAACCTGTCCCTCCAGCCGAAATGAAGAAGGGGATTTTCAGCTCCTACTTCATCGTACCGAAAAAAGGCGGTGGGTTGCGGCCAATCTTGGACCTGTGAGTTCTGAACTAGGCTTTACACAGACTCCCGTTCAAGATGCTGACGCAAAAACGCATTCTGGCGAGCGTCCGGCATCAAGATTGGTTCGCGGCGGTAGACCTGAAGGATGCGTACTTCCACATCTTGATCCTTCCTCGACACAGACCCTTCCTGCGGTTTGCGTCCGAGAGTCAGGCGTATCAGTACAAAGTCCTCCTTTTTTGGCCTGTCCCTGTCTCCTCGCGTCTTTACGAAGGTCGCAGAGGCTGCCCTTGCCCCGTTAAGGGAGGTGGGCATTCGCGTTCTCAACTATCTTGACGACTGGCTAATCCTAGCTCATTCTTGAGACATGTTGTGCGCACACAGGGACCTGGTGCTCTCACACCTCAGCCGACTAGGGTTTTGGGTCAGCTAGGAAAAGAGCAAGCTCCTCCCGGTTCAGAGCATCTCTTTTCTCAGTTTGGAGTTGGACTCAGTCTCCTTGACGGCGCACCTTACGAACGAGCGCGCCCAGTCGGTGCTGGCCTGTTTGAAGGCATTCAAACAGAAAACAGCGGTTCCACTGAAATTTTTCAGAAGCTCCTGGGGCATATGGCATCCTCGGCGGTGGCCACCCCGCTCGGATTGATGCATATGAGGCCGCTTCAGCACTGGCTCCAGACTCGAGTCCCGAGATGGGCATGGCGCCACGGGACACGTTGTGTGGTCATCACGCCGGTCTGTCACAATCTTTTCAGCCCTTGGACTGACCTCTCATTTCTACGGGCAGGTGTTCCTCAAGAACTGGTCTCCAGGCGCGTTGTGGTCACGACAGATGCCTCCAAAACGGGATGGGGCGCTGTTTGCAATGGGCACGCAGCCGCCGGCCTCTGGACGGGTCAGCGACTGTGTTGTCACATCAACTGCCTCAAGTTGTTGGCAATTCTGCTCGCCCTGCGGAGGTTTCGGAGGTTTTTGATCCAGGACAAGCACGTGTTAGTTCAGACAGACAACACGACAACGGTAGCATATGTCAACCGCCAAGGTGGTTTGCACTCTCGTTGTATGTCACATCTTGCCCGCCGTCTCCTCCTTTGGAGTCAGCAGCACTTCAAGTCGCTGCAAGCCACTCACATCTCGGGCGACCTCAACACTACAGCGGACGCGCTGTCATGACAGGTTACCCTCAGGGGAGAGTGGAGACTCCACCCTCAGGTGGTCCAGCTGATTTGGAGTCAATTTGACAGGCACAGGTGCACCTGTTCGCCTCCCAAGAATCCTCCCCACTGCCCGCTCTGGTACGCCCTGACCGAGGCCTTCCTCGGCATAGACGCGCTGGCACATAGCTGGCCCCCTGGCATTCGCAAATATGCGTCTCCCCCAGTGAGCCTGCTTGCATGGACCCTGTGCAAGGTCAGGGAGGATGAGGAGCAGGTCGTCCTGGTAGCACCCTACTGGCCCGCCCAGATGTGGTGCTCGGACCTCATGCTCCTTGCGACAGCTCCCCCCTGGCGAATTCTCCTGAGGAAGGACCTTCTTTCTCAGGGACGGGGCACCATCTGGCACCCGCGCCCAGACCTCTGGAATCTCCATGTCTGGCCCCTAGACGGGACGCGGAAGTCCTAAGCGGTCCACCACATGCGGTGGTAGACACGATCACTCAGGCTAGGGCCCCCTCTACGAGGCGCCTGTATACCTTTAAGTGGCATCTGTTCGCTAAGTGGTGTTCTTCCCGTCGGGTAGACCCCCAGAGATGTGCAGTCGGATCAGTGCTTTTCTTCCTGCAGGAGAGATTGGAAGGGAGGCTGTCCCCTTCCACCTTGAAGGTGTACGTTGCCGCCATAGCAGCACACCACGACACAGTCGACGGTAAGTCCTTAGGGAAGCACGACCTGATCATCAGGTTCCTAAGAGGCACCAGGAGGCTGAATCCCTCCAGACCGCCCTCGTTCCCTCATCGGACCTCTGTAGTTCTTCAGGGTCTACAGAGAGCCCCCTTTGAGCCTTTGCAGTCAGCCAAGTGTAAGGCACTCTCCTTGAAGACTGCCCTCCTGACTGCACTCACTTCCATCAAGAGGGTAGGTGACCTGCAAGCGTTCTCTGTCAGTGAAACGTGCCTGGAGTTCGGTCCAGGTTACTCTCACGTGATCCTGAGACCCTGACCGGGCTATGTGCCCAAGGTTCCCACCACCCCTTCAGGGACCAGGTGGTGAACCTGCAAGTGCTGCCCCAGGAGGAGGCAGACCCAGCCCTGTCGTCGCTGTGTCCGGTGCGCACTTTACGCATCTATTTGGATCACACGCAGAGCTTTAGAATCTCTGAGCGGCTCTTTGTCTGCTTTGGTGCACAGCGGAAATGAAGCGCCGTCTCAAAGCAGAGGATCACCCACTGGCTCATTGACGATTATCGAAAGTTTTCTCAAAAGAAAGCCAGCTCAAGTGCATGCTGTCATTTAAACAAAAGGGGCACATACAAATATTAAGAAATTAAAATATACTGTAAAAATTATTTGTAATGAAAAAAAAAGATAAACTCAGCAAAAAAAAAAAAAGAAACGTCCCTTTTTTAGGACACTGTATTTTAAATATAATCGAAAGATCGTCAATGAGCGAAAGTTTTAATACCAAAGATGAAGAGGAAAAGCATGCTGTGTGTCTCTCATTGAAAGGTTATTGGTGTAAAATGTGTATACATAATGAGAGAGATATTCATGCTTTGCACATGTGGACTTGAGAAAATAAATTACACAATGGTTGCTATGGCCAACCAACCAATTTTCTTCACACTGAGCTCAAAACTCAATTAAGACATTGGGAGAAAATATAAATTGCCTTACAACTAGCCTTTGACAAAGGGCTAAACCTGTATTACCTTTTAAACATGTTGAATGCAAATACTCTCTTTGAAGCATGAATTAAAAGGATGAACATATACAAGGAGCAAACAAGCACACATACAAGCATGAATTCATTAAAAACGTTTCACAACAAATATGCTGTAAAATAAATTTAAGGCTCTCAAATTTTAAATATAAGACATACCAGCACTGTTCTTTCAAAGGAGCATAAAGTGCATAAAGTGTGGTTCAAAATTCCAGATTAAAAATATGGGATTCAAAATCTAATTTAAACCTGGATATGAATATAAAGATTTAGGAATTAAAAACAAAGAAATGTAATGACGTCAAACTGATAAATAAAACTTGAGATTCAGTTTGCAAAATCTGTGACATTGACCATGTAAACTCCTTTGTAAGAAAGGTCAGATTTCCATGCTTCCATTGAAGTACAAAGAATGCTTTTTGGAACATTGTCAAATCATTCTGGGAAAACATGGATCATCAGGTTTTGCACAAACTTGTATAGTCCAGGCCAGCTCAAGTGCATGCTGTCATTTAAACAAAAGGGGCACATACAAATATTAAGAAATTCAAATATACTGTAAATAATAATTTGTAATGAAAAAAAAGATAAACTCAGCAAAAAAAAAAAAAAAAGTCCCTTTTTTAGGACACTGTATTTTAAATATAATTTTGTAGAAATCCAAATAACTTTACAGATCTTTATTGTAAAGGGTTTAAACAATGTTTTCCATGCTTGTTCAATGAACCATAAACAATTAATGAACATGCACCTGTGGAACGGTCATTTAGACACTAACAGTTAACAGACGGTAGGCAATTAATGTCACAGTTATAAAATCTTAGGACACTAAAGAGACCTTTCTTCTGACTCTGAAAAACACCAAAAGAAAGATGCCCAGGGTCCCTTCTCATCTGCATGAATGTGCCTTAGGCATGCTGCATGGAGGCATGAGGAATGCAGATGTGGCCAGGGCAATAAATTGCAATGTCCGTACTGTTAGACGCCTAAGACAGCGCTACAGGGAGACTGGAAGGACAGCTGATCATCCTCGCAGTGGCAGACCACGTGTAATAAACAATTGCACAGGATCGGTACATCCGAATATCCCACCGTGGGACAGGTACAGCATGGCAACAACAACTGCCTGAGTAACACCAGGAACACACAATCCTTCCATCAGTGCTCAGACTATCCGCAATAGGCTGAGAGAGGCTGGACTGAGGGCTTGTAGGCCCGTTGTAAGGCAGGTCCTTACCAGACATCACTGGCAAAAACGTCGCCTATGGGCACAAACCCACCTTCGCTGGACCAGACAGGACTGGCAAAAAGTGCTCTTCACTGACGAGTCACGGTTTTGTCTCACCAGGGGGGATGGTCAGACTCACATTTATCATCAAAGGAATTAGCGTTACACCGAGGCCTGTACTCTGGAGTGGGATCGATTTGGAGGTGGAGGGTTCGTCATGGTCTGGGGCAGTGTGTCACAGCATCATCGGACTGAGCTTGTTGTCACTGCAGGCAATCTCAATGCTGTGCATTACAGGGAAGACATCCTCCTCCTCCATGTGGTACCCTTCCTGCAGTCTCATCCTGACATCACCCTCTAGATTGACAAAGCCACCAGCCATACTGCTCGTTCTGTGCGTGATTTCCTGCAAGACAGGAATGTCAGTGTTCTGCCATGGCTAGCGAAGAGCCCGGATCTCAATCCCATTGAGCACGTCTGGGACCTGTTGGATGAGAACTTGCAAGAGCCTTGATGGAAGAGTGGGGTAACATCTCACAGCGAGAACTGGCAAATCTGGTGCAGTCCATGAGGAGGAGATGAACTGCAGTACTTAATGCAGATACTGACTGTTACTTTTGATTTTGCCCCCCCCCTTTGTTCAGGGACACATTATTCCATTTCTGTTAATCATATGTCTGTGAAACTTGTTCAGTTTATGTCTTAGTTGTTGAATCTTTTTATGTTCATATAAATATTTACACATGTTAAGTTTGCTGAAAATAAAAGCAGTTGAAGTTGAGAGGACGTTTCTTTTTTTGCTGAGTTTATATACCGTCATGGTTACTTGCATAACCTCCGTTCCCTGATGGAGGGAACGAGACGTTGTGTCGATGTAGTGACACTAGTGGTCACTCTTGGGAGCCCGAAACACCTCTGGTCTTTGATAAAAGGCCAATGAAAATTGGCGAGTGGTATTTGCATGCCACTCCCCTGGACAAACGGGCATAAAAGGATCTGGCGTGCAACCAATCATTCAGGTTTTATGCTGAGGAGCCGAGACAAGGTCCGGCCATTTCAGCGGGTTGTTCAGCTTTGTGGCAGGAGGGACACAACGTCTCGTTCCCTCCATCAGGTAACGGAGATTACGCAAGTAACCATGACATTCCCTATCTGTCACTCACTCTATGTTGTGTCGATGTAGTAACACTAGGGGTCCCTATACAAAGCACCGCAACTGGCTGAATGTGTTATGTGAACTGGCGGTGTGTGACAGGCAGACAACTGTGTGCCTCATAGCCAGCACACCAGGCCGACACGTAACCTCCCCCAACATAGTTATGAGTGTTGAATGGCCCTTTGGGGACAAGTCGACTACCCAAAAGATAGAGACAGGCTAGCCCAGTCGTGGCCTCTTTTCCCCTTCTTTTTTTTCCACTCGCTAAAAAAAAGGGGGAATATCCGACTGGGCCGACCAGGTCTAGTCGGGGGGTGTCCCTCCCAAGGGGAGGACACTGCGGAGACCACACCTCGCCCAGAGAGAGGGGGGATATTTAATTGGAAAATACGTCACATGGTCTTGCGGAACTATGTCGGAAGTATGTCATGTGGAGAAGTCTCATGATAGGTCCTACCCAATGGGGGAGGAGTTACTACAAACATGGAGACTGTGGCAGAGGGGCCTCTGCCCAAGGAAGACGCAGTTTGCCAACAGGGAAACGAATTAGCGGAAGATATATGTCGCATGGGGTTACCTACAGGGAACCGCCACATACGGAGCACCTACCCCAGAACAGGGCTTTTAGTTAGCACGTGTACTGGGCCGGCAGCGAGTCTCTCCGAAAACTCGACTGCCACAGGGCTCGGAGGAAGTCAACCAGGGAACATAGTTTGTGAATATTACTGGGAGTTAATGGCACACGTCTTCAGCTCAGAGGAGGTGAAAGGCACAATTTGCAAGCGATACACCCGGCCAGCTATCCCAGGCTTATCCGCTTGTATTGCATGCCACTACCCAGGACGAAACTGGTTCCACCCGGAGGTTGTAGAACCTCGCAAAGGTGTTGGGTGTTGCCCAGCCCGCTGCTCTACAAATGTCTGTTAGAGAGGCACCCCTGGCCAGGGCCCAGGAGGCCGCTACACTCCTGGTAGAATGGGCTCATAGCCCTATCGGGGGCGGAACGTCCTTGGCGTGATGTGCCATAGCTATGGCGTCAATGAGCCAGTGGGCAATCCTCTGCTTGGAGACAGCGCTTCCTTTCCGCTGTGCACCAAAGCAGTCAAAGAGCTGCTCAGAGATCCTAAAGCTCTGCATGCGATCCAAATAGATGTGTAAATTGCCTACCGGACACAGCAACGACAGGGCTGGGTCTGCCTCCTCCTGGGGCAGCACTTGCAGGTTCACCACCTGGTCCCTAAAAGGGGTCGTGGGAACCTTGGGCATATAGCCCGGTCAGGGTCTCAAGATCACCTGAGAGTAGCCCAGACCGAACTCCAGGCAGGTTTCGCTGACAGAGAACTCTTGCAGATCTCCTACCCTCTTGATGGAGGTGAGCGCAGTCAGGAGGGCAGTCTTCAAGGAGAGTGCCTTAAGCTCAGCTGACTGCAAAGGCTCAAAGGGGGCTCTCTGTAGACCCTGAAGAACTACAGAGAGGTCCCATGAGGGAATGAGGTGCGGTCTGGAGGGGTTCAGCCTCCTGATGCCTCTCAGGAACCTGATGATCAGGTCGTGCTTCCCTAAGGACTTACTGTCCACTGTGGTAGACTGCTTAGGTCTTCCACGTCCTGTCCAGGGGCCAGACATGGAGATTCCAGAGGTCTGGTCACGGGTGTCAGATGGTGCCCCGTCCCTGAGAAAGAAGGTCCTTCCTCAGGGGAATTCACCGGGGGGTGCTGTCGCGAGGAGCGTGAGGTCCGAGAAGAGGTGGTGACAGACCGGCATGATGACCACGCAATGTGTCCCACTGCGCCATGCCCATCTCGGGACTCGAGTCTGAAGCCAGTGCTGAAGCAGTCTCATATGCATCAACCCGAGCAGGGTGGCCACCGCTGAGGATGCCATTTGCCCCAGGAGCCTCTGAAAGTGTTTCAGTGGAACTGCTGTTGAACGGGAGTCTGTGTAAAGCCCGGTTCAGTACTCGCAGGTCCAAGATTAGCTGCAACCCACTGCCTTTTTTTCGGTACGATGAAGTAGGGGCTGTAAAACCCCTTCTTCATCTCGGCTGGAGGGACAGGTTCTATCGCACCCTTCCGTAGGAGGGTGGCGATCTCCGCGCGCATGGTAGCAGTGTTTTCGTTTCTCATCAAGGTGAAGTGGATACCCCTGAACCTGGGCGCACGCCTGGCGAACTGAATCATGTAGCCGAGTCGGACGGTCCGGATAAGCATTCACGACGGATTGGAAAGCACAAGCCACGCATCCAAGCTCCGCGCGAGGGGGACCAAAGGGACAATCTCGTCGGACGTACCGGCAGGTAGGGCTTCGCGGCGGGGCAGAGCTCAAGGTGCCACACCATGTTGTGGCTGTGCTGAGTCTAGGTACATCGAAGCATTTACCTGGCTCCTTGTGACCACCACCGGAACAGCCGGGGAAGGAAGAAGCCTATCCTCGCAACCCGTGGAGACTGTCACATCAGGGGCGGATCTGTGCCACAGCTGGGCACGCAGGGGTGGGGTGACCACCACTGGAGCGCCAATCCTGCAAGGATAAAAAGGTGGACGGTGGTCATGATGACTGCCGTGCACACCGGATATGTGACCCAGGGAATGAGGAAACCTCTCTTTTGCTGAACTGTTGGGTACTGCAGCTACTTGGGCATGCGGCGAAATCAAATGAAAAGGCATCAAAGATCCTCCTCCCGGCCCTCCACCAGGGGATGGAGTGGTCTTCTTACCAGCTCCAAGGCAGTGGGTTTTGTCGACCCTGGGTCACCCGTCTCAGGGGCGCTTTGAAGCCTTTCGTGGGTTCTTGGCAGCCGGCCGTGAGACGGGTGGCATCTGCTTCCTGTGGTGGGCTCCACGCCAGGGCCGGGCCGAAGGGGCGGGCTGCGGCGCAGCCGGTGCAATCACCGCAGGGGGACACCCTTGGTGATGAGAATCGGCATATAGCCCCTGGCCGCCCAGCCATCGAGGGTAGTGAGGGCGGGGGAGCTGAGAAATTGGGACCGGGCAGTAAAAGGTGCCTCCCACGATTCTGTCAGCTCCTCGTTCACTTCCGGGAAGAAAGGCACTGGAGCGGGGCGTGGCTGCTTTGAGCGGGTTAGGGGGAAAGCGGAGGGTTCCACTCTAGCCCGACGCTCGCTGCCGCCCGGGAAAGCATGTCTGTGACTGGGCAATCGTCCCCGAAGGGGGGAGCCCAGCTGAGGCTTCTGCATCTGACTGGACAAGCCCGCTTTCCAATGCTGCGCTCGAGAGCTCATCAGCTTTGCTCGCTCCGATCAAGAGGTCGAACTCACCATGAGACGAGTTCCGTGGGGGGATACCCGGTGGAGGCGGTCCCATTGGGGTCCCCAAATTACCCCCAGTGCTAGCAGCGCTGGCCTCATACCCTTAGGTAGAAGGACCTACAAAGGACCTTGCTTACGAAAGCAAAACTGGACCGCAACGTTGCCATGGTCATGTTCTCGCAGTGAGTACATGAACCATCCAAGAACGCTGACTCCGAGTGGGTCACGCCTAGACACGAAAGACAGCGATCATGACCATCTGAAGTTGAGAGGTAACGACCGCAACCAGGAATAACACACAAATGGAAAGGCATCTTTAAAAAGATGCGTCTTTAAAAAGACGTTCCGTGTGTGCCACTCTTTTAGAGAAATATACTCTTTTAGGAAAATATACTCTCTTTTTTCTGCCGAAGCGCCCAGGGGCATTCTCTGCAGTGCACCAGTGCAGAGGAGGGAGAAGCCGCTGAAATGCGCTGTCAGATGCAGCAGAGGTGAATGAACAGTCAGCTCAGTAAACATTGACCGTTCGGCTCCGAAGAGAAAATCTGAACGAGTGGTTGCACGCCAGCTCCTTTTGTATGTCCGGGGGAGTGGCATGCAAATACCATTCGCCAATTTTCATTGGCCTTTTATCAAAGACCAGAGGTGTCTTGGGCTCCCAAGAGTGACCCCTAGTGTCACTACATTGACACAACGTCGAGTGAGTGACAGATAGGAAAACTGTGTTACGCTCAGAGGAAGAGGATGATAGAAGTGATGAACCCAAATGCAGATTTATTAAGGGATAAAACAAAACAGGTATATACAGAGAACAGAACTGGATATCAAAAATAAAGGAGAAGTCAAAAAAACTAATAACTTAACTTAAACACAGGAGATATTCTTCAGGAAGAATCACAAGGATGAGTGATACACACGTGAAGAGTCCAAATGAGACTAGACAAGGAATGGGAGTTAGAGATGAGTGTTTATAGTGTCCTTGATTAGGTGGCTAATGGAAGTCAGGTGAGGGTAATCAGTAGTCGGAAGAGTTGGAGCGGGGAAGAGAGGGAGCAGAGACTGATGAGGGGCCTGACACACTGTGTGTGTGTGTGTATATATATATATATACATACACTGATTAGCCACAACATTAAAACCACTGACAGGTGAAGTGAATAACATTTATTATCTCGTTACAATGGCACCTGTCAAGGGGTGGGATATATTATGCTGCAAGTGAACAGTCAGTTCTTGAATTTCATATGTTGGAAGCAGGAAAAATGGGCAAGCATAAGGATCTGAGCGACTTTGATAAGGGCCAAATTGTGATGGCTAGACGACTGGGTCAGAGCATCTCCAAAAACGCAGGTTTTGTGGGGTGTTCCCAGTATGCAGTGGTTAGTACCTACCAAAAGTGGTCCAAGGAACCGGTGAACCGGCAGCAGGATCACAGGTGTCCAAGGCTCATTGATGCGCATGGGGAACGAAGGCTAGCCCGTCTGGTCCGGTACCACAGAAGAGCTAAAGTAGCACAAATTGCTGAAAAACTTAATGCTGGCCATGATAGAAAGTGTCAGAACACACAGTGCTCGTAGCTTGCTGCGTACAGAGCTGCGTAGCCACAGACCTGTCAGAGTGCCCATGCTGATCCCTGTCCACCGCCAAAAGCACCTACAATGGGCACGTGAGCATCAGAACTGGACCATAGAGCAATGGAAGAAGGTTGTCTGGTCTGATTAATCCCGTTTTCTTTTAGATCATGTACACGTGTACGTCGTTTACTTGGGGAAGATATGGCAGCAGGATGCACTATGGAAAGAAGGCAGGCCAGCGGAGGCAGTGTGATGCACTTGACAATGTTCTGCTGGGAAACCTTGGGTCCTGGCATTCATTTGAATGTTACTTTGACACATACAACCTACCTAAAGATCGTTGCAGACCATGTACACCCCTTCATGACAACTGTATACCCTGATGGCAGTGGCCTCTTTCAGCAAGATAATGCGCCCTGCCACACTGCAAAATTGTTCAGGAATGGTTTGAAGAACATGACAAAGAGTTCAAGGTGTTGACTTGGCCTCCAAATTCCCCTGATCTCAATCCAACTGAGCATCTATGGGATGTTCTGGACCAACAAGTCTGATCCATGGAGATCCCACCTCGCAACTTACAAGACTTAAAGGATCTGCTGCTAATGTCTTGGTGCCAGATACCACAGTAAAAATACAGAGGACTTGTGGAGTCCATGCCTCGACAGGTCAGAGCTGTTTTGGCAGCACGAGGGGAACCTACATGATATCAGGGAGGCAGTTTTAATGTTGTGGCTGATCTGTGCGTGTATGTGTGTGTGTGTATATATATATATATATATATATATATATATATATATATATATATATATATATATATATAAAATTAGAAAAATGCAAAAAGTAGACCTAGACTTTTGAACCACACTGCATTTATGAGTGCTTGTATGTGCTTGTTTTTCTCAACATGCAAAAATAAATGGTCACTCCAAGACTAATGTTTTTTTTTTCATTGTGCTTTTTAAGCCTTGAGAGAGATTAGATTTGAGAAAGTAAAGTTTGGTTTACCAGAACAACAAGTGCATCATGTAATGGACCATCAGTGTGGAGAGTCTCGGCATCGTCCTCAATGAGGTAGTCCCACTCCACTCCCATATCAATGAAGCGCCGAGACCTTGCCTCGTCCCCTTTGCCATTTAGAATGTAATGTCCTGTTGCCTGGTTCTTGATAGCTGCAATCAACAATTAATTAGAACTCTTCAAGAGTTCACGGATAAGAGCTTAACAGGATGACCTGACTCTGTTCAATTAACTTACTGTCATCGCAGGGCATTTAACTGTCAAAATCCAAGTGAAAATGAAACAAAGAACATTAATATTTTTACTAATGTGCTTTTATGCTGACATCTCAATGTCTAAAAGCTTTATTGAAATTTTCAGAAACATAATGCTATTATTAAAAGCTGTTGAATTATATGGCATTATAATATGGCAAGGATGTGGGGGCCGTCTAACAAACTGACATAATGACACGAATAAGTGGTGACACAGTCTGACTCAGAGCATGAGAGCAATTAGTTGATCATTTGCCTGAATGTCAGTGGTGATTACCAGGAAAGCTGAGCACATGTCAGGACAATCACCATTGCAACCAGTCATCAAATGTCACTTGTAATGTGAAAATGTTCTCAAACATTAAATCTGGAATACATTGTCCGGAATGCTGTAACATAATATAGAGCAAAAGGGATTGAACTGTTATTTTATAAGAGCAAGCACTATAGGTGCAAAAGGATTTGATGCAATGAAATCAAAGCTTTTGTTTGATTTCCTAAATTTAGCATGATAAGTTTGCATTTATTCAGCTGTATATCCAGAAAATGCAGACCTAAAAATGCATAGTTCACAAAAAATGAACCTGAACCTCATGTTTTCCAAATCTGTGTGTTTTTTTTGTTTTTTTTTTTTTTGTTTTGTTTTGTTTATTATTATTATTATTATTATTTTATTTCATGAAATATATAAGGAGATGTTAGGGAGAATATTAGGGACTGACAGCCTCAGTCACCATTCACTTGAATTGTATCTTTATTCCGTCAAATAAGTAAATGACATCAGAATTTTTATATTGAGTGAATATTTATTTTAAATAAATATGGGGGGGGGGGGGGGGGGGTTCTGCACATTTGTTGCCCAGCTGTTCAGACAAATGGACTACATTGCTCAGAATAAATGCTGTAGGTGTTAATCATAAAACAGAGTTAGCGAGGATGCCACGGATGGGCAATCCCATAAAATACACATTACTTAAATTATTAAATTACCATGCAAATGACCTCCTTTTCATCTTAATAATAAATCTAAAATTCCAGACTGAACTTGGAGACCTCCAGCAATAAGCCAGATTAAATCACAATTCACTGTGTAAATCTAATGGAGACAGAGGCAGGCCATAAAAATCACTAAACTATAGCATTTTGTCACGCAAAGGAATCTAATTATAGTAACTGTTTACGTTAAATGTAATGAAAACCAATAATTAACTATTAAGCACTCCAAAGGGATGTGTTATTGGACAGAATTACCTTTCGACGACCTCTCTGGAGGTTAACTGGGGCAGTAGAGCAAGCATTGATCATCTTATCTAGCTAATTAAAATAAGGTTAGGTTTAATTAAAAGTTCAACTATGGATGAGTAATTTTTAAACTACATTCATGGAGAAGCACTTCCAAGACGAGGAATATGCTAAAAATAAAAGCAACTCAATTACATGCATTGACAAATGATAATTGCTGTCTCTATAAAGTTCTAAATATTAATAGAATTAAGAAAATGTGCCAATCAATGTATCTTATTTTTTAAAATCTGTATATGGTTGAAAGGGAAATTGTGAAGACTCGTTTTTCCATCTGTTACAGTTAATGGATGAAGAATAAGGCTTAGATTAAAAGAGGGCCTCAAAGAAAACAAAACATTTCAAGAACTTGAAGAACTGGTGTTTAAAACAAGGAATATAAACTGATTTGGGAATGAGCAACAATAGCTTTTATTCACATGCTGCAATGTGACTATGTCTCCAGTATTGATTTCAAATAAGGAACAGTAATGCAACTATTTTTGTATTTTAATGTTTTAGTGGAGATCATTATTTCACAATGCAGTGGGTACAGTAAGAGGGCGGTCACACTACAATTTGGGCTCCATTCACTCAAATGTATCCAAATGGGGCAGACCGGAAAACACAAGCTCACGTGAAGAAATTTCGTACAACGCTGCATACCAAAGTTCAAGCTTAGTGAATTCTGAACTGCGAATCTTCATGATGAGAGGACGCGTGACCAATAGAAGATCGAAATATCACAAACTGACCTTTTGGCTTAATTCAAAGGGTACATATTTCAAAGCTGTTTTTTTTTATTTATTTATTGTTGCTGGAAAGTGAGTAGATGGTATATTTGAATATTTTTATATAATAATAATTGTTATTCGTGAATTGTTATTTAATAAAACCAGAAACACTCCCGCGTGACATCATATCCCGGTCCGTTGCTTTGGCCGAAAAAAAATGTGTGCTCTAAGAACTGTGTGACCGCCCCTTAAAGGAATATTCTGGTTTCAATACCATTTCAGCTCAATCGACAGCATTTGTGGCATAATATTTATTACCACAAAAATTACATTTGACTTGTCCCTCCTTTCCTTTAAAAAAAGCAAAATTCTGGGTGACAGTGAGGCACTTACAATAGAAGTGAATGGGAGCCAATTTTTGAACAGTAAAACCACAAGACATAAACAATATGAGTGTGTTAACATGTTTGTAGTATGATAAAATAATTTACTAACCTTTAATGTGTAAAGTTATAGCCAATATTACAACTTTTTGCCATGACAATGTAACGTCAACAAACCATGAACCCTACAATGACTTTAAAAATGACATTTTAGGGGGGCTTGTGTAGCTCAGCAAGTAAAGATGCTGACTACCACACCTGGAGTCGCAAGTTCGAATTCAGGGCATGCTGAGTGACTCCAGTCAGGCTTCCTAAGCAACCAATTGGCCCGGTTGCTAGGGTGGGTAGTCACGTTGGGTTAACCTCCTCGTGGTCGCCATAATGTGGTTCTCGCTCTCGGTGGGCCACGTGGTGAGTTGGATGCCGAGGAGAATAGCGTGAAGCCTCCACACGCGCTAGGGCTCCGTGTTAATGCGCTCAACAAGCCATGTGATAAGATGTGCGGATTGACGGTCTCAGACGCAGAGGCAACTGAGATTCGTCCTCCGCCACCCGGATTGAGGCAATACGCCACAACGAGGACTTAGAGCGCATTGGGAATTGGTCATTCCAAATTTGAAAAAAAAAAAAAAAAAAGACAATTTAAACAACTTTACAGCTCAAATAATACATGAGTTTTAACAAAAGAATTAATGTAAGAGCTTTTATAAAATTATAAGATTCACATTTCTGCTTTTAAACCCTGCAAAAATTGGCCACATTCACTTCCATTGTAAGTGCCTCACTGTAACCTCCAATTTTTTTTACATTTTTTTTTTTAAAGGAGAGACAAGTCTACATTAATTTGTGTGGTAATCAACATTATGACACAAATGCTGTCGATTGAGCTTAACTTGTATTGAACCCAGAATATTCCTTTAAGAGTGTTGCACAGAAGCACCCACAAATTTTGCTCTTCACTACTTTCACAATTTTCACATCATGGGGCATCTCCAATTCTTAAATTGTTAGCACAACCAAAAATTTATATTATTTTGTAATTTACTCACCCTCGTGTCATTCCAAACTTGTTAATCTTCTATCTTCCGTGGAACACACAATAAGAAATTTGTGATGCTGCTCTTTTTTCCATAAAATCAAAGTAAATGTGGACGGAGGCTCCCTAACATTCTGTTAACATCCCCTTTTGAGTTTCACAGAAGAAAGACATAAAGGACTGGATCAACATGAGGGTGTGTACATGGGGACACATTTTTCATTTTTGGATAAACTATCCCTTTACTAGTTCATGTAAGGTCACATTTTTATAGCTGGCACATCTATCTAGCTAAATGGTTCACAATGTCACAGAAAAATTATGATGGTGTTTGTCTCTAAATTCTGTGAGCCTAATGCGCTTCCATGAAAATGCACAAGCTGTTAACCAGATGGAAGAGGTGCATGTGACTGCACAGGTGCCATTGATATGTACTGGAGTGAAATCCATTAAATGCAGCTACCTGTACAGTGCTTTGAACGCATAGGCATGCATATGATCTCCTTGCTCTTTAGCCTGAGAAACATGAGGACAGATATCACTTACCAAGAATTTGAGGAGAAGCCTCATGCTCTTGGATGATCACATGTCTAGCCCCAGGGGGAATGAGAAACATCTTTAGGTAACCTTTGCAACAGTGCAAAAAAGGCAAAGGGAGACAAAGGGAGAGATAGCAGAAGCAATTAGTGAGCAAAAAAAAGTCTACTGTTTTTCTGTTCTTTGCAGAGGTGGGCATCCCATCACTAGAAGGCATTTCTATGTCACTGCGGAGCTGCAAACAAAAGCTTTGGGATATGAGCTCTCTGACTACTGCAACTGTTCATCAAGCAGGGTCACGACAAGACTACAGCACACAAATATCAAAACATGACAGAAGGCTCATCATCCAGATTTCATCAATTTACATCCATGTGATTAGATGACATAGCCTTTTGAAACTAAAGTAATAACATCAAGAGATAGACCGATAAATTGGTTTGACCAATATTTACACTTAACCAGCTACTGGTTATTTAATTTTGGATCTACCACTTATGGCACTAATTGCTGGGTCTCTTAACAATAACACTGAACAATGCCATTATGCCACTGTGTGTTCAACAGGAAACAATGGTGTTTGAAGGTAAAGTAACTTACATATTTAATGTTTGTATAAACTACTAAACTTTTTACACTGTCATTTTTTTAAATATTTTTTATATTGCATTTTACAACACACATCGTTTCAAAGCAGCTTTTCAGAAAATGATGCTGTAACAGAAAATAAAGCTGTGAAGTCTGCAATGTCTTAAAGTCCTTATTGTGCAGTTTAAACGAATAACATATTTGTAGATTATGCCTTAAAAAATTGTATTTAGGTCCCCAGTGAGCAAGCCAAAGGTGACATGTTGAAAGGAACACAAAACTCTATACGATGTTAGTTTTAGGAGAAAAATAACGTTGGGGGGAACCAGGTTCAGCTGGGGGAGCCAGTTCCCCTCTGGCTAAACAGCATGAATATAATGCCAATATTAGTTATCTACAGTATGTGTAATACAAGTCATGGTTTAAATCTAAGTAAATGTTGGTGGCCAATGTTTACACAAAGGATTTAGTATAAACTGTAAGATTACTGATTAAAGGAATATTCCTTTAAGACCCCGTTTCCACCTGCTATTAAGATGCGTCTCGGGTTATCCGATCACATGTGGTCAGGTGAGACACATCACTGTTTACACCTGGTCACCTAAATGTGTCTCCTGCGACAACTTGTGATCGGATTTGGAGGAGAGGGTCTCTGTTTCATGACGACATACATCAATCACTATGTCAGTGTGTTCCTGCATGATAATAAACCGCAATAAAGTCAGAAAAGACAAAGAAAGTGTGAAAAGAATGGTGCGCAACTTCTCCCTGATGCAGCTGAAATGTAATCTAAGCACAAAATCAACATTTCGAGCAGAATTGTTCATTATTTTAGTGGATTAGTTGTATTAACCTGAGCTGCAGTTGTTTGTGCTTTTCATAAGTGTCCATGCATGTTGATATCAGACACACTGAAGAAGATCCGTGAAGTTCTTATGCTTGTGTGTGTATCTGCTTTTTACATTTGCTGATCGGACGGTTCTTTCCTTTTAAACCGCTCATAACCGGCAAAGTTTAAACTCTAGTTTTAGCGCAGCGGTTGATTGACAGGTGAGGGGAGGCGCTTCACTGCTGCCGGGACGCACACAGGACGGATTAGCGTTTACACCTTAAATGTGATGCGTTCAGATGCGTTTTTGACCACATACGTATGTTTTTTGTGATCCAATCACAAAGCATTTTAGACCCCGTTTAGACATGTATTTTGTGCTGACCACATGTGATCCAATCACCAAAACCAAATCTTTTTTTTCTTTTCTCCCCAATTTGGAATGCCCAATTCGCACTCTATGTCCTCGTGGTGGCGTAGTGACTCGCCTCAATCTGGGTGGCGGAGGATGAATCTCAGTTGTCTCCAGGTCTGAGACTGTCAATCCACGCATCTTATCACGTGGCTTGTTGAACGCGATACCGCGGAGACGTAGCGTGTGTGGAGGTTTCAGGCTATTCTCCACAGAATCCACGCACAACTCACCACGCACTCCACCGAGAGCGAGAACCACATTATAGGGACCACGAGGAGGTTAACCCGATGTGACTACGCACTGTAGCAACCGGGCCAATTGGTTGCTTAGGAAGCCTGAATGGAGTCACTCAGCACGCCCTGGATTCGAACTTGCGACTCCAGGTGTGGTAGTCAGCGTCTTTACTTGATGATCTACCCAGCAAAGCCGCATTTTAATACCAGGTGGAAACAGGGTCTCAGTGTCTTTTGAAGTTCATCCTGAATTAACTGGGGAAGTGTATGTCGATGCATAGTCCTTTGTTATTTGGCTGATGATGCTGATAGTTGCTATGAATTCATTCATTCTTAAATAAGAAACACAATGCATTTAAAAAAGTTAGACATAACCAAAAACAAACATGAAAAAATATGTGACAATTTACATTGCAAAACTTTTGTTGTTTTATTTGGTTATTTATTTATTTATTTATTTATTTTGTCATTATTTGTTTATTGTGTCAAAAAGAATAAAAAACAAAACAATACATCGGTTAAGCTGGTTATTAGACACTTAAAAAAAAATAAATAAATAAAAAATAATAATTAAAAAAAATAAATAAATATATATTATATATAATGTCAATCTCTAATAATGTTAGGCAAAAACAAAAAACAAAAAAAAAAAAACTGAAGACCATGAACAGTTATGGAACTGATTCAGAAGGAAGTTGAATGGCAGAGCCTTAAGTCAGTTTTCAACACATTATCACATAAGAAAACAAAATCTGCACTACAGCACTAATGTTGCCTTCTCTACTGGTGCCCATTCCTCTGCAAAGCATGATACAACTCACCAATCACATTTCTAGAATCCTCAGTTTCATTCAGATATACATTCCGTGCTCCTTTAGGCAATAAGAAGGCTCCTCTTGTTTTCCCTTTAGAATAAGAAGGGTTTGTTATGTCATTTTTACTCATCACTCCTTTGTCATGTAAATGTCTCTAAACCAAAGCTAAATTTTTCAAGCAGTCTCTAGCAGCATAACACATTTCTGAGACACGGTTGTGACGTAAAAAGGTGGCCAACAGTCTAATCATTGTAGTGAAGGGCTGAGTCACTTAAATCAGTGTCTGCTGGGAGGTATTATCATCAGTTAATGTGGACAGGAAGACATCTGCTGAGAATGATGGGCTGCTGGGTAATCCTAATAGAGATCAGATGAGGTTAGAGGACAGGCCTTAAAAGAGCCAGAACAAAAAAGGGTTGAGGAAGGAGAAAGATATATTATAAAAAATGGACAGAAATTATGGTTGGTGTGTGACGATGGGTAAGGGTTGCTGTGTATGTGTGTAAGAGAGAAAATGTATCTGCCAACCTGGTTAGATTCAGTGTCATAATATTTTGCATTATTATTCCATATTAGAATTTTTTAGAAGGTGTTTTGTAAGTATTTGTTAGAAATGTGGTAAGCTTTTATTAAGCTCTTCAGAACCCTCATTTAACAGGCATTTTATCAAGCTAAGTCTGCACAACAAACCGATTTTACGTCAAACCTTTAAGCAATATTTTGGGTTAAATACAACTTAAACTTTAGTGACAGCACCTGTTTACCAAAGGAATTCATTTGTAAAAACAAAGGACAACTGCTTGTACAGTATTTATAATGGAAGCCTATCGGGCAAGAGTACAGCACCACAAAAATAAATACATAAATCAATTAAATACGAAACTGTAGTATTACAAATGTTGAGACGTGATAGAACGGCTTACTAAACTATAAAGCTCTTTCAAGTCTTTTAAATCATTCAATGACCATTTACAGTAATCCTGGTAAACCCAAGGGTTCTACGTGTGGCTGGTTTGCACAGACAGCATTGCCCTGCTGATAGATGCCGCAACTGCACTTTTATGCAGGCAAAAATCATCTTTCTCCATTGACGGACATTTGAATGTAGCCATGCAAATTGGCAATTATATATATATATGTATATATATATATATATATATATATATATATATATATATATATATATATATATATATATATATTATTATTATTATTATTATTATTATTATTATTATTTTATTTTTTTATTTAATAATGCCAACCAGGTGTTGTCTGCCTAAATAAAAAATAACAATAAAAATAAATAAATAAAAAAAGTAGCCCCAACTCAAAAGGTTGATCAAGTGCAAACAAACAAAAATACAAGCTCCACTTTTTGCTTTCAATCTCTTCGGTGCACTTGCCCCATATACATCCATTCTAAATGTTTTACATTAAACATGTTTTTGTTTTTAAAACAAGATGAGTCAAAATGATTCTATGTGGTAATCGACAGCATGCTTCAGAGTTTAAGTTATATTTAACCTAAAATTTTAAAGCTACAATACAGTCAGCGTAAAAGAAAACAGTACAGGAGAGAAAAGTGTAGGATTAGACAAAACAAAATACTTGCAGATTGTGTTTTCCAACACAGGGATTTCTTTTTGGAATCTCTAAAAATGTTTCCTGTTAAAAAAGTGATCAATTCAAACAAGGTAAAGTTACAAAGAGAGAGGTCAAAATGCTGATTTAGTTTATGCAAATAATGTGTTAAAAGTAGTTATGATAATAATGAAGTGTATAAGGAAGTGTCATTACAATTACATAATTTGTGCTATAAAGTATCACAAATTTTGAACTATGACACATTATGACACAATCTGTTTTATGACAACTGTCTTAAAAACAATTTAAACAGCATGCAAATTCTCGTTAGAGCCATAACAAAATAGAGTTATTTTATGACACTTTCCTTCACGTGATGTCATACTAATAAAGCTGTAGTGATTGAACCTGTCATTACGAGGATAAATTCTGCATTCATGATGCACACAGAGACCCATCTGGAAGGGGTCAAATAGAGCTAGGACTCTTGCCAAAAAGAAAATCGCACAATATAATAATGCCATTTCAAATTATGCCAAATCCTTAAATGGCACAATTAAGGCAACACAAACACACACATGAATCAATATTCTTAGGCAAAATTGTCTTGACATCTGTGCAACGGCTGTGTTTCAGTATGTAATAGTATGTGTTTCAGTATGTAATAGTACGGGTGTGTTGTCATTATTGTATAGGCCTGTACGCCGCAATGTTCATAAAAAACAGATCAAATGAAGACATGTTTGAATGCAGATTATTAGGATCTGTCATGATCCAGTGGCTCTATCCAACAGTAAAATTAGACAGTTCCAGAAATAACACCAATTCTGCAATAAAACACTGTGTCAGAGCAACACAGTATGTGCTAATGCCTAGTTCTGAACAAGATTTATACGAATCCATCAAGAAAGTGATTGGCATATTTATACTAAAATTAACATGCACAGTAACTCAAATAATCATATGAGGAATCTACCTTTTGCTGTTGTCTGTTTTTGTTCAGAACAAGCACAACTCTGAAATAGCTGCTATATAAGTCACCCACAATGCATCCAAATGAGCTAATGTTGGGGGGGGGGAGGTGTTATATTTATAAATTACTTCTGGTGTGAGCTTCAAGCTCCTACTAAGGCTGCACAACTGGGAAATAGCATTAAACAGGAAAGTTATGGCTGCTAAAGGAAACCAGTTAGATCACTACTCCACTTTTACAGTATTTCAGGTTGCTGTTGGCTGAATAATAATGACACCCCTCCACCAAAAACCAGATGGATTTTCTCTGATGGGGTGCTCAAATAAAGCAAGGCTTCCACTGCATTGTCCATTACATAACTTCTTTTATGATGTCAAAACTGCCCATAGCAGTGTGGACAATGGTACAACTATTAAAAGGTTGCATTTCTAAGAGCAACGCAGTTGCATTTTCTTATTGTGTCTCTTAACGGCATCTGGATTGATTTTTGACCATTGCACTTCCTGGTTTGTACATGGCTAATGCTGTATCTTTACCTCTCTCTCTCTCTGGTATTGCTGTTGAAGACTGGCTGATTGACTATAAGTGTGAAAAGGAGATTGTATGAATAATGAAAACCAGATCATATAAAAGCAGTGAGAATTGTAACAGAAGCAGGTTCCTCTTATGTGTAGCTTGGAAGACGTGAAGACGGAATATAAAGAGAGACATCTTGCAGTCAGTGCTGGGTAGATTACTTTGAAATTGTAATCAAGTACTGATTACAAATTACATTACATGTTATTAGTAGCATAATGTCTTGGATTACTGTTTTTGGGGAATCTAATCTGACCCTTTTTGGATAACATTTGGACTATGTCTGACCTACCTTTTGTTAATTTGATATCACATGCATTTGAGTAGGGTAACCTTGTACAATTTTCACAAAATGTTGCTTAAATGCATTTAAGAAAACGTAATTAATTAAACAAAATATGATTTTTGTGTTTCACTTACTTTTTGTCAGTTAATGAGTGAAATAAAAAGTAATGAAATACATAAACACATTTTAACTGATAAGAGTAACTCATCAACATACATATTTAGAAGAAGAAAAACATGCATTTCTTATAAGAGAGTTTCTAGAATTATGGACAGGTTATCCAGGACTTGTTTAACAAATGTGGTCCTACTCCAGCAATTTCGGCATTACAAATGTCATCCATGTGAGGTAAGGAAGTAGACCAGTTATAGTTGTGAATCAGTGTCACAAAAAACAGTCTCAAAAGTTATCATAACAGCACACTCATCTACACAGCACACAAAAAACAACTTAATGTGCTAATGCAATAGGTTTGGCATTTAGGTGTGGATTCGATTCTGAATACAAAATGACATGTATTTGGGCATTTTGATAAGTTTGATGGACAAAACATTTCCAAATACATAGTGACACTATGACAAATAGGATAATTCAAATAACAATCAAAATGTGTTCTTCAGGAGATGGTTGGATACAGTATGCAATGAAAAGTCACATTTGAAACATTCAAGCACACCTTCAAACGTTTCAGTAGATCTGACACAGAAGTGGACTGGATATTAACTTTTGGAAGGCAGAGTTTGTTGAGTGAGATGCTCCATCTGTGTGTGTAATTTCATTACCCCCCCACCCCCACCTCCTTCCGAAAACACTCAAAGACTAATAAATGTATATCAACAATTCATTATATTAACATGTTATCAGAGATAACTTTCAATTTTAAAATGTAATTTACTATAATTACAAGCAGTCGATTTATGTAATTTGATTACGTTATCCAGATCACATGTAATCAGTTACTAAAAAACACTGCTTGCAGTTTGTATGCAAAGTAGATGATCAAGATGGAGTGGTAGAGTCCAGTAAGAAGCTTCCTGACTTACAGTAATATAACATTTTGAATGTGTATGTTCTTGGTATTTTAATAATTTTGTGCTGTTGCTTTTTACTGTGATATGTGTGCACTGAAATTTAAGCTTTTGCTGTAATTTACTGGACTCACACATCCACATTACAGTAATGGTAAAATCCAGAAATCAATAGATGTATTTTATTAAGTTATATTTTTATTCTTAAGTACAGAGGCCCCTTGCTTGTGAAGGAGGTTCTCAAATTTATACTAACAGCTGTTTTATTCTATAGTCTCAGAGGAGTGTCAGGAGTAAAAAAAAAAAATTAAAAAGAAAAATTTGAAGAAAATTTGTAGAAAAGGATTCTTCCTGAATAGACAGTATTCTTGTGCTAGCAAATAATTCAAAGTACTGCTCACACCTCTCAGGGTGTACTAGAAGAATAACGTCTATTAATAATTTATGCAAAAAACATATTGAAAACTTAGTGTTTTCGAAATCAAGTTAATAATATATTTAAACTCAATAAATATATTTAAAACCAAATCTTAAATCACTCTTCCAAACTTCTGAAACTATAAAGAACTCCAGAAGTATACTTTCTATCCAGAAGTTTAGACCTGAAACTAAAGGACAGTAAAATATAAACAATGACAGGGCTGCTGTATAGTAAAAAGAGATGTCTGATTTATGTAAAACACTGTCACATGGGTGGCCCAGGAAAGAGGAAAGCATCTTACCAGCTTTCTTGGGTGTTCGGGTGAAGGTTCCTTTCACGGTTCGGCAGTGGGAGCTGTCACCCCCACACACACCACACTTATCCTCCACCTTACTGGAACCAATTTCCCTGTCACAGCCCACTTTCTACAGGAGAGAGAGAGAAGACATGAAAGACACACTGAGAAAAAAAGGCATGGTAGTTTTACAGAGACTTCTGAAATTAGAATCAACTCAAGCTTTCATCTTTCCATATGTCTGCATCTGATGTCATGAAACTATAGCTACTGTCAGATGTGTCATGCCCATTTCTTTAACTTCCCAAAAGCAAACTAATAATTTTTATCTTAATAATTAAGATAACTAAGTTGCACAAGTAAGTTAAAAAGTGTTTATGAATTTAAAAGGAGCCATTTTGAAAATGTCTTATTTGTTCTTTTCCACACAATGTGTGGCACTTGCTGTCAAGCTCACTTGCAATTATGCTTAGTTTATTTAAAAATATCTATGTTAGTTTGGGATTTCAACCACTGTGCATTAGGTTGGGACCACTGAGGTAACACATCATAATAAATTCTGAATAAAATTCTTATATATCTCTAATATTTTTATCTTTGTTTTTTGGTTCTTTGGTCCTATATCATTTAGGGCACCAATCAAGCCAGGGCCGCAACTGGTTTCCTCTCCAAAAATATAGGTGCATAACACCCCTACTACTGATCCTTAAAAAGTGTGACCAAGAAATGTGTCTTTTCCTTTTGAAAGTACAGACCTTGACATTGACAAATATTAGATATTGTACATTGGAGCAGTTTGATGTACAAAACTTTCTAAAAATTGCAAGACATCTGCTAATAACCCAAAACCTTTTTAAACTAGCTGACACTCTATAAATCACTCCCTCCCAAAAGCTAATCACTATTCATTGTTCGATTCATCTACAAAAATCAATGTACTTCTATCAATCACATCAAGAGAGATTCATTCCTTTTCCTGTATACACTGCACTGTTAACCTGTAGTGGCTCAAAGACAAACCATAGAGCCAGCCAACCTATAAATCTACAGCAGTATTTCAAGAGAATTAGTAAATGAAATGCAAATGACACTGCCAGGAATGTTGCTAATGGCAGCTTCTCTTCATTCTGCTTCAAAGTAGTTCTTTTTATGCAACTTTTTATGCAATGAGACAGGGTTAGTTTAATATCTTACCACACACTCTCCACGCACACAGATGCTATACGGGTCTTTGTAAGAGCACCTTGTTCCATCATGTGCCAGCTGCTTAATGTAAGCCACGTCACCTGTTTCTTTTGACTGGCAATATAGGTGACACCTTTTGTTGGCTGCAAGATAGAAGGACGATAATATTAAGAAATATACAGTACTGTGCAAAAGTCTTAGGCACATAAGATGTTTAACAAAAACATTTGTCTTAAGATGGTTATTTATATCTTTAGCTGTAGTGTGTCAACAGGTAATATACATTTTAGACTCCCAAACAATCCTGCTGCAAATAGAAGAACATGTAGCCCTGCAACAGATGGCATGGACCCACAGAGACCACCACTGAACATAGAGTCAATCTGGGATTACATGAAGAGACAGAAGCAAATGAGACAGCCTAAATATATAGAAGAACTGTGGCGAATTCTCCAAGAAGTTTGGAACATCCTATCTGCCAACAACCAAGAAAAACTGTGTCCAGGTGTCCCTAGGAGAACTGGTGCTTGTTCTGTTTTTTTATGTTTACTAGACTTTGGATGATATTAATTGAAAAATGAAAAATAATTATGGCACTATTTTTGAAGAAATCTTCACTATGCAAGTGCCTAAAACTTTTGCACAGTACTGTAAATTACGGGGCTGTGCAAACCTGTGGCACACAAATTGTAAAGATTTATAGATTTGTTTGGTAGTAAGGTGGTGAGTTTGGAACAATTAATTCAAAGGCAAAGAGAAGATATCCTAATATTTACAACTTTTGACCAGTTTATGGCACTGTCCTGAAAATTAACTGAGACCCTTAGGACATAGTGTCGAACTAAAGTACTAAGTTTGGTTTAGGGGGCCTGGGTAGCTCAGTGGTAAAGACGCTGGCTACCACCCCTGGAGTTCACTAGTTCGCTAGTTCGAATCCCAGGGCATGCTGAGTGACTCCAGCCAGGTCTCATAAGCAACCAAATTGACCCGATTGCTAGGGAGGGTAGAGTCACATGGGGTAACCTCCTCGTGATCGCTATAATGTGGTTTGTTCTCGGTGGGGCGCGTGGTGAGTTGAGCGTGGTTGCCGCGGTGGATGGCGTGAAGCCTCCACACGCGCTATGTCTCCGTGGCAATGCGCTCAACAAGCCATGTGATAAGATGAGCGGGTTGATGATCTCAGATGTGGAGGCAACTGGGATTCGTCCTCCGCCACCAGATACTCTCTTGTATTCATGAAGGGCATGGTCTAAAGATAGGTGGTCTGAGCCAATTTTGGTGAGGATTAGACAAACTTTGTTGGAGGAATAGTGGAAAAAAATTTATGCAACTGCACTCTAAATGGAGGGAATATTAAACATACAGTGGTGTGAAAAAGTGTTTGCCCCCTTCCTGATTTCTTATTTATTTGCATGTTTGTCACACTTAAATGTTTCAGATCATCAAACAAGTTTAAATATTAGTCAAAGATAACACAAGTAAACACAAAATGCAGTTTTTAAATGAAGGTTGTTATTATTAAGGGAAAACAAAATACAAACCTACATGGCCCTGTGTGAAAAAGTGATTGCCCCCTAAACCTAATAACTGGTTGGGCCACCCTTAGCAGCAACAACTGCAATCAAGCATTTGCGATAACTTGCAATGAGTCTTTTACAGCGCTGTGGAGGAATTTTGGCCCACTCATCTTTGCAGAATTGTTGTAATTCAGCCACATTGGAGGGTTTTTGAGCATGAACTGCCTTTTTAAGGTCATGCCACAGCATCTCAATAGGATTCAGGTCAGGACTTTGACTAGGCCACTCCAAAGTCTTTATTTTGTTTTTCTTCAGCCATTCAGAGGTGGACTTGCTGGTGTGTTTTGGATCATTGTCCTGCTGCAGAACCCAAGTTCGCTTCAACTTGAGGTCACAAACAGATGGCTGGACATTCTCCTTCAGGATTTTTTGGTAGACAGCAGAATTCATGGTTCCATTTATCACAGCAAATCTTCCAGGTCCTGAAGCAGCAAAACAGCCCCAGACCATCACACTACCACCACAATATTTTACTGTTGGTATGATGTTCTTTTTCTGAAATGCGGTGTTACTTTTACGCCAGATGTAATGGGACACACACCTTCCAAAAAGTTCAACTTTTGTCTCGTCAGTCCACAGAGTATTTTCCCAAAAGTCTTGGGGATCATCAAGATTTTTTCTGGCAAAAATGAGACAAGCCTTAATGTTCTTTTTGCTCAGCAGTGGTTTTCGTCTTGGAACTCTGCCATGCAGGCCATTTTTGCCCAGTCTCTTTCTTATGGTGGAGTCATGAACACTGACCTTAACTGAGGCAAGTGAGGCCTGCAGTTCTTTGGATGTTGTTGTGGGGTCTTTTGTGACCTCTTGGATGAGTCGTCGCTGCGCTCTTGGGGTAATTTTGGTCGGCCGGCCACTCCTGGGAAGGATCACCACTGTTCCATGTTTTCGCCATTTGTGGATAATGGCTCTCACTGTGGTTCTCTGGAGTCCCAAAGCTTTAGAAATGGCTTTATAACCTTTTCCAGACTGATAGATCTCAATTACATTCTTTCTCATTTGTTCCTGAATTTCTTTGGATCTCGGCATGATGTCTAGCTTTTGAAGATCTTTTGGTCTACTTCACTTTGTCAGGCAGGTCCTATTTAAGTGATTTCTTGATTGAGAACAGGTGTAGCAGTAATCAGGCCTGGGTGTGGCTAGAGAAATTGAACTCAGGTGTGATAAACCACAGTTATGTTTTAACAGGTGGGGCAAACACATTTTCACACAGGGCCATGTAGGTTTGTATTTTGTTTTCCCTTAATAATAACAACCTTCATTTAAAAACTGCATTTTGTGTTTACTTGTGTTAACTTTGACTAATATTTAAACTTGTTTGATGATCTGAAACATTTAAGTGTGACAAACATGCAAATAAATAAGAAATCAGGAAGGGGGCAAACACTTTTTCACACCACTGTAGTATTAAACATAGTATTCTACAGGCCCCCAAAAACATCTTGCTTGATTCAGCTATGTGCATTGCTGTCTGCTGTAGCTCAAACACCACATCTAAACTTTAATGGTGTCATGCATTGAATTTTTATTTTGTTTTATAATGTTCACTGAGGTCCACTTATAATGTTAGTAAGATTTTTTTCATCAAATAGTTAATTTAGAAATAATTGTCCATTTTCTATCCTGTTTTTTGCCTTCTGATTAAAACACTCCATCTTTAAGACTTCAATGTTAACGTCCAATGCTATGATTAGGTAACATCTTTGCATATGAAATAAGTGTCAATGCCCCCGCCTTTACGCATGTGGAATTGTTTTAAAAAGTTTGGATGGCAAAAAATGGCAACCGGAGGAATTCAGCCATACATATTTGAGCCAGAGTCTGACCCCGAATCTGAAGAAAATGAACCCCCTCCACAAACAACATGGATACTGCAGTCTGTGACAGTGTGGTAAGTAATCACTCTAATTTATTTTTATTTCTTGTCTATTTGTGTAATAGGTATTACTTTTTATTGTCTTTTAAACAAAGATGCAATATAACAGTGTTTATCTTGTTACATATTTGGGGCATTTTCCAACGGTGAAACATTTCTGTGTTTTACAAATGCTTTGTAACGCTTGACAGTGTCAACTAAAGATTAAATAATTGGTGCTAGCACATTTATAACTGTCAAAGGATATACTTATGGTGCAACATGTAAATGTATACAGGATAAAACATACTGGTGTTTGTCGCACTGTCGTTCTTCATATATTCATCGTTCATCATACACTATATTGCCAAAAGTATTCGCTCACCCATCCAAATAATTGAATTCAGGTGTTCCAATCACTTCCATGGCCACAGGTGTATAAAATGAAGCACCTAGGCATGCAGACTGCTTCTACAAACATTTGTGAAAGAATGGGCCGCTCTCAGGAGCTCAGTGAATTCCAGCGTGGTACTGTGATAGGATGCCACCTGTGCAACAAGTCCAGTCGTGAAATTTCCTCGCTACTAAATATTCCACAGTCAACTGTCAGTGGTATTACAACAAAGTGGAAGCGATTGGGAATGACAGCAACTCAGCCACGAAGTGGTAGGCCACATAAAATGACAGTGTGGGGTCAGTGGATGCTGAGGCGCATAGTGCGCATAGGTCGCCAACTTTCTGCAGAGTCAATCGCTACAGACCTCCAAAGTTCATGTGGCCTTCAGATTAGCTCAAGAACAGTGCGTAGAGAGCTTCATGGAATGGGTTTCCATGGCCGAGCAGCTGCATCCAAGCCATACATCACCAGGTGCAATGCAAAGCGTCGGATGCAGTGGTGTAAAGCACGCCGCCACTGGACTCTAGAGCAGTGGAGACACATTCTCTGGAGTGACGAATCACGCTTCTCCATCTGGCAATCTGATGGACGAGTCTGGGTTTGGCGGTTGCCAGGAGAACGGTACTTGTCTGACTGCATTGTGCCAACTGTGAAGTTTGTTGGAGGGGGGATTATGGTGTAGGGTTGTTTTTCAGGAGCTGGGCTTGGACCCTTAGTTCCAGTGAAAGGAACTCTGAATGCTTCAGCATACCAAGAGATTTTGGACAATTCCATGCTCCCAACTTTGTGGGAACAGTTTGGGGATGGCCCCTTCCTGTTCCAACATGACTGCACACCAGTGCACAAAGCAAGGTCCATAAAGACATGGATGAGCGAGTTTGGTGTGGAAGAACTTGACTGGCCTGCACAGAGTCCTGACCTCAACCCGACAGAGCACCTTTGGGATGAATTAGAGCGAAGACTGCGAGCCAGACCTTCTCGTCCAACATCAGTGTCTGACCTCACAAATGCGCTTCTGGAAGAATGGTCAAAAATTCCCATAAACACACTCCTAAACCTTGTGGAAAGCCTTCCCAGAAGAGTTGAAGCTGTTATAGCTGAAAAGGATGGGCCGACGTCATATTAAACCCTATGGATTAAGAATGGGATGTCACTTAAGTTCATATGCGTCTAAAGGCAGATGAGCGAATACTTTTGGCAATATAGTGTATATTCAGTGTAGTGACAAACGCATACATTGTTCATTAAAATGAGTCATGTTTTCTTTAAAAACGAAAGAGATTCTCTAAATAGATTGCTGTCAATCCTCTATAGGTGCATCTGTGGCAATTGTGCCATCATGCCCACAGAAAAAGAAATAATATGCTGCTTAGAGATCCCTGTGGTAGGTACATGGTGCAGAATGTCTGTGTTTACTTACATGTATCCCAGAAATAAATCTACATTGTCAAATGAAAGTTTGACCACATTGTTATTCTCTAGGTTGTTAAAAGGGTTGCTGAAGTGATGTCCTCTGAAAGCAATATTCAAGTAAAACAATGACAACATGCTAATACTAAGGGCATTTATTATTGAAAGCTGGATGCGACAAGATACGCGAAGCACACATTAAAACTAATACACATGTTCAACTGAAATCACTAGGATCAAATCAAAAGAAAGCTAAACAACATGAATTCAGCGAATAGTTTCTCATGAATAGTACTAATATTAAGCTTGGAAATTTTGGTGAAAACATTTAAATACTCAGTATATATCTAACAGTCAGTCACATATGAAGCAATAGAATTAACATGGATACTCACACTTGTCTGTTGCGACATTACTGTCAGGTCCAATATAGTTGGCACTGCACCAACTTTTAATTTAAGTCTTTCTGCAAAGCCTGCATCGAACTGTGTCATGTTTGAAAAAGAAGTAAAATGAAGCAAACAAACAAACACTGTCTTACTGACGCTATCCGGGACTTCATAAAAAATAAATGTTAGCTACTCTTTCCTAATGTTAGGATCATTAGGAATCAAATGCAAAGTGTCTATTTTTCCACAACCTGGCACTGCACAACGTTTTGAAAACTTCGCAGGCATCGCAAAACACTTGTTGCTCCAATAATCCCTGTGTTTAACCCTGACGTGCTGACTCTCATCACCACTCTAACCGCGAACCTGTGGGTGGGCCAAAGAGGCAATGATGAAGTAGGCGGTGACCTGTTTATGCAGAGGCAGATTTGTGCTGATGTATTCATCTCTATTACGCAATACAGACAAGAAAGTAGAAATGAGTCGTTTTGGATAAATCCTTTTTTTGGACTAACGAATACGTTTTGAGTTCTGAAATTTAAAGTATGTTTTTATAGTACAATGACCTCTTATATGTCAAAAGATCAAGGAAAATTGTATTTCTCAATTCATGAACCCTTTAATACATGCTCTCAGATTTATGTCTGGAGAGTGATGCAGTTCAACAGGCTTTACACACATCACCAGATGAGTGAAGCTCTGATTTGTCACAATGCCTTTCATTGATGTTTCATTTGCTTTTGTGCTGAGTGACAGAAGCTTTTCACATTTCATGGATTTTTCAAAATCACATTTTACATTACACACAAAAGAGAATAGAGGTATATATAAAAAGCCGATCAAATGAATATCACTGGACTGCAAACAAAATGTGAAGCAACAGCAAAGTAGTGCCAAAGTAGTACTGAAGTTGAGAATGAAGAAACACTTAAGTAACACCCTGTCACCTTGTGTGTGAGGGCACTATTATGGCTTCTTTTACTGCACAAGCCTGATAATTGGTCAGTACTGGGCAAAGTGTGCTTGAACAAAATAGGAATGGATATGCTATATTTCTCACAGAGGGAAGGAAGGATTCATGAGCTGTGTGGATGGACAACTTAACTTGAACATGCTAACTTTACAGCATGAATTTCCTTCAGACAGGGAATGCTTGCTACATTTTATGTGCATTGTGTGTCAGTATATAGTATGTGAGTCTCAGTACAATCAATGTATCAACAATGTTAATTGTTTGAACATCTTTTACGTTTTTGTTCATATCATAATTTGATGTTAAGTTGTTGACAAAAATTTACGTTTTGATGTCATGGAGATGTTCAACAATCGATCTCCATATCAATACATCTTGGAGATGTAAGTTAGGATATGTGCATTTAGAATATATATATAAAACAGCAAAATGTCATGTACATACTGAATATTCACCTTAAAGATCAAATTTAAAGCTGGTTTAATATAAAATCTCAACACCAAGTCTGTGTTGTACATTCTGCAGGCCTCTGAACCAAAGTGTATTTTCACACATATATCCTCGAGACCAGAATTCAGAAATATATTGAAGGCTTGGACCATGAATATTAATTAGGTCATGCAGATGGACGTCCAGTTAAGTTACCTAGCAACATCACCAAGAACCTAATTAATATTCATGAGTTAAGCCATCGACATGTCATGACCTCCCAACGAGTCCGTGGCCCCCCAATTCAAAACTTGATCTGGTGCCTCTGGTCTTGTTGTGCATACATAAAGGATGTGTGGGTTTATGTATCCTATTCCAATGATAAAAGCTAAGAGCAATCCCACCCTCTGGCTCTTAAAATTACAATGCTTTAAAATCTGACAAACTCACCGTCTGGGTGCTCGTAGGGAAGCCAGTGGTGTTTGGCATTCTGGTATTCAAAGTGTGAGTTGCGAAGTTGACACTGTTGAGCTCTGAAGTCCTCAAAGTGTTTAGGGCAATCATCTGTGTTACACAGCTGGTACTCATAGTTCACCCCTGGGCAGTCTTGACCACCATGAGATGGACTAAATAACAGATAATGTCAAAGTTAAGGTCGACCAATCACTTCAAACATATAAACATCTTTGAATAAAAAAATAAAAATAAAAAAATTAAATAATCAAAGTTCATCAAAATAAAGTTTAAATGAATGTCTTTGAAGGACAAGTCTGGCACAAGAGAACTTAGAAATAAAATATTTAGATCCAAATTCAGACTAACTAAGCAATGTTTGGATGAAATGACAACTGACCCAAAAGATGGATTAACTTTTGACAACAGTTTAAACTCTGCAGCTTGCATCACAGACTAATGTGTGACATACAAAGAAAAAACAAACAAAAAAAGGCAAAATTCCCTGCTCTCTTGCTTCCTTAATTTTCACAGCGTGCATGCTAATTAATAAGCATCCACTCGTTTGCTCGTGCATAAAATACCATCCCCCTTGACACTCAGAAAAGACAGCAGCCCTCTGGTTACATAAAAACACCCTGAGCAGATGTTTCTCTAAAAAAGAGACTTTTATAAAATAACACTACAAGAGGATTCAGCAGATTAAATAAGGTGGTACAGTGATTTAAAAATCTTGATATATTACTTTGGCATAGGTTACTAAAGGACAAAATAATCTTTTGGAAGAATCCATTACACATCATTTTGAAAGTCAACTTGATAATGGGAATATATTTATTTTTATTAGACAGCTTTCTGGAGTACTTGATTCTAATTGGTCAATCGTGTCATTTTGTGGACAAATATTTGTGTATAATTACCTAAACTGTATATTGTTTCCCTGGCAACGAATCCCCTACATTGTGCTAGACATGTCTCTTGTAGCACACTGTGGTCTCCTTCTTCTCACATAATAAAATAATTTATACTCAAATCAATATTCAATGTCCAATTATTTATTTCTTTAGCAAGTGGCCGTGTAATAAGTTGTATAATGTACAGTCAGTTGGCCGTTATTGCAAAATAACCCTGATCACCCTGTCTGGGTTTATTTTGTAATAATGACTGGCTGGCAGTACATTATATGCAACAAACAGCTGATTTCTTTCATAAATAAAGTATAATAAAATCAGTATAATAATTTTGTTTTGTTTGATGTAACACAAAGCTAACTCCCACTAGATGTTCAATGAACCGTTTTTCATGTTTGACCTTTCGTCTCATTGGTTAGAGCCAATCATGTACATCCTTGCTCCATGTATGCTGTAGTTTTCTCTAGAAGTCATTGTTTCCCTCCATATATTTGATCATTACTACTGAATATTACCTTAATTCAAGGCAAGTACACCAGGGTGGAGGTTAAATGTTATGTCTCTGCAATGTTGCTCTTCATTTTTAAGCCTCACTGCGAGTAGAGTAGATAACATACACTGGGTTGTTGCACTGGCGGGTTTTGAAACGCACGCCTGTTCCACAGGAGCGAGAGCAGGAACTATACTTGCTCCAGGCACCCCAGGCTCCATCTTGCTTCACTTGGTTGGTGTTCTTCCACATGCAGTGACCTTTGTAACACCACTATGAGGGACAGGAGTTAAACAGAGTAATATTGCGATGGACTTCCTGACCACAACAAGGGAGCAGTGAAAAACAGGCACAGCAATAAGGAGACGCATGGATTACCTTCCCAGGTGCACATTCTGTTCCATCCAATGGAGGCCCCTTTTTTGTCTTGCAGAAGTAAGGGTTATCTGGATGACTGCACCACAGCTGCTTGCATGGATCAAATGTGCGAAACTGAAGGGAGAAAAAAGCAACCATGGTTGGATGGTTGACAGAGTGTGAGTGAGAGTGAGAGAGCGAGAGAGAGAGAGAGAGAGAGAGAGAGAGAGAATTAAATGTTGAGACAAACGTCTAATATTTTACTCAGCTACAATTCCACAAGACATAAGCTCTGACAATCCTTTGCCTCTTACAGTAGGTGCTTGAGCACAGATTGAATAAAAGAACACTGAACTGATTTTCCTTCTTCAGCTTGCCAATGTTGCTCTGGAGCTAGTGGTAATGCTGACAGCACTTGAAAATAAATTATATTAATCCACTGTTTCTCAGCACATCTCAAAGTAATAATGTAAATGCATTCATTCTTATTTATATTACTAAATAGTTTTCAACTTTATATGGTAATCACTGTCTTAGCTGTAAGGAATAAAGTGGGTCCTACATTATAATTATCTGAAGCAAGTTACAGTGAATACTTTTTACTACAACATATTGAGCTGATGAGTCAAAAAGTCATCAACCAGATACTTAGATGAAATAAAGTTCAAAATGTATTTTAAAGATTCAGCTTTTTAATTTAAAAAGAAAATTTTCATATGCAAAAATTAGTTACAACTGCCCCAACCACATAGCCTAAATAAAATCCTGTATGTTACAGTGGCTAGCAGCGACAGACTTAGTTTTGTTACAATGTTACAGTTTAAGAAACATTTCGATATTAGTTTGAATTCAAAGACTTCAAAACTCTAGACAGCAGAATAATTGGACATCGAAAAAAGTCTCCTCTAATGCTTCACATGCAGAAAATGAAAGAGAGGGATAGAGAGAAATGACTGATTTTCTGTGTTCACAGGAAATATCACACTGTGAAGATAATTTGAGAATGGAAACCTTATACACTTGAGGCTGATATGCAGCTGGACTTCTGTTCATTAAGGCTACTTTTTCTATTCATTAAGCACAGTAGGAGCAAGTGGCATCGAAATTACAATGTGAAGGACTGACAATCCTGCTATTCTTCTCATAAAAATAATAAAAAAGAAACACACGATATAAACAAATAATTAAAGTGGCAGCCTGGAACACAAGGCTGTGTGAGCTAATGAATGACAGGTGCAATATATGGTTTATCTTTGAGCTTCACCAAAACAGTGCTGCTTATTTGAAATGCAGTGTGGAGTAGGGAAGACTCAAATGTACCTTTAATAAATGTACAGATTTGCCCAGGAGAGAGTCTGCACAGTGTTGAAGGCTTAGCTGGGAAACACTGTTTCAATGAAAAAAGCACTTCCTTCTAAGTCTCTAACAAGTCCCTTGGCAACCAGTTGGAATAATACGTCTTTAGCTTTTTCACAGGTTCACGCTTCGAATCACATTTGTACTGAGAGGGTCACAGGTGAAGCTAATTTTTTTCTTGGATATTATTTTTGTCATGACGCTAATTCGTACAAATTAAATGCATAAGTCACATTTTTTTCTAAGGCATGTGCCAAATGCTGCTCTTCACGAGGACATGGCACTTTCCATGGATAGGGTTCAAAATAAGCCCTGAAAAACATAAAATGAAGCTTTTTTTTTTTCTTTTTCAACAAACGGGTCAGTGAAAAGAGGTGCTTTCCTTTCAAAAAAAACTTGATTGTCAACCTCATGAATGTTTTCCATTCAACCCTGTCACAGGACACTAAAGTGTACCATATTCATGGATGCCACATACCAGGAATGCTTATTATAGGTCTACAAATGATTTATCTAAACTGGAAAAGACTTTAAAACTGCAAAATTAGCTTTTTTGTGCCACAAACTCACAGAGAACTAATTAAAATGTCACAGTGAAGACATGGGAAACAACATGTAGTTCTTGACAAATACATTGTTTAAAATCCCATTACAATCTAATTGTTACTATCCACGCTGACAATGGTGCCACTATTTTCATGTCTGCAGAGAGCCAACTGTTTAGAACATGATTAGTGGGTCATAGAAAATATCATGGGGATGAGAGTTTTTGCCAGGCCTCTGACACTCAGCTTGTTTAGGCATGACATAGGGGTTGGGGGTAATGATCACAGCATGCTGGTCTTGTTTAATAGTGTAACAGCCTTTGATGAAAGAATGCCAAACATCTTGCCTTCTGCTGGTTCTGTGTCAGGCAATAAACCAGGTGTGAGAATCTTATGCCTAAAACTACACCTGTGATTGGGGTTATGCACCACCTATTTATTTTACACTTGGGAAATGTGGGTAAAAATGTTCAGAGCTGAGTTTAGGATGATAGAACAAATAGCTTGGAAACTGAGCAATAACTTTTGAATAGGCCAGAACATATTACTAAAATATTATCATAGACATACATCTTTCTTTAATGTTGTTCCTCATTAGTGAAACTTGGCAGAGAAATATTCAGTGTATTTGACGCACTTACATCCAGAAGACTTTTTGTAGAGACCTGAACAAGATCATTTGTTAAAATATAAAGGACTTTGAAGATTGATTCCTTACTTCTTGGATTAATGACTGACATTTATCAGATCTGTCAGAAGAGAATACAGCCTACACTCTAAGCCAAGTCTACACTCACTGAAGTACATATTTTGTATCCAACTCCAAAATCGAATCGACACTGCTCATCCATGGAGTAACTGATGCCAGGAAGTTCAGGAAGCTGGGGCCAGTCATGTTTGAAGGGGTCGTCCAGGAGGCAATCATATGAGCTGTGTAAAAACAAAGTTCAGAGAGAGATATTTAAATACACCCAAAAAATATGTTTCATGAATGACCTTTTAAACCACTTCTTAAACTCATGTGCAAACCATAAACTAGAGGTGAAGAGCACTACGTAATGAACTGAGACAATTTACAAGGATACTACTTTAGTGTTAGCTTCTGTTCACATCAAGGCAATGGAAATGTAATGATATGAACCCTAATGATATGAAAGAAACATCTATACTAGTATGTCCAGTAACGTATTTATTGTACATGTAAACAGTGATGTAATAACAGAAAATATAAATACAGTCTTCTCTAGCACTCTTGATAGTGTCACCCCCCTTCGGTTAAAGGAAATTCAAGAAAAAAGCCCTGCACCATGGTACAATGATCACACTCATGCTCTCAAGAGAGCACCTCAGAAAATGGAGCGCAAGGGAAGAATACAAAATTAGAGGTATTTCGAGGTGCATTGAAGGATAGTATCTGTAGATACAGACAGGCACTAAAAGCTGCCAGGTCAGCATATTATAGCAAACTTGTAGAAAATAATCACAACAATCCTAGGTTTTTATTCAGTACAGTGGCTAAATTGGTTAGGAATAAATCCTCGACTGAACCAGATATTCCGTTACAGCACAATAGTAATGACTTCATGAATTTCTTTACTGATAAAATAGAAATCATCAGAAATAAAATTGGAATTATGCAATCAACTGTCACTGCACCTCAGAAAACAATGTCCCATAATTTTGCTCACGAGCAACTTCAATCCTTCGCTGTCATAGGTCATGTAGAGCTTACAAAACTTCAAAATTTCAAAAATCAAAAGCCACAACATGTATGTTAGATCCAATACCAACTAAGCTCTCAAAAGAGGTATTCCCTGTAATCTCAGAACCTCTTCTTAATATTATTAACTCCTTGCTATCCTTAGGACATGTCCCAAGAAACTTTAAAATGGCAGTTATCAAACTGCTTATTAAGAAGCCACAGCTTAATCCTGGAGAATTGGCTAATTATAGACCGATTTCAAATCTCTCATTTATGTCGAAAATACTAGAAAAGGTAGTGGCATCCCAACTATGTTAATTTCTACAGAGAAATGGTATATATGAACAATTTCAGTCAGGATTTAGGCTCCATCACAGTACAGAGACTGTGATCATCTGATGGCGGCTGCATTTCTGTTCTAGTGCTTTTAGATCTTAGTTCTGCCTTCGACACGATAGATCACAACATTCTCTTGAATAGGCTGGAGAATTATGTTGGCATTAGTGGACTTGCATTAGCATGGTTTAGGTCCTATTTATCAGACCGCTACCAATCTGTATGTGTAAACGTGGAATTGTCAAATCAAACAAAAGTATGGAGTGCCACAGGGATCAGTTTAAGGGCCTCTGCTTTTCTCCTTATACATTCTTCCCTTGGGAGGTATTATCAGGAATTGTGGAGTAAGTTTCTGACGATACCCAACTTTATATTTCTTCTAAACCCGATGAAATTTCACAATTCTCCAAATTAGCAGAGTGTAACAATTAAATCAAAGACTGAATGGCCAGAAATTTCCTTCTACTCAATTCTGCTAAAATATAATGTGACTCTCAATGGATGTACTGTTACGTTGTCTTCTACAGCGAAGAATTAAGGTGTTATATTTAATACCAATCTTTGAAAATCAAATTTCCAATGTTTGTAGAACAGAATTTTTCCACCTCAGAAATATTGTTAAGTTACGACACATGCTCTGATGCCGAAAAACTAATTCATGCATTCATGACCTCAAGACTAGATTATTGTAATGCATTACTAGGAGGATGTACTGTTCAATAAATAAACTTCAACTGGTTCAAAATGCAGCTGCCAGAGTGCTGACTAGAACCAAGAAATATGATCATATTAGCCCCATTCTATCGTCGTTACATTGGCTACCTGTAAAATTTCATATTAATTTTACAGTTCTGTTAAATACATACAAAACTATGAATGGTCTAGCGCCACAGTGCTACAGTGACCTTATGTCATGCTATATTCCATCACATTCATTACGATCACAAAATTCTGGCCTGTTAATAGTTCCTAGAATATAAAAATCCACAAAAGGAGGTAGATCCTTTTCATATCTGGCTTCTAAACTATGGAATAGTCTCCCTAACACTGTTCGGGACACAGACACACTCACTCAGTTTAATTCTACACTAAAGACTCATCTATTTAGCCAGGCATACACCTAATTTATTCATCACAATTAGATATTTCTCAGAAACTTTTCTCATAATATATAACTCCGCAATAAATTGAATGGCATCTATGATAATATTATTCAATTTATTTATTTTTTCCCTGTCTTAACCCTGGGATTCATATCCAGGGGTTACCAGAGCCGGCCAGATCCACCACCATTCCAGCTTCATGTCTGACTCCACTGCTACATGTCGCTGAGTGATGATGACAAACTACAGCCGGTGCTAGCCAGACATCACTTCGGTCTTTAACGATGGACATCAGAGTATGAACTAATGCCAACTCCAACTGTAAGACATCGGATACTTCATATGCCACTGCCTGAAACTTGGACTTATGATGGACCCCACCGAACCTCACTGAAATGACCTGCCGGTTGAACTGCGATGCACCTCACTGATCTCTGCCTGCATCACCTTTGTTTACTCTTGACTACACTCTTGAAATGGAATACATAGACTATCAATTAATTGCCAAAAAAAGCCTTTATCAGCCAACTAACAAATGACAATGCATCTATGTGAACTTCTGCACTTAATCCAGGATGAACTTCAAAGACAGTAGTCATTAATCTTACAGTTCATACAAAATCCAGTTAAAACACTGGACCTTAACACTTACTTAGTTTACAAATTTTAAAACATGACTTGCACTGCACACAAATAACTATTTGCATTATATTCATGCTGTTTAGCCAGAGGGGAACTGGCCCCCACAGTGAGCCTGGTTTCTCCCAGGGTTATTTTTCTCCATTAACCTACATCTTATGGAGTTTTGTATTCCTTACCACAGTTGCCTTTGGCTTGCTCACTGGGGTTCTAAATACAATTATAATTTAATTATTTAATAATACATTTTTATACACAATTTACAATCATATTTAATCAAATTACACAATGATGATTCTAAGACTTTATAGATATTACAGTTTCATTGTCTGTTAAAGCATGATTTTCTGTAAGGATGCTTTGAAACAATGTGTGTTATGAAAAGCGCTATACAAATAAAAATAACTTGACTTGACACCTTGCATTAACATGCGTTTCATATACAGAGAGAATCTGGAAATTCGTTAGCTAGATTGCATTTACACCTTGCAGTCAAAAGCATCTCCACTGTGATTGGATACAGATATGCAAAATGGAAAAACAAGTTATATATTATATCAGAGAATGGGGTAACTAAACATTGATTTAGTAAAAGTCTTTTAGCAAATTTTAAAAATATTTATGGATAATTTAAATGCTTTCCATCACTTTGACAGTCAGGGTTTTTCCATCATTACATTTTTTTGTCCGGTTGCCAAAGCTAAATTTCATGTCAACAAAGTAAATGTAATGATATTCATATAGTGTTTGGCACATTGTAAGTGCTGAATATGCTTCTCATCTGAAACATGCAAGTGACGCCTGGTCGCACAGGATTTAAGGAGAGAGTCGAGATATTCCAAGTGTTTTCATGGAATAATTCATGGGATATTGTTCACTGATCGAGTGAGATTGCAAGACGGCAGTGTCTGTTGTGTTTTTCACATTGCAATGGCAAAATAAACAGAAAAAGACAAGACACCATAACACAGCACTTTAACAATGGATGACTGTAGCATAACCTCATTGCATAATTAAATACTTAGTTCTATCTGGATAACAAAAACTCATTGCATTTAACCCTTCTTTGAATGTGGTCAGAATTCATCCCTGATCACTTCCGAATGTGATTTCAGTGCTCAGATCAAGATCTGGTCACAATGCGTCTTGGGTGCATTTACACCTGGCATTTAATGTGGTCAAGTGCTACCCGATAGAGATCCGATCACCAAAAATTCATATTAATGCAAAAATTACTATTAGTGTAAATGGGGCCTTCGATTTAGTTGTCTCTTCTTATTAAACTGGAATAGGAGAAAATATTTTAACATTCAAAACACACTTCACAGAAAAAAAGAGTACTTTGAAACTAATTGTTAATAGCCAAAATGTTATTTCAGTCTGGACTCTGTTCTATTGCATCAAAGGTGATTTAGATTCAAAACAAAAATGAAAAGAACTGAAGAAAACATTATTGTAGAGTGCTCCTTATAAAAACAAAGCCACTGAGAGAGGTTTTGGTTGGTATGGTGCTGAAGATTTTCACAATACTCATCATGGCATTAGCAGAGTAGCAATTATGGGTTTGTTTACAGTTAATCCCTGTTGTTCATGATGGTCTGTAAGCTTAAGGATATCACTGCAATCTAATTACCAGTCAATTTACCAATTAGATAAACGGTCAGCTGAGCCTATAGTGACACCAAACAAAGCAGAGCTCCAGTCATAACAAGGGCTGATATTTACGCTCAAGTAACCCATGAGAAATATTTATCAAAGGTAAATCTGTGAGAAGAAATTTCCATGTAGAACATGTACATAAGTTCAAGACCCTCATATTTCAAGGGATAACACACAGAGATGTGTGAGAAGAGAGAACTGTGAACTCACTGGATGTATCTTTTTAGTTCTTGTCCACTGCATATAGACCAGTGATAACGGTGGAAGGCTGCTTGCACCAGAGGGGCCATCACACTTCCCATGGCTGTCTCATCACCACAGCGGTTGCCCTGACCATCATGCTCCATTCCCAGACTACAGAAAAGGCAAAATTATGGTAAGTAGGTAGATATTAGTGAAGCAATGGTCAGAAGTAAAAAATTTTTCTCCGATTAGCGTAGATGTATCTAAATGGGAATGCACCTCTGGCGCCTCCCAGCATAACAGATTAATGGGTATGACAATAGAAATTAAAAACAGACACATTATACCAGGGGTGTTGCTAGACATGAGCTACACATTTCTTTGCAAAACCATGGCAAATACAGAACCAGCAGAGGAACCTGGCAATATAGGCAAGTGCAACAGCAAGAAATGGATGTAACGTTAGTGTATTTTATGGATGTTATGTCATACATTAACAGTTAGGGATGGGTCATGGTTGTCGACTAGTGAGTTGTTAGATGAATGGTTGACTAATTTAGATTTGTTTTTGAGTTTTTTTCTTAATATTTTTAGGGCGGTGCTTAAATTAACATGCTGACAGCGTGCTGTGTAAAACCCTCTTGGAAGTGTTGCATCTTTAAATTCCCTTTAAAGCACCGTTCCTACAGCCACACACATACAAACATCTTTAGTCATTTTGTTTCGCCTTGTGTGTTTTTTTAAGCATCCTGCCACAAGTGTTGTGATTTTAAGATGTTGTATGTTTTAAAATTGAAAGTTATCAAGTTTCTTTAGATCGCTGAATTATTTCTGTTCTATTCCGTTAGGCATGTCTAACTGTTTTTAAATGCAAGAACATATAATGAGTAAACATGAACACCCCTTAAAGGAATAGTTCACCCAAAAATGAAAATTTGCTGATAATTTACTCACCCTCAGGCCATCCAAAATGTATCTGAGTTTCTTACTTCATAAAAACAGAATTTAAGACTTTTAGGATTTCATTTCAGGCCTCCTCCTTTAAACAATGCAAGTGAATGTCCTCCGTTTTTTGACGGTCCAAAATGCATATTTAGGGTGCATCAAAATAATCCACATAACTCCAGTCGACAAATAAAGTTCTTCTGAACGCAAACGATTGATTATTTTGAGAAACAAAACAATACTTAAATTGTGCTCATGAGAGGGATGACATAAGCTCATTGGTAAGGTCATGCGTCACGTGGAGGTGTCAGGAAGCACGTCATTGTTTACAAGAGAAACTTGCACAGACCACAGACCAAGCACCCTTCACAAACCAAAACAGTCCAAAACAATTTCAAAACAATATAAAATAAAATACAAAATAATTTCCAAATAATAATAATAAACAAAAAAAACAATGTAAACAATGACGCGCTTCCTGACTCCTCCTCCATGTGACGCGTGACCTTACCAACAAGCTTACGTCATCCCTCTCATGAGCGCATGTCACAGAGATGTACAGAAGCGAACATCTGTAGTTATAAGTATATAAGTATTGTTTTGTTTCTCAAAATAATCAATCGTTTGCATTTAGAAGAACTTTATTTGTTGCGTGGATTATTTTGATTATTTTGGACCGTCAAAAAAATGGAGTACATTCACTTGCATTATTTAGAGGAGGCGGCCTGCAATGAAATCCTAAAAGTCTTAAATTCTGTTTTGATGAAAGAAACTCAGATACATCTTGGATGGCCTGAGGGTTATCAGCAAATTTTCATTTTTGGGTGAACTACTCCTTTAAGAAACATGGTGGTCAGAACAGGGTAAGGTGAACCTGAAACAAGCTTAATTATACAGGGCTTTCTTAATGCCTAGTGTACACTACAGGACTCACAGTCAGTGCCCTGCAAACACTACACGACTCACAGTCTTTTATTTTTGGTCATATTGGTGCACGCTACATGACCATTCATCACCGACTGAAGCTTTAAAATGTTGCCACGCAAACTCGCATAGTAACGCAAACGTGTATATAAACAGCATGGAGCAGGAACTGGTGCTCATTTGTGCGATCATGTGCACAGAACGCAAAAAAACAAAGAAGAAAAAGAGCCGAAAAACCTGTATGAGACAGTGGTTGGAGATATGTGGGCACCAAGGGGTATCAGCTCTGCAGAGGGAATTGGAGGTAAAGCCAATTTTATCTTTACATTCTGCATTCAACAGTTGTTTGTTATTAGCTATGCATGCTGATGACAGCATGCATTTGTAGGGTAACAAAAAATGTTACAACAGTTTATTTAGCGTGTAGATTGGTATTTTATGATATCATAGCAATAGCAACAAGGGAGTCTCAGTAAACGAACCTTGAAGTAAAGTTTGCAAGCTTGTACTGTGTGTGGTGGCGGATGAACATTTCTCTTCAAAATGTTTAGCGCATACAAGCGCATTTTGAGCATCATTTCTCATATTTTCCACATTCTTCCGGCAATTGCAGAGAACAAATAGTGGCATTTCAAGGAGTTTTGAAATCCATCTTGGTGTCTTGGACGAGTCAGGGCGTGTCGCAGGAGTGCGCACACAACAAGACCATTTGTCTTGAGATCTGAGACGTTTCGTCGCAGACCAGTCACAGACCAGTCGCCAACTCAAAACATCAAAGAAGACATGTTCAAGTCCTGTAGTGTACGCTAGACCTAAGAAAGGTTAGTCGATTCAGGCATCCACACCAACTAGTCGATCTTGAAAATACGTAGATTTGCACATCCCTAGTACAAGTAAAGTTTATCAAATAATAATAAAAAATTACATTCATATTACAAAAGTATATTTTTTTCAGAGATTTGAACTCAATATCGTCTTTACCCATAGCAAATACCCTTGCACTTTACAAACAAACCATGTGATGTACCAGTGAATCATATACACCTGCCAGAAGCTTTTGATTATGATATAGCACTAATGGTCAATTGCCCCAGACCATTTGCCCCAGATCATTTATGTTGACGCCGCTGATGACACTTGGCAAAGCCATAAACAAATAATCTATTACACTTTTATCTAAAAATATATTAAACTAAACTACTGTAGGTAATTTATTTATTTTTTATTATAGATTTTAGATTATTTCTATACACAGTAATTAATTAATTGACAAAGTATAAATTATTTAATAAAACATATACAGTACATTCTTACAATGGAAACAGAAAGGACAAAGGCTTAAGAGGGAATCAACCAGCCTTCTCTCTCTATGGCTGCCACCCAGACAATGACAATCTCAGAGGCGCTGATATCTCTTTTTGTGAGAATGAAATAAAATGTTATTTCAGTCTGTTCTTATGCCAAACTGAATGAAAAACTATCAGCAGGATGGTAGAGAAATGTTTTGTGCCAGAAGTTATGATGTTTTTACCAGTCTTTCTCAAGTACTCTTTGAAAAAAGGGGGATAACGGTCTATGAAAGAAAAAGATAAATAGATAGAGACAGAGAGAGAGAGAGTTTGAGAGGGTAAAGCCTTGGACAGTAGTTTCAATATGGAGAGGATGATAAGGAGGTTGACTCCTGGCTAATTTGAGTGTGGGAGGTGAGTTTTTGTGAAGCCTTATTGAATGTTAGATGCCTACAGACTTTAAGCAACAGTTGTCAAAACAAGATTTGAAGCTTGCCAACAAAAGAAAATTGATGAGACTGATCAGGCTAAATGCAGCTCTTAGTAGGGAATGGCTTACACATAGCTATATGGTAATACCTGCAGAGAGAGTGACCAAGGATTTCTAAGCATGAGCTTAAAACTTCATATGAGGGATGTTTTTAACAAAAGATTGCAAGAGGGGGCCTGGGTAGCTCAGTGGTAAAATACGCTGGCTACCACCCCTGGAGTTCGCTAGTTCGCTAGTTCGAATCCCAGGGTGTGCTGAGTGACTCCAGCCAGGTCTCCTAAGCAACCAAATTGGCCCGGTTGCTAGGGAGGGTAGAGTCACATGGGGTAACCTCCTCGTGGTCGCTATAATGTGGTTTGTTTTCAGTGCATGGTGAATTGAGCGTGGATGCATGCGGTGGATGGCGTGAAGCCTCTATGTCTCCGTGGCAATGCGCTCAACAAGCCACGTGATAAGATGCGTGGGTTGACTGTCTCAGATGCGGAGGCAACTGGGATTCGTCCTCCGCCACCCAGACTGAGGCGAATCACTACGCCACCACGAGGACTTAGAGTGCATTGGGAATTGGGCATTCCAAATTGGGAGAAAAAGGGGAAAAATCCCCAAAAAACAAAAAAAACAAAAGATTGCAAGAGACTGACTTTGTATCAAGTGGAAAAGCAGGGACATAATATTGAATCTAGTAGGCCCCATTTACACCTGGTATTAAGATGCATCTCAGGTGATCCAATCACATGTGGCCAGGTGAAACTCATTGCTGTTCACACCTGGTCACTTAAATGCGTCTCCTGTGACAACTTGTGTTCGGATTTCAAGGGGAGAGACTCTGTTTCATGATGACATACATCAGTCACTGTGTTACTGCATGATATTAAAGCACAACAAAGTCAGAAAAGACAACAACAAAAAAAAAAAAAGCGCAAAAAAAAAACAGCATGCTGTTTCTCCTAGATGCAGCTGAAATTTTATCTAAGCACAAACGCAAAGTTTCAGGCAGAATTATTCATTATTTCAAAGGATTACCTGTATTAGGAGCTTCAGGTGTTCGTGCTTCTCATCTGTGTTGATATCAAACACATTGAAGAAGATCTGTGAAGCTCTCGTGCTTGTGTATATATCAGGTTTTTTTATTTTCCGATCGGACAGTCATTTCCTTTTAAAGCCGCTCTTAACCGGCAATGTTTAAACTCTCGTTTTAGCACAGCGGTTGATTAACAGGTGAGGGGTGGTGCTTCACTGCTGTCCGGGATGCATTCAGGACAGATTAGCATTTACACCTCAAATGCAATGTGGTCGTATGTGTTTTTGGCCACATTCATACAGTACGTGGTTTATGTGATCGGATCACATAACGTTTTAGACCCCATTTAGACCTGTATTGAGTGCTGACCACATGTGATCAGATCACCCGAAATGCATCTAAATACCAGGTGTAAATGGGTCATAGTTTCTCTGAAGTTTTGTTATGTTGACTCTTTTGTAATTCAATTTATATAATTAATTATTATAATTATTTTTGCTTAGATAAGTTCACTTGTCCGAGGTACTTCAAATAGAGCATTCACCTTAAAAGGAATGGTTCACCCAGAAATGAAAACTGTTTTTATGTGCTCAAAATTAAGTTGTGTGTAGTAACCAAAAACTATACGCCATTTTTAAATTCTGACTGTAAACGCTGGCTAGATGCAAGTTTCTGTGGAGGGGAAGATTGTCAGTGAATAATGACATCAGAAGATTTTGAATACAGAACCATAAGGACTGCATGTGGAATATATTTAAGATACTTTTATGGTGCTTTTTGTCTATTATGAAGCTTGACAGCTGAGGTCACTATGAGCTTTTTTTGTATGGCAAGAATTGTGTAAAAATTCTTCAAAAATACCCTCTGTTGTGTTCCAGAGAAAAAAATAATTTGGTTTGGAATGACATGAGGGTGAAAAATATATATATTTGTGGGTGAACTATTCCTTTAAACTTGCAACTTACTAGTTGCCTTTTTTTTATTATTATTATTAAAATGAGAAACCACAACTAGATCATCTGCTGGAAAATGTTGTGTGACAGAAAACACTTAAAATCAAACATCAGCCTGAAATGGCAGAAAAGTCCCTGGTCAAGTTTATAAACCTACACATGTCCTGTCTCGTGTGCTACTACAAAGGCAGAGGAGAAACCGTCTTCATGATTGAGGGTGCAGCTGCGGACGGGGTGGCACATCCCGGTGACAGGGGCATATCCTGAGAGTGGTGGAAGAGAGAGAGAAAATGTCAAAGACAGGGAATATTTATTCTGTCATAACAGTGCAACTTCTTGCATAGTGACTCTACATTCTGACAGCTGGCTGGTTGGTGTAATTGTAATATTCTGAGCAGAGCGATACTGACAACACTGGCAATTCTGGGAAGAGCTGTCTATCAGAATTAGGAAGGACGTTTTTATTGGTTTCTTTCATTTGGTTTAGCCTATTATCTGGAGTTATGGTGACAGATAATGCCCTAAAATAATAATAACTTAAATCCATATATGAAAGAGGATTATTCGAAAAAGGAGGGGAACGTCCTGGTTACTTTTGTAACCTCCGTTCCCTGATGGAGGGAATGAGACGTTGTGTCGATGTAGTGACACTAGGGGTCACTCTTGGGAGACCCAAACACCTCTGCTTTTTGAAAAAAGGCCAATGTAACCAAAGTAATGAAAGTAACCAGGACGTTCCCTATCTGTCACTCACTCGATGTTGTGTTGATGTAGTGACACTAGGGGTCCCTATACAATATGCCACAACTAGCTGAACTGTGTTACGTGGACTGGCAGTGCGAGACGGGCAGACCGTTGTGTGCCTTGTAGCCAGCGCACCAGGCCGTCATGTAACCTCCCCCAACAAGTTGACTGCCCAACAAATAGGGACAGGCTAGCCCAGCCGTGGCCTCTTTTACTCCCCAAAAAGAATGGAATTTGTTAACTGACTGGGGGCCATAAATGTCTACGTCGGGGGGGGGGGTGGCACTCCCAAGGGGAAGACACCACGGAGACCACACCCCGCCCAGAGAAGGGGGGGTATTTTGAGTGGAAATACATCACATGGTCTTACCGAGTCTTGTCGGAAGTATGTCATGTGGAGAAGTCCCATGGTAGGTCCTACCCGAGATGGGAGGAGTTTCTACAAGCATGGTGACCGAGGGCAGAGGGGCATCTGCCAAAGGAAGACGCAGTTTACCGACAGGGAAACGATTTAGCGGAAGATATACATCACATGGGGTCACCTATGGGGAACCAGCACATGTGGAGCACCTACCCCAGTACAGGGCTTAGCACATGTACTGGGCCGGTCAGTGAGATTCTCCACAAACTCGTCTGCCACAGGGCTAAGGAGGAAAGTCATCCAGGGATCACAACTTGTGAACACAACTGGGAGTCAACAGCGCACGTCTTCACCTCAAAGGAGGGAAAGGCACTATGCGCAAGCGGTACACCCGGCCAGCTGTCCCGGAACTTACCAGTTCGTACCTGACAACACACGAGACGAAACCGGCTCAACCCGGAGATTAAAGAACCTCACAAAGGTATGGGTGTCGCCCATCCTGCTGCTCTGCAGATGTCTGCCAAAGAGGTGCCACTGGTCAGGGCCCAGGAGGCCACTACACTCCTAGTGGGCTAGTGGGAACCACACCCGAATATTTGCACTAAAGAATATACTCTTTTAGCTGCTGAAGCGCCCAGGGGCGTTCTCTGCGCTTCACCAGTGCAAGAGGGGGAGAAGCTGCTGTAATGCGCCGTAAATCCAACAGATTTTCGAGGTGAATGGATCGGCAGAGTAATTCAGCTCGCTGAACACAACCGCTCGGCTCCGAAGAGAAAATCTGAATGAGTGGTTGCATACCAGCTCCTTTTATACCCGTATGTCCGGGGGAGTGGCATGCAAATTCCACTCACCAATTCCCATTGGCCTTTTTTCAAAAAGAAGAGGTGTTTGGGGCTCCCAAGAGTGACCCCTAGTGTCACTACATCGACACAACGTCGAGTGAGTGACAGATAGGGAACCAGCTTTAGTCTTTCCTGATAAGGTGTCAATATGAAGCGGAAAAGACAAAACAATGTCTACCCACCATCAGTCATTGCTCTGCAATCCCTGTAACTGATTTTAAAATTATATTTTTATTCTATTTGACAAAGACATACACTTTGTTTCACAAAGATTATTTGCAATTTGTTAAGCGTGTTACTGCACAATTTTAATGAAATTTTAAGGGAAGCCATAATTCCCGTCTTCTTAAAGCAATTGGCACTGCTTAAAAGTATGTGAACATATGCAATCAGGCCCCAGGTCTTTTCAACTGGTCAGTGTTGAGGGTCCAGTTTGCATCAAACAGTCCATTATTATTCAAAGTGCATACCATTGCTTGTTACTCTGAAACATGGAAGACATGTAGAGACAAAAGTTTTAGCAAAACCACCCACTGTATCGGCAGTTCTAAAAAAATCGGATATCGGTATGGGCACACAAATCTGGTATTGGTGCATCCCTATTTTTTTTCCAATGACTTTCCCAGTTGCTTAGATTATAGATAAGGATTTTTTAGATATATATGTTTAGATATTTATTTTAACTACAGAAATGAAAATATTAACAAGACATTTTAAGATTTAACTAATATCCTTGACTTTTCCAGGCCTGGGAATCACAATTTTAAATGTTTCAATGACCGCAGGAACACTGAATAAGCTAATATAGCACATCAGCAATGATTAGCTCAATAAATGCCACAGCCAGGCACTGAATGAAGCTCAGGTAAGTAGATAGGCCAAAGTGCTCTTCTCACATGATTAACGAGGGGTGTGACAGTGTACAGTGGCATGATAAGGGAAGTCTTAGAGTAGCAGTGACAGCATAAACACTTCATGCTGAGATCAGTGCTATTCTCAGGAAATGCTTGAGCTTTCCTGTCAGGTTGAATAGACATTAAATGTGCACCGTGTGAACTTCTTTGTCAGCGCTAAAATAGATATGCTCTGAGAGGACCGCTGCTTCAGCGGCCCGTCTGAATCCTTGGACAACAAAATCCTTTTATAGTCTGTGGTTATGTAAGTGTGCTTTCTTGTAACTTTACTATCCTTTTCAAATTGAACTTCTTTACACATCCACATTCTGTCTACAGACGAGCCTGAACAAAAACCATCATTCTGTCAGACTTTCTTACAGCACTGATGTGGTGCTGACAGAAATCCATAAAGATTCTGAGTGAGAGAGCAAGTATTAGAGAGAGAGAGAGACAGTGAGAGAAAGACTGACCTTTTTCAAAGCGTAAACAGTTATTTAAGAACTAAGATTTTGTGTGAAGAAAAAGCTATGGGACATGACAAGGGCCAAAATGTTTCAAAAGTCAAGGGTGTGTAAAGGAGAAAAAACAGGCATAGCAAAATATTAAAGAGGAGATCGTCTAACCCTGCATGCCGGTGGGGCCAAAGCCTTGCCGGGTCAGGAAGATGGCATGGTCGTGATACTCAGAGTGTTCTGGATCTTCTTTCTGCTGGACGAAGGCCCAGCGGCACACGTTCTCCAGGCTTCGTGAAGGGTTGCCACGCTCAATGAGACTGATTGACTTAAAAAAAGAGTAGACATTCATTAAGGCTTGGTTTACTGAACAATACAGCAGTCATTCATTAGTCTAAAAAGAGCCGTAAACTGTCAGTGATTACTGTATTTTAGATAAAAGTCTCATTTATTTGTAGTAAAAAGAGTAGTCAACACTCTCATAGTAGTCTCTGAGCATTCTAGGACCTGCTCTAGGAACTACTGTTTAGAGTTTTAAATTTTAAACTACATTGCAACAAATTCCAATGCCATTTTGCTATTGCTGTTTTTTTCCTATACCAGGTTTCAGCTATACAACTAACAAGGAGTCAAACAAATCTACATTTAAATGGGTCAAATCATTAAAAAGAAAGAAGATACTATTATTCCAGTTACTATTAAGGCTGTCCATCGATTAACCATGTATGACATGATACGTTGATTGATTAATCAGATTAATTGCAAATAATCACAATTCTCAATATCTGCATAAAATGCCCCCAACTGAGGAATTCAAAGACATTACGACTTCATTTACATCTGTTATTGAGATGCGCCTTTGGTGATCCGATCACATTTGGTCAGGCGAGACACGTCGTTTTCACCTGGTCGCTTTCATGCGTTTCCTGTGACCACTTGTATTCGGATTTCTAGGGGAGGGTCTCTGATTTTATGATGACACACATCAATCACTATGTCAGTGTGCTACTGCATGATAACAAACCGCAAAAAAGTAATAGAAGACAAAGAATAAAAGCATAAAAAATGGCACATTGTTTATCCCAGATGCAGTGAAAATTTAATCTAAGCAAAAATGCAAAAATTTTAGAGCAGAATTCTTGATTATTTTAATGGAGTATCTGTGTTAGATAAACTACAGATGTGTGTGCTTGTCATCTGTGTCTCTGCATGTTGTTCTCAGACACACTGAAGAAGATCAGTAAAGTTCTCATGTTTGTATGTGTATGCTTTTTTGAAATTTCCAGAACGGGCCAGTTATTTCCTTTTAAAGCTGCTCATAATTGGCAAAGTTTAGACTCTTGTTTTAGCACAGCGGTTGATTGACAGGTGAGGGGTGGTGCTTCACTGCTGTCCGGTACACATTCAGGATGGATTAGCGCTTTCACCTCAAATGCGATGTGGTCACATGCGTTTTTGACTACCTCCATATGTGTTTTTTTTTTTATCCAATCACAAAATGTTTTGCACCCCGTTTACACCTGTATTAAACTCTGGCTACTTGTAATCAGATCACCCGAAATGCATCTTAATACCAGGTGTAAATAGGGTCTACATTACTGTCTACTTTATAGATGAGTAAAGTATGAAATGGACATTACAAAAAGAGGCTTTATAAGTCAATAGATATGATTATTTCCATATAATTGAACATAAGCCTATCACTGGCATACAGGTCCACAGCGATTGGTTTTGCAATCAAGATTGTCAAACTGTCCTGAGGCTGTTCACTCAGAAAGTGGTCTTAGAGTACATTCCATTTGCACAATCTTTCAATTATTGGTCTATGAACAAATGCATCACATTATTGTTTTTATCCATTGCGTTGCATCTCATTTTTTGTCAATGTGTCGTGCCATGACCCTTGCATTTTTAAGATGGTGTGTCAAGTAAAAAATACTTATGAATGTACACAACCCCTACATTCTGTTACACTTTATCGAGCTGTTTTTGAACACAAGAACACGTCCTATGTGAATAGCTCCTTACTCATTCTGTGCTGCTCACTTTTAGTAAGTGTGATTTGTTTTGTGAGCCTGTCAAAATGTGAGGAAGGTTTCGCAAAGAGGAAGTTATTAAAGGACGGGGCAGCGGCAAGTAGTGTATACTGGACCCAACAGCAAACCCTCCAACCCAATTCTGCCTTTATGTGCTATAGGAATTGTCGTACTTCCCTCTTCTAAAGTTGCAATTATGAGTGTCACGTTTAGGTGTTTTGTTGATGTAAAACATGAACGACAGCAAGTTCATTCTTGCATTTTTCTTGGGGAACTCTTATTTTGACACCTTAATTTTTTCTCTCAGTAAAAAGTGCACAAAATGAATCAGATAGTTACTGATTTACGTAAATATGATAGAAACGGCAAGCAATAACAAGGTAGATGTATTTGGAAAAATCAATAAAACCTATAATTTACTACAGAAACTGTACTCTCCTCAAAAGAATTTTGTCTCCTCCCAAATCGGAAACCAAAATTATCTCAGAGTATCCCAGTCATAATTAAGACTTGAGGGGGTATTCTTGTGTGACATCATAGTAGGAAACGTCATGGTAACTGGTGTAACCTCCGTTCCCTGATGGAGGGAACGAGACGTTGATGTCGATGTAGTGACACTAGGGGTCACTCTTGGGAGCCCGAGACACCTCTGGTCTTTGATAAAAGGCCAATGAAAATTGGCGAGTGGTATTTGCATGCCATTCACCCGAACATACGGGTATAAAAGGAGCTGGTATGCAACCACTCATTCAGGTTTTACGCTGAAGAGCCGATATAAGGTCCGGCCATTTCAGCGGGTAGTTCAGCGTTGTGGCAGGAGGGACCAAAGTCTCGTTCCCTCCATCAGGGAACGGAGGTTACATCAGTAACCGTGACATTCCCTATCTGACACTCACTCGACGTTGGTGTCGATGTAGTGACACTAGGGGTCCCTATACAAAATGCCACAAGGCTGAACGGTGTTACGTGAACTGGCGGTGTGTGGTGGGCAGACTTGCTGTGTGCCTCATAGCCAGCACACCAGGTCTACACATAACCTCCCCCAACACAGTTATGAGTGTCGAACGGCCCTTTTTGGGGACAAGTCAACTACCCAAAGATAGAGACAGGCTTAACCCAGTCGTGGCCTCTTTTCCCCTTCTATTTTTCCACTCCCTAAAAAAGAAGGGGGATTATCCGACTGAGCCGCCAGGTCTAGTCGGGGGGTGTCCCTCCCAAGGGGAGGACACCGCGGAGACCACACCTCGCCCCAAGAGAGGGGGGGGTATTTTTAAGTGGAAAAATATGTCACATGGTCTTTCCAACCTTCAAGGTAGATCCTGCCCAATGGGGGAGGAGTTACTACAAACATGGAGACTGGGTCAGAGGGGCTCTGCCCAAGGAAGACGCAATTTACCAGCAGGGAAACAAACTAGCAGAAGATATAGATCGCATGGGGTTTAGCCTTACAGGGAACCACCACATTCGGAGCACCTACCCCAGAACAGGGCTCTTAGTTAGCGCGTGTACTAGGCTGGCAGTGAGTCTCTCCGAAAACTCGACTGCCACAGTGCTCGGAGGAAGTCAACCAGGGAACACATTTTTGAACACTACTGGGAATTAACGGCGCACGTCTTCAGCTCAAAAGGAGGTGGAAGGCGCTATGTGCAAGCGATACACCCAGCCGGCTATCCCGGGCTTATCCGCTTGTGTTGCATGCCACTACCTGGGACGAAACCGATTCCACCCGGAGGTTGTAGAACCTTGCAAAGGTGTTGGGTGTTGCCCAGCCCGCTGCTCTGCAAATGTCTGTTAGAGAGGCACCTCTGGCCAGGGCCCAAGAAGCCGCTACACCACTGGTAGAATGGGCTCGTAGCCCTACTGGGGTCGGCATGTTTTGGGTGAGATATGCCATGGTTATGGCGTCAACGAGCCAATGGGCAATCCTCTGCTTGGAGACAGCGCTTCCTTTCCACTGTGCACCAAAGCAGACAAAGAGCTGCTCAGAGACTCTAAAGCTCTGCGTGCGATCCAAATAGATGCGTAAAGCGCGCACCGGACACAGCAATGACAGGGCTGGGTCTGCCTCCTCCTGGGGCAGCGCTTGCAGGTTCACCACCTGGTCCCTAAAAGGAGTGGTGGGAACCTTGGGCACATAGCCCGGTCGGGGTCTCAGGATCACGTGAGAATAGCCCGGACCGAACTCCAGGCACGTTTCACTGACAGAGAACGCTTGAACGCATATTTCGAATGCCAGGGGGCCAGCTGTGTGCCAGCGCGTCTATGCCGAGGGGAGCCTCGGTGAGGGCGTACCAGAGCGGGCAGTGGGAGGATTCTTGGGAGGCGAACAGGTGCACCTGTGCCCGACCGCATCGACTCCAAATCAGCTTTACCACCTGAGGGTGGAGTCTCCACTCTCCCCTGAGGGAAACCTGCCATGACAGCGCGTCCGCTGTAGTGTGGAGGTTGCCCGGGATGTGAGTGGCTCGCAGCGACTTGAGGTGCTGCCGACTCCGGAGGAGGAGACGGCGGGTGAGTTGTGACATACAGCGAGAGCACAGACCGCCTTGGCGGTTGACATATGCTACCGCTGCCGTGCTGTCCGTCCGAACTAGCACGTGCTTGCCCTGGATCAACGGCCGGAACCTCCGCAGGGCGAGCAGAATTGCCAGTAACTCGAGGCAGTTGATGTGTCAACGCAGTCGTGGACCGGTCCAGGGGCCGGTGGCCGCGTGCCCTTTGCAAACAGCGCTCCAGCCCGTTTTGGAAGCATCTGTCGTGACCACAACGCGCCTGGAGACCAGTTCTAGGGGAACACCTGCTCACAGAAACGAGAGGTCGGTCCAAGGGCTGAAAAGACGGTGACAGACCGACGTAATGGCCATGCGGTGTGTCCTGTGGTGCCATGCCCGTCTCGGGACTCGAGTCTGGAGCCAGTGTTGAAGCGGCCTCATATGCATCAACCCGAGCGGGGTGGCCACCGCCGAAGATGCCATATGCCCCAGGAGCCTCTGAAAAAGTTTCAGTGGAACCGCTGTTTTCTGTTTGAACGCCTTCAAACAGGCCAGCACCGACTGGGCGTGCTCGTTCGTAAGGCGCGCCGTCAAGGAGACTGAGTCCAACTCCAAACCGAGAAAAGAGATGCTCTGAACTGGGAGGAGCTTGCTCCTTTCCCAGTTGACCCGAAGCCCTAGTCGGCTGAGGTGTGAGAGCACCAGGTCCCGGTGTGCGCATAACCCGTCTCGAGAGTGAGCTAAGATTAGCCAGTCATCGAGATAGTTGAGAATGCGAATGCCCATCTCCCTTAATGGGGCAAGGGCAGCCTCTGCGACCTTTGTAAAGACATGAGGAGACAGGGACAGGCCTAAAGGGAGGACTTTGTACTGATACGCCTGACCCTCGAACGCGAACCGCAGGAAGGGTCTGTGTCGAGGAAGGATCGAGACGTGAAAGTACGCGTCCTTCAGGTCTACTGCCATGAACCAATCTTGATGCCGGACGCTCGCTAGAATGCGTCTTTGCGTCAGCATCTTGAACGGGAGTCTGTGTAAAGCCCGGTTCAGTACTCGCAGGTCCAAGATTGGCCGCAACCCACCGCCTTTTTTCGGTACGATGAAGAAGGGGCTGTAAAACCCTTTCTTCATCTCGGCTGGAGGGACAGGTTCTATCGCGCCCTTCCGTAGGAGGGTAGCGATCTCCGCGCGCAGGGTAACAACGTTTTCGGCCTTGACGAAGGTGAAGTGAATACCGCTGAACCTGGGTGGGCGCCTGGCGAACTGAATCGCGTAGCCGAGTCGGACGGTCCGGACCAGCCACCGCGTTGGATTGGGAAGCGCAAGCCATGCGTCCAAATTCCGCGTGAGGGGGACCAAGGGGACAACGTCGTCGGACGTACCGGCAGGTGGGGCCTCGTGGCAGGGCGGAGCGTGAGGTGCCACAGCACGTCGTGGCCGTGCTGAGTCTGGGGACATCGAAGCACTTGGCTCCTTGTGACCACCCTCAGAACAGCCTGAGACGGGGGAGGAAGAGGCCTGTCCTCGTAACCCGTGGAGGCTGCCACATTGGGGGCAGCTGTGTGCCACAGCTGGGCGCTCAGGGGCGGAAAGGGCACCGCTGGAGCGCCAATCCTGCAAGAAAAAGCCCGTGGATGGTAGTCGTGGTGATGACCGTACACACCGGGTATGTGACCCAGGGAGGAAGGAAGCCGCTCTTTTGATGAACTGTTGGGTACTGCAGCCACTTGGGCGTGCGGCGAAATCAAACAAAAAGGCAACAAAAGATTTTCCACCCGGCCCTCCACCGGGGGATGGAGTGGTCTTTCTACCAGCTCCACGTGAGTGGGTTCCCTCGTCCCTGGGTTGCCCGTCTCAGGGGCGCTTCGAGGACCTCCGTGGGTTCTTCGGCGCCGGCTGTGAGACGGGTGGCGTCGGCTTCCTGCAGTGGGCTCCACGCCGGGGCCGGGCCGCAGGGGGACGCCCTTGGCGACAAGCAGATGGGGTGCGGGATCTTGAGTCAGGCCGGGGCAGGATGTGCCGGATTGCTTCCGTCTGCTGCTTTACCGTCGAGAACTGCTGGGCAAAGTCCTCAACGGTGTCGCCGAATAGTCCCGCCTGGGAAATGGGGGCAGCAAAGAACCGTGTCTTGTCGGCCTCGCCCATCTCGACCAGGTTGAGCCACAGGTGGCGCTCCTGGACCACTAGTGTGGCCATCGTCCGCCCGAGAGACCGCGCCATGACCTTTGTCGCCCGGAGGGCGAGGTCGTCGCAGAGCGCAGTTCCTGCATCAAATCTGGGGCGGAACTACCCTCGTGCAGTTCTTTCAGCGCCTTGGCTTGGTGGACCTGCAGGAGAGCCATGGCATGCAGGGCAGAGGCGGCTTGTCCAGCAGCCCTGTAGGCCTTAGCCGTCAGGGACGACGTGAGCCTACAGGGCTTGGACGGGAGCTTAGGGCATCCACGCCAGGTGGCGGCGCTCTGCGGGCATAAGTGCACCGCGAGCACCTTATCCACCGGGGGAATCGCCATATAGCCCTTGGCCGCCCCGCCATCGAGGGTAGTGAGAGCGGGGGAACTGCGGAGTCGGGGTCGGGCAGTAAAAGGTGCCTCCCACGACTTCGTCAGCTCCTCATGCACCTCCAGGAAGAATGGCACTGGAGTGGGGCGCGGCTGTTTTGAGCGGCGCCGCGAGCCCAGAAACCAATCATCAAGCCGCGAGGGTTCAGGGGAAAGCGGAGGGTTCCACTCTAGCCCGACGCTCGCGGCCGCCCGGGAAAGCATGTCCGTCATTTCAGCATCGGCCTGTGACTGGGCGACCGTCCCCGAAGGGGGAAGCCCAGCTGAGGCTTCTGCGTCCCACTGGACAAGCCCACTCTCCGATGCTGCGCTCGAGAGCTCATCATCTTCGCGGGCCCCGAACAAGAAGCCAGACTCGCCGTGCGACGAGCCGGCGAACACATCCGGAAGCCCGATTGGGGCAGACGAGCGTGCTGGGGAATGGGAGGTCCGCGGGGGGATACCCGGCGGAGGCGATCCCATTGAGGTCCCCAAATCACCCCCAGTGCTAGCCGCGCTGACCTCATACCCGTAGGTAGGAGGACCGAGGCGGGGAGCCGCTGGGGTGGCTTGCTTTCTTACGAAAGCAAGCCGCGACCGCAACGTTGCCATGGTCATGTTCTCGCAGTGAGAACATGAACCATTCATAAACGCTGCCTCCGTATGGGTCGCGCCCAGACACGAAAGACAGCGATCATGACCATCCGAAGTTGAGAGAAAACGACCGCAACCAGGAATAACACACAATCGGAAAGGCATCTTTAGAAAGACGCGTCTTTAAAAAGACTTTCCGTGTGTGCGCTCTTTTAGAGAAATATAATCTTTTAGAGGGGAGAAACGCTCTTTCAGAAAATATACTCTCTAGTTTTTCTGCCGAAGCGCCCAGGAGCGTTCTCTGCAGTGCACCAGTGCAGAGGAGGGAGAAGCCGCTGAAATGCGCCGTCAGATCCAGCAGAGGTGAATGAACAGTGCTATTCAGCTCAATGAGCATGACCGTTCAGCTCCAAAGAGAAAATCTGAATGAGTGGTTGCATACCAGCTCCTTTTATACTCGTATGTCCGGGGGAGTGGCATGCAAATACCACTCGCCAATTTTCATTAGACTTTTATCAAAGACCAGAGGTGTCTCGGGCTCCCAAGAGTGACCCCTAGTGTCACTATATCGACACCAACGTCGAGTGAGTGACAGATAGGGAACTCGTATTTACAGCTATATTTCTGGAGGAAGGCAGCATTCATGTTGTTACTCATTTCACATGCGGTGAAGGTATTTACATAGAACTCTAAAAGACACAGCAGGAAAAAATGTAATGGGCCTTCAAATAATCGGAAAGAGGGTAAAATATTTTTTTTTTATTATGAGTGTATTTGATTAAACGTGGAGCAATATACCTTATATAAAATTATGATGGCCCCTTTAAGACTTAGAGAGGACTTGGAATGTTGTAATTATAGCGATATTCATTATTCAGTAGTGCTTACCTTAGCATAGCCGAGCATGATCATCCTCACGAGGACCACATTAATGTGAACACCTAATGACTCATCATGGTAGATCTCATTCACCTGTAATCACAAATATTGGAAAAATCTATTAATATCCCATTAACTCAATATAATAAAAGAACAAAACATTGATTCCACCACAAATGGGGATCAGGATATCAGGCAAGGAAATACGTTGCGTCATCCTCCACCTAGACATCTATGACAGCTACTGATTAGATCAAATCTGAGGACTGCAGAAAACAAAATAAAGCTGTTTCACCCCATTTCTGCACCTTCACTGTGATTGACAATGAGCAAAAGAGTGCAAAGATTTTGCTACAAGAACTCAGAGATAAAGAAAGGAGGAGGAAATGGGATCTCGAGCTTGTAAGGGCCGCTCTCTGAAGCATATAAGGCTTTTGAGACATGACTTGGGGCTACGGTTGGTATGGAAAAGGCTATGAAAGGTTGGCAAATGAAAAGGCCCTAGTGTTGAGCTGGTCATACAGAGGCCTTTTAAAGGTTCAGATGTTTTTCCTTCCCCACCTAGCTAAGAGGCAGCTGTGTGAGGTTGGAATGAGAAGCACTGAGTTTTGGAGGCACAGTTTTGCTGCTTGAATGCAGGGTGTAGTGCTGTACCAAATACCTACATCCAAAATGTCACAACTGCTTAATCGATTCTGCAGCTATTTTCAAGAACTGGCCACATATAATAGCATATGCACCCGATAAGAATTCGCAATATCACAATGAATCAGCAAAACATTTTGTTCTGTTGTTGTTTCCACTAGAGTCATGTAATTTAAAGGGTTAATTCACCCAAAAATGACAATTCTCTCATCATTTACTCACCCTCATGCCATCCCCAATGTGACTTTATACTTTCTCTTAATAACACACTGGCTCCTGACAATCAACCGACAGCCTGATATGTCAATACGACACTATACAACACCTTACTGCATATTTATTCCCAAATGATTACATGTGTACATGTGTATTTTTGTTGTATACTGTGTATTTTATATTGTGTATATTGTATACTGTATATTGCCTATTATTAGTTGTATATTGTGTTATGTGTAAATTAGATGTTTATTGTAGATTGGTACATGTCTCATCACTATCATGACTGCTATGTTGCTTGGAACTGCACCCAAGACTTTCACCCACTGTTGCACGTGTATATGGTTGAGTGACAATAAAGTGGTTTGATTTTATTTGACTTTCTTTCTTCAGCAGAACACAAATAAAGGTTTTTAGAAAACACATCTCAGCTCTGTAGGTCCATGCAATGAAAGTGGATGGTGATCAGCATTTTAAAGCTCCAAAAAGCATAAACAGTCGTAGTAAAAGTAATCCATACGACTCCAGTGGTTAAATTAATGTCTTCTAAATCAATACAATCACTCTGAGTGAAAAACATATCAATATTTAAATCCTTAAATCCTGGTCGCTCTCCAATGCGCGTCCATGAGGAGAATCAGTTCATGCTGCCTCTCGTGAGATGTAAGTGTGCTAGCATGTTCACACGAGAACCGACGTGATAAAACCGGAAGTGCAGCTCAATTTGTTTACAAGAGAACACTGTTCACAAGCTTCATTGGTTTTGCTTTCATTTGAACATGCCAGGGCATGCTAGAACTTACTTCACACAAAATGCAGCGTGAACTGATTCCCCTCATTGATGTGCACTGGAGAGCGACAGGAGGTTTACAATTATAGTGAAAAGCACTTAAACATTGATCTGTTTCTCACCCAAAGCGACCGTTTAGCTTTAAAAGACATTAACTTGCCTGGAGTCATATGGATTACTTTTACTACCATTGTCTGTGCTTTTTGGAGCTTTTACATTTGAAGTCAGAAGTTTACATAAACCTTAACCAAATACATTTAAACTCAGTTTTTTCACAATTCCTGACGTATAATCATAGAAAAAATTCTCTGTTTTAGGTCAGTTAGGATCACTACTTTATTTTAAGAATGTGAAGTGTCAGAATAATAGTAGAGAGAATGATTTATTTCTACTTTTATTTCTTTCATCACATTCCCAGAGGGTCAGAAGTTTACAGTATTTGGTAGCATTAATGTTTTGGGTGACCTTCAACAAGCTTCTCACAATATGTTGCTGGAATTTTGGCCCATTCCTCAAGATAGAACTGGTGTAACTGAGTCATGTTTGTAGGCCTCCTTGCTCGCACACACTTTTCCTGTTCTGCCCAAAAAATTTCTTTCGGATTGAGGTCAGGGCTTTGTGATGGCCACTCGAATACCTTGACTTTGTTGTCCATTGGAGGTATTCTTGGCGTCATTGTCCATTTGGAAGATCCATTTGCGAACAAGCTTTAACTTCCTGGCTGATGTCTTGAGATGTTGCTTCAATATATCCACATAATTTCCTTCCTCTTGATGCCATCTATTTTGAGAAGTGCACCAGTCCCTCCTGCAGCAAAGCACCCCCACAATATGATGCTGCCACCCCCATGCTTCACGGTTGGGATGGTGTTCTTCGGCTTGCAAGCCTCACCCTTTTTCCTCCAAACATAACGATGGTCATTATGGCCATTTTGTTTCATCAGACGAGGACATTTCTCCAAAAAGTAAGATCCTTGTTCCCTTGTGCAATTGCAAACTGTAGTCTGGCTTTTTTATGGCGGTTTTGGAACAGTGGTTTCTTCCTTGTTGAGCAGCCTTTCAGGTTATGTCGATATAGGACTTGTTTTACTGTGGATATAGATACTTGTCTACCTGTTTCCTCCAGCATCTTCACAAGGTCCTTTTGCCGTTGTTCTGGGATTGATTTGCACTTTTCGCACCAAACTACGTTCATCTCTAGGAGACAGTATGCGTCTCCTTCCTGAGCGGTATGATGGCTGCATGGTCCCATGGTGTTTATACTTGCATACTAATGTTTGAACAGATGAACATGGGACCATCAGGCATTTGAAAATTGCTCCCAAGAAGTTAGACTTGATCTCAATGATAGCGCACCTCACAAGCGAGCATGCTGCAGTCTGTACTTAACTGCCTGAAGTCATTCAGGCGGAAGACAGCGGTTCCACTGAAACACTTTCAGAGGCTCCTGGGGCATATGGCATCCTCAGCGACGGTCACGATGCTCGGGTTGATGCATATGACACCGCTTCAGCACTGGCTTCAGACTCGAGTCCCGAGATGGGCATGGCGCCATGGCACACATCGCGTGGCTATCACGCCACTCTGCCGCCACTTATTCAGCCCTTGGACAGACCTTGCGTTTCTGCGGACAGGAGTCCCCTACAGCAAGTGTCCAGACATGTCGTGGTCACCACAGACGCCTCCAAGTTGGGCTGGGGCGCCGTGTGCAACGGGCAAGCAGCCGCTGGCTCCTGGACAGGACCACGGCTGTTGGCACTTCAACTGCCTCGAGTTGCTGGCTGTACTGCTCGCCCTGTGGAGGCTATTGCCGTTGATCCAGGGCAAGCATGTGTTGGTCCGGTCGCACAACACAGCGACAGTAGCATATATAAATCATCAAAGTGGCCTACCCTCTCGTCGCATGTCGCAACTCACCCACCATCTCCTCCTCTGGAGTCAGCAGTGGCTGAGGTCGCTGCGGGCCACTCATATCCCAGGCAGCCTCAACGCCACAGCGGACGCGCTGTCGTGGCAGGCGACGCTCAGCGGAGACTCCACCCCCAGGTGGTCCAGCTGATTTGGAGTAGATTCGGCAAAGCACAGGTAGACCTGTTCGCTTCCCGGGAATCCTCCCACTGCACGCTCTGGTACTCCCTGACGGGAGCCCCCCTCGGGACAGATGCGCTGGCACACAGCTGGCCCCGGGGCTGTGCAAATACACGTTCCCCCCAGTGAGCCTACTTGCACACACCCTGTGCAAGGTCAGGGAGGACGAGGAACTGGTCACCCTCGTGGCGCCGTACTGGCCCACTCAGACTTGGTTCTCGGATCTCATGCTCCTTGCGACAGTCCCTCCCTGGCAGATTCCCTGAGGAAGGACGTCCTCTCTCAGGGACGGGGCACCATCTGGCACCCGCGCCCGGACCTCTGGAACCTTCACGTCTGGCCCTTGGACGGGACGTGGAAGACATAAGTGGCCTACCACCAGCAGTGGTAGACACGATCACTCAGGCCAGGGCTCCCTCTATGAAGTGGCTCCCTCTATGAAGTGGCGTTTGTATGCGAGTTGGTGTTCTTCCTGAGGTGAAGACCCCCAGAGATGCGCAGTCGGGTCAGTGCTTTCCTTCCTGCAGGAGAGGCTGGAGGGGCGGCTGTCCCCTCCACCCTGAAGGTGTATGTGGCCGCCATAGTGGCACATCACGACGCAGTGGATGGTAAGTCATTAGGGAAGCACGATCTGATCATCAGGTTCCTGAGAGGTGCCTGGAGGCTGAATCCTCCTAGGCCACACTTCTTTCCCTCATGGGATCTCTCCGTGGTCCTCCTGGGCTTTTGGAGAGCCCCGTTTGAGCCGCTAGATTCAGACGAGCTGAAAGCCCTCTCTTTGAAGACGGTCCTCCTGACTGCGCTCACCTCCATCAAGAGGGTTGGGGACCTGCAGGCGTACTCTGTCAGCAATACCTGCCTAGAGTTCGATCTGGTAGACTCTCAAGTGGTCCTGAGACCCCGGCTGGGCTATATGCCCAAGGTTCCACGACCCCCTCAGGGATCAGGTGGTGAGCCTGCAAGCGCTGCCCCGGGAGGAGGCAGACCCAGCCTTGTCATTGCTGTGTCCGGTGCGTGCTTTGCGCATCTACTTGGTTCGCACACAGAGCTTTAGACGCTCCGAGCAGCTCTTTGTCTGCTTTGGCGGACAGCGGAAAGGGAACGCTGTCTACAAACAGAGGCTTGCCCACTGGATCGCGGATGCCATCGCTCTGGCATACCAAGCCCAGACCGTGCCCACCCCTTTGGGAATATGAGCACACTCTACAAGGAGTCTGGCATCCTCGTGGGCACTGGCCAATGGTGCCTCTCTAGCAGACGTCTGTAGAGCAGTGGGCTGGGCAACACCCAATACTTTGCGAGATTGTACAATCTCTGGGTTGAGCCGGTTTCATCCTGTGTTTAGTCACGTACGAACAGGTAAGTTTGATAATACGGAACAGCTGGCCGGGTGTATAACTTGCATATAGCGACTTTCCCCTCCGTGAGGCGAAGACGTGCGCTTCTCCCATGCGAGTTCATGAACCTGTGAACCTTGGATGTCCTTCCTCCCTAGCCCTGTGGCTCACGAATTCGACGGAGGAATTTGCAGCCGGAACCAGTACATGTGCTAATATGCCCTGTACTGGGGTAGGTGCCGGTTACTCCGGTAACCCCCTGTGATGTATTTTCCGCAGTACGGTCTCCCTGTCGGCACACCCGCATCTACCACGTGTGGCTGGTGAGCCTACGTGACGTATTGTCACATGTTACCTCCCCTTCGGGCAGGATGTGGTCCCCGCGGGGTCTTTTCCCCCTTAAAGAATAGGAAAGGGAAAGAACACCTTCCCCGATGCGTATAATAGCGTTAGATGGCCCCAACCGAATCTAATACTCTGTGGAGAGAAACATAGAGAGAAAAGGCAGCGGCTGGCGCGACCTGCTCCCATGCTAATTATGTCGCTTCCCCCCTCTAGGATGTGGGGAACTACATGACATCTTGTGGGGCATTGGGGGAGGTTACGTGCGGACTGATGCACCTGCTATTATGCACGCAGCAGCTTGCTTGCACCTCCATAGGCAGTTCACGTAACACGGTCCAGCTGTTGTGGTGTTTTTCTATAGGGACCCCTAGTGTAACTACATCGACACAACGTCGGGTGAGTGACAGAAGGGGAACGTCTTGGTTACTGTTGTAATCTCCATTCCCTGATGGAGGGAATGAGATGTTGTGTCCCTTTTGCCACACTGCGGTACTATCCGCTGAAATGGCCGGGACCTTGTCTCGGCTCCTCAGCACAAAACCTGAATGAGTGGTTGTGAGCCAGCTCCTTTTATACCCATATGTCCGGGGGAGTGGCATGCAAATTCCACTCGCCAATTCTCATTGGCCTTTTCTCAAAGATTAGAGGTGTTTGGGGCTCCCAAGGGCAACCCCTAGTGTCACTACATCGACACAACGTCTCGTTCCCTCCATCAGGGAACGGAGGTTACAACAGTAACCAAGACGTTATGAGTGAACTACATCTTTAATAGTGCAGCCTGCACAACCACCACATTCCCTCTCATGCATGAACCTTTGCAAACTTTTACTATTATGTGACAATCCCAAGTCTAGACAGCAATATGGTTTTAAACCAGTGGCTCTTCTTAACCGGCTGTGCTTCAGGACCCAGATTTTACATCAAGTGGTGACCCAACACATTACCAAAATTGTTTATGGTACCAAAGTAAAATATTTTTCCTTAAATTAAACATTGAAATGTACTTGTAATAAATTACAATGAACTGCATATGGCCACTAATATACAATATTATTAACACGGCATAGGCTGAATAGGAAAACTGACAATTTTGTAAATGGATAAATAACAGCAGAAGTGTGATTTACCAGCTTAACACAGGAACAAACACTGAGCCAAATACTGTATTAGGCTACTGAATATGAGAAATACACAGCACTCTGCAGCCAATAATTCACCACACAAAACACACTGTAGGAGGCCCACACTGTATTTTTCTTGTTGCATGTGAACCCGTATTTAATGTAGTTTGGGTCATATTTTCTTTTATTTTCTTGTTTGTGGTTTTTGAAGATGAGAGCATGTCACACAATCTGGCTGAATTGTCATCATGAATTTGCATGAAAATACAATATGGGAAGTGCTCTTCCCTCCCTTTTAAAAGTTATTTATTTTGCTATCCTACCAATGTAATTAAATAGTTTGTTGAATTTGATTAATTGCATTTAGCAAAAAGAACATATTCTGTCAGTAGTTCATTAATGACCAATTAAGTTCAGTTAGGAAACTATGTGGCTCTGAGGATGATAGGTCACCCTGGCACACCTTGCTACGTTAACCAATCAGAACCCTTTTTTTCCTCATCAAATTATATATAACCCGCCTACACATCATAGCGGCTGCAGCAGCATGGTAACATACAGCATTTCTCAAGACTCCTGCAGTCATAATTTTCGCTATTTTCTCCTTGTTTTCCCACCTCCATGCCTCATCTCAAGCTTCAGACTAGTGCCCAACCGATATATCGGTATCGATATTAAAAACAATGCTTTAGAACTGGTGTCATAGCGTAGTTTGTCCAGCAGAGCGCGCTCCGACTCCACTGTTTACAGAACTGATGGTGGCTCTGCAGACAGGGCGGAGTTAAACGGTGCGGATTTGAGGAGATCTCTTCTCGTTAATTTGCTAACTAGTTTGTGAAATACATACAGGAAAGTTAATAAAAAATGACCCCATCATTTTATATAACTAATATAATGTTAACCCTGTCCCTGACAACCATGTCACTCATGTTTATCACATCTGTTTGCTGTTAGCCAGCTATAGTTTGTCAATGCAGTCAGTAATGTAGCAGATTGAAAAGTAAAGATCAAAGCATATTTTTGCAGCTCAGCAGACAACGGTGCTGTGGTGGATTGTGTGTGGTGAGTGTTGATTTCATGCTTCGCTGTTGCCTAGTTGGTGAGACACAATGCTGAAAGTAAATAAAGTGTAAATAATAATATATAGGAACTGTATCTAAAATAAATGAGGGGTGATAAATACTAATACAACAGGCTGGAAAAATAGACATTTATTCATTTTAATATCATATATATATATTTTGAATGTGTTGAAACTTGACACCGAGCGACACCGTTAGATCAGTTTCATGCTGAAGAGCCGCTTAAAAGTACGTTTTTTTCTCTCCCATAAATGTAAACAAGTGTAAATGCTAACACCATCATATATGTTGAAAGGACTGATGCCTGTCAACCAAAACATGAGCTCATTGATGTCATTAAAGTCTGCTTTTTTATTCCATCAGTTACTCCTGGTCGGAGGCTGCTGTATATATTTAGTTATAGTGTTACATCCTACATAAACTGAATGGTGCAACGGTCAAATATTTAGTAGAGCATAATTGTGACTTAGTGCCCATTTACACCACAACTAGGCTAAGTTGTAACGTATGTATAGCTGGTACAACCAGCCCCTGATGTTTATTTAACTATTTATTTGATTTTTATTTATTCTTTATTTAAATGGTCAGCCAATGACTGATACTAAATAGTACTGATGTTTATTTAGCTATTTATTTGATTTTTATTTATTCTTTATTTAAATGGTCAGCATTTGACTGATACTAAACAGTACTGATGTTTATTTAACTATTTGTTTTATTTAAATGTATTCTTTATTTTAATGGTCAGCCAATGACTGATACTAAACAGTACTGATGTATATTTAGCTATTTATTGTATTTTTATTTATTATTTAATTTAATGGTCAGCATTTGACTGATACTAAACAGTACTGATGTTTATTTAGCTATTTATTTGATTTTTATTTATTATTTAATTTAATGGTCAGCATTTGACTAATACTAAACAGTACTGATGTTTATTTAGCTATTTATTTGATTTTTATTTATTCTTTATTTAAATGGTCAGCATTTGACTGATACTAAACAGTACTGATGTTTATTTAACTATTTATTTTATTTAAATGTATTCTTTATTTTAATGGTCAGCCAATGACTGATACTAAACAGTACTGATGTTTATTTAGCTACTTATTGTATTTTTATTTATTATTTAATTTAGTGGTCAGCATTTGACTGATACTAAACAGTACTGATGTTTATTTAGCTATTTATTTGATTTGTATTTATTCTTTATTTAAATGGTCAGCATTTGACTGATACTAAACAGTACTGATGTTTATTTAACTATTTGTTTTATTTTTATTTATTCTTTATTTTCTCAGTGTTCATTTCTAGAATTTGTTAACAATGTATAATAATAATGTCAAATGTTCTTTGATAAAAATATTTGTTTAAGAAAGCAGCCTTCTGTGTACCTTTGCATAGTCATACCATATCGGTAACAGGTGAATTTTCCCTCTCTAAAATCGGTATCGGTCTAAAAATCCCACTCTACTTGAGCTCTACTTCAGACCCAGAAAGTCCCTTTTTCCTAGAAGATCGGGGATCTGATCGAGGATCATACGAGATCCTGGAATCCCCATCCGCAAACACACCGAAGGAAATGTCATCTTCCAGGCATGCCCGAGCCTACTAGGCTGAGTGTTAACATCTCAAAGGTGACGTCGATCTACCCACGCTGCTGCTAAATGCAACATATAAACTGCAGCTGAAGAAGTGATTGTGTTATCGAAAGACCACATAAACGAGCAAGACAGCATTATTTTAGAGCATTATTTTAGAATGTTATTGCAGGCAGCTATCACCAGAGCCCTTATAAAGGGAGCCTACTAATTTATCTAGCACAGCAGTCTACCGTCAACTATGGGCGCTACACTGGAGAGGAGATAAAGACCTTCGGATATGTTGTCAAAGAGTATATAAAAGATCTCCGGCATCACCTGCAGGGACCGTGGGGTTCTTTCGGCTGATCGTGACGTCACACCATTCTTTAGGCAGCAGCAAATCCTTTATCTACAGCATGTTTATGGACCTTATGGACAAGTTCTTTAGACCAAAAACCTCTATTGACATAGGTAATTGAAAACATATCATGAGACTCCCACTTGTATTTTTTATTTTTTTATGTGTGTGTATATATATACAGTATGTATATATATATATATATATATATATATATATATATATATATATATATATATATATATATATATACACTACCGTTCAAGAGTTTAGGGTCACATTCTCTATTCTTTACATTTTAGAATAATAGTAAAGTCATCACAACTATGGAATAATAGAAATGGAAATATGGGAATTATGTTGTGACTAAAAAAAATTTAGCATCTTCAAAGTGGCCACACTTTGCCTAGATTTTGCAGAAATGTACTCCTCTTGAGGTATCATCCTGGGATGCTTTTTAAACAGTACTGAAGGAGTTTCCATCTATATGCTGGGCACTTAGTGGCTTCTTTTCTTAATTATTCGGTCCAAGTCATCCATTTCAAAAAAAAAAATGTTTAAATAACATTTTAGTTTTGTAATTAAATAAATTAATATGTTGGCACAATTATATTTTTGTCTACAAAACTGAGAAACATTTCAGTCAAGTGTTTCAAAAGTTTTGACCGGTTGTGTGTGTGTGTGTGTGTGTGTGTGTGTGTGTGTGTGTGTGTGTGTGTAGATATAGATTATTTAAGGTTATTGTTATTCACTGATGATTTTAAAAAAAATAAATACCTTATCTACAGCTGTGTGATTCCTTCTGCAGCAGCATACCACCATCCTTCACAGGAGATTTTAGCAGGTAACGAGATCATCTTTATATTCTTTTTTTTTTTTTTTTCCACAAGAGAATTCAAGCTTTTAAAGGTATCTTTACATAGCTGTGTTAAGCCTGCTCTGTTTCTGCACAAATCAGTTTTAAGTGAAAATAACTACTTTTAATAATTTGTTTTAAAATGCTTTGGAATAGTATTTCAGCAGAAAGTTATCTATCTAGCTTGAACGCAGTGCCGCATTGAAACCGGACTAGGGCTGGGTTCGGAATTGCATACTACCGTACTTCTCATGCTATTTCTGCCACTGACACGCCACACGTGGCGGAGGTAGTGGGGGTGGTGTACCATTCCGAACTCTGCATTAATCTCTCTACTCTACAAACTCATAAAACATGGCTGCATCAGAGCAGCTTTAAACTTGTCATATAAGCATATTTGATTTTATATTTTAAAGCATAATGGCCATCTCAGTTGTTGCAACATAACTGATGTATAAATGCATGCATGCCCACTGAATACCATTAATCTGTTTGAAAATTTACCTGAATGTATTTTAATCAGTGGTTCTCCACCCTTTGACTTCAAGGCCCCCCACTGTCAGAGAAAATATTTGAAGGCCTTCCATGTAGGGTACTTTTTATTATTATAAGATATTTCCTCTATTTCTACTGTAAAGATGGCAAAGCCTGTTTTCAAGTTTTAATGAAAGAAACTACTATCGACAATAGATTAAAATTATTAATCATTATAATTTGTACTCCAGAACGTCTAGAACTGTATATTCTTCATTAAAAGATGTTGAAGGTACAATCTTCCTTTATCTAAATAATTTTAAAGATCTTGAGGCCCCCTGGAAGTGTGCTGAGGCTCCTTAGTGGGTCCCCACCCCCATTTGAGAACCATTGTTTTAGATGCAGCTTCTATTCCACCTTCTCAGTGTAGGTCTAGAGTCTACCCTTGCAGAAACCCTTGCTGCTAGGCGTCTTCCAGATACATACTGTTCGGACCCTCTCACGGTAATATCAGACAGCCTATTATGAAGCTTCCTTCCACAAATGGTTTCAGTCTATCATAAAAACAAAATCAGCAGGCATGCAATAATTGGAGGTAAGGCTGCATTTTGCCTGATTTGGCATTTTTAAACAACCAGTTATGTCATAAGATCCTGTTGATATGATGACTTTATTTTCACAGTCAGCATACTCCTATCTGTCGTTTTAGTGAGGCGTACATTCGATTTGCATAAATCGTTATTTATCATCTAGGGTCACTCATGTACAACAAGCATTATAGCTTTGAAAGACATAACACTTGTGTAATGCAGCAACACATTCATACCAATATACCAACAGGTTATGAGGCTGTATCGCATGATCGCACCTACTTATAAGTATAAGATATTAAATAGTAGAATATTTCCTCTGTGGCTTACACTTCTTAATTCATAATCAGTGGTGTCCAATCATAATTCATTATGCTTGTCATCTACTTGGCCTGCTGAGAACAATGTGCTTGTAACAGGGTAAGGTGGGCAAGGAGGAGGCGGGAACCGGATGAACAGTCAACGTAAGTTTAAAAAAACATAAATTATCTCAAATCAACTTAAACACATAGTCACACACACAGCGCCCGCATGTGGTGCTCTCAATCTCAAACTGGCATCTCCGGCTCCCCTTTATCTCGCTCTCCCGCTGATCAGTTGACTCAGCACCTGCCGTGCACCCTCACGGCCCTACCACACCCTCCTCATTGTCACAGTGCTGTTCAGGTGCCGCACCTGCAGCGTCTTTAGGCCGAGCAACTAAACCTCTCACGACACTGCAAAGCAGCGCAAATGTGCTGTCTAGGTGCCGCAACTGTAACTGCAATCAAGTCAGATTTTCTGTTCTTCAGTGCACGATTACGTCTAAGCTTGTGTTTTGTTACAACGACTCACGTCGAAGCAAAGATTCTTCATCCTCCCTTTTGAGTGGCGAACACATAAGGATGTCGTTTATACAGTGTAAATTTCAGAGCAATTTTAATATACCTTTTTCTAAACATTACAAGGGTCCAACGGAGACAGCTGGTCTTTTCGAGGCTTGCAATTTCTCACCACGAGGCATTATCTCCACCAGTGCTTTGTCAGTGCCATTATTCTTTTGGGATTCTATCAGGAGATGCGAGTTATTTTAACTTGTTTTCTTTATCTTTCACCCATTCGTGGACCACGCAGGGGTTCTGGTTTTGCAGTCTAACCAAGTCCAACCAAGCGCATCGCATAAAGGAATGACTTTGAGTTAATATCGTCTCCATTTAGAATTTCCCTCGTGTTCCCCCCACGGCTTGCGCTGGGGAACGAGTTGGTCAAGGTGATGTTTTTGTTCCGCGAAGATGTTTCGCACTATCCGGGTACTACACGTTGTTCCCCCATTAAATGCTGGGACCTATTTAGTGTCTAACCCGTTTTTTCAGTACACTAATTTAGCTCAGTTTCCTCCGTAAATTACGCTGGCGAACGAGCCATTAATATTTTCAGCTTGAGTTTTGCCTCTGTCTCTATGACTAAGGGTTTCGGGGCACGCGTAATATAACTCAATGTACAATAAAAATAGGTCTACACACGAGCCTACAGGCTTGCTGTGTAACGAAGGATGAGCCCCCATTCAGTGAACGAAATTGGACCGTATGAATATATCAGTTTTTCTCCTATTTGCTGTTCGGTTAGTATCGGAATGAGTTTGCCATTGTACTCGCCTCAAACGTCCGACAACCAGAATATGGTTACATTTTCCCCCAAAGCTTGCTGAGGAGCAAACATCATGGTCTCCATGACCAAGGGTCTCGAGATATGCATAACAGAATTTGATGTTCATCAAAGCACAAGTGTACACAAAGACACACAGTGAGCATAAGCACAACATGTTGTTCCCCCCATAAAGAATGCTGGGGCCGTTGTGGCAAACCTGTTTTCCCAAATAAACATTTCCCCCAATGTTCATACATTTTTCCCCATTCAAATACCAGGGAAAAGGTTTATTCTGTCAGTGTTTATTCGCTCATCTTTTATGCCCGAGTACAATAAAGGCAAAAACATTATCAAATTCCCCTCAACCAGCCTCAGTATTAAAGGAGCGAAGGTTTCCCTCCTGTGCCCCTGGTTCAGGGGCAGTCACCAAAAATAGGCCAAATGTGCCATCTAGTGGTTATAGGTCGTGCTGCAGTGAAAAGCCATGTATTAATCTCTCTATCTGCCCTTCTGTCGGCTTGGCAGCAGTTGAAGGGCATTTCGAACTGGGTACTTAGAACGATAATGCATGGTTATGTAATTAAATTCAGGTGAACTCTGCCGGTGTTCAACGGGGTTGTTCCGACAGAAGTTTCTGTTCGAGAAGCCCCATTTTTGAGTCGGGAAATTCACTCTCTCTTAGAAAAAGTGGCAATAGAGGAGATTCCCACTTCTCAAAGAGAGTGCTGTTTTTACAGCCGTTATTTTCTGGTCCTGAAAAAAAGACGGCGGCTTGCATCCCATTCTGGATTTGAGACACTTGAATTCCAAGCTAATGAAATGTCAATTCAGAATGCTGATGCAGAAACAAATAATGTCACAAGTGCAGCCGGAGGACTGGTCTGTGACAATAGATTTGAAGGATGCTTATTTCCATATTCAGAATGCACTAAAGCACATTTGCTTACTCAGATTCGCTTTCGGAAGCAAAGTGTATAGATTTTGCATTCGACTTGCACTAGCATTACACACTTTCACAAAATGCATGGATGGGGCTTTGATGCCATTGAGGCTTCAGGGCATCCGCGTTTTGAATTATCTCAACAACTGGTTGGTGCTAGCCCACTCTGAGACTTTGGCTGCCCAACATCGAAATGTCATTCTCAGCCATTTGAGCAATCTAGGGCTGTGTGTAAACCTAGAAAATAGTGTTCTGTTGCCACTCTGCTTTTAGGGGTGGAGCTAGATTCGCAGACAATGCAGGCGCGCCTGTCTCCAGCTCTGTCATTCCGCCGGTGTCTAGCAATGTTAAAAAAAAATTAAAAATGGCGCCAGCATGTTGCAAGGCAAGCCGTCGCGCTCCATGTGTGTCAGTTATCATCTGTGTTTTTATGTTAATCATTTGCTTTTTGACTTGGACTGTTTCATCAGTGTTGGCATATGATCGCCAAACACTCTTGGACATTCAAACCTCCATTAACTCTGTGCATCGCCATAACACTGGTGATCAACACTTCGCTTCAGCGAACATGGCTTTTACCTGTACACCCTGTTCAGCCTGCACCAGTATGTCGGCGTTTTCTGAAAAAAGCACACAGACGGTATGGACGATCGGATTATCGCTATCTAAAGGAACTGTTGTTCTCAGCACCAACACAAACACAGCCTTCAGACTCTACCACAGTTAAAGCTGCACTACTTAATGTGAGATCAGTAGCAAATTAAACGTTTCTACTGCATGATTTTATTGCATCACAAAAACTGGACTTTCTGTTTTTAACTTAGACATGGCTCAATTCTGCTGATACCTGCCTCCTTTCTGAACTGTTGCCTAGGAACTACAACACGTTTAATACCCTTAGAACCACTGGTCGGGGTGGGGGTGTAGCCACAATTCTTAAAGACTGTTTTAAATGCAGTGTACTCCCAGTGGAAAAATATTCAAGTTTTGAATATATTCAGTTCAACTGCTTGAACTGGATCTGACTCGCATAGTATATTGTGCTTTGATCCACTGCCCACCCAAATATGACAAGGATTTTAATAAAGACTTTTTAGATTATATTTCTTTCATTGTTCCCAGCACTGACAATCTCCTGATCATTGGGGACTTCAATATCCATGTGTGTTGTCCATCTAAACCACTGGCAAGGTAGATCTCTGAACTTATGGACTCTTTTAATTTGACTCAGTCAGTTTGTGATGCTACTCATAGGCATGGTCACACACTTGACCTGGTTTTATCCATGGGTTTACCCATCAATAATGTGGTCATAGAGGACAGTAATCTGTCTGACCATAAACCTGTCTTTTTTTATGTCAGATTTCCTTCTTTTACATCTAAGAGTCGATTGGTTGACTGTCAATTTTCAATCTGTTACTGAGTCTACAGCAAAACAATTTGCAGAGGCTTAAGCTGCATGTTCAGTTTCTGCTATTTATTAAGACCCCAGAGCCCTCTCGTACAGAGGAGCTGACTGTACTGTTTAATTCTACATGCCTGGACATTATGAATGTTGGTGCCCCACTTAGAAATAAACGTCACAAATCTCAACCATGGTTCAGTAATGAGACGGGTGCTCCTAGGCAGATCTGTAGGAAAGCTGAATGCCGGTGGAAGAGAGACAAGCTTCAGATTTCTTATGAAATGTTAAGCGACTCACTTAATAATTATCAGCGTGCGGCCAAAGCTGCAAGAACAAAATACTTCTCAGACTTAAGAAATAGAAATGCTCACTACCCAAAAGTCCTGTTTAGCACCATAAACAAGGTGCTAAACCCGGCTATCATACCCTTACATTCAACTCCAAATGCCTGTGAAGATTTTTAAACTTTTTTTTTTGTAAATAAGATTGATCTTATCAGATCACACATTACTTCCTCTAATATAAAATTATTGTCTCCCATCTCAAGTTCTTGGATATTCAACTGTTTTGATCCTGTCTCTCTTCCAACCTTATCAAATCAAATCACTTTTATTGTCACACAACCATATACACAAGTGCAATAGTGTGTGAAATTCTTGGGTGCAGTTCCGAGCAACATAGCAGTCATGACAGTGTTGAGACATATACCAATTTACAATAAACTTAAGATTTACACAACACAATTTAAAATCTAATATACACATAATTTCACACAACACAATATACAAATAATAATATACAATGTACATTATACAATACACACAATATAGAATGCACATTATACAATAAAGAAATAGTATATATAAAATGTACAGTAGGTTGTATTGTACTGTATTGACATTAAGGCTGTCGGTTGATAGTCAGTTGCCAGTGTGTTGTTAAGAGAGATATAATTATGACAGTCCTTAGCGGACATAATTAAACATATGCAACTGACATACAGTCCTTTGGATCCTATGCCTCCTCGATTTGTGAAAGACCTGTTTGACATTATAGGCCCTAGTGTTCAGTCCATTGTAAACAGCTCTTTGATTAATGGTATTGTCCCACCCTGTTTTAAACAAGCAGCGGTTCATCCTTTAATGAAAAAAAAAACAGGTCTTGTCCCCACAGTGCTGGAAAATTTTCATCCAATCTCAAAATTACCATTTTTATCAAAAGTGTTAGAGAAGGTTGTTTTATCTCAAATCACCCCTTTTTTATCAGAAAATGACATCCTACACATATTCCAGTCTGGATTTAGAGCCGGCCACAGCAAAGAGACTGCCCAGTTAAAAGTTACAAATGATTTATTAGTAGCTGTTGACTCTGGGATGGCTGTAGTGTTAATTATGTTAGACCTCAGTGCAGCATTCGACACTGTCGATCACTCAATTCTCTTGGACCGCATGGAGTGTGATACTGGCATTCGAGGGACTGCACTGAAGTGGTTTGATTCATATCTTCATGATAGGTCATTTTCTGTGAACATTGGAAACTATTCATCCTCCTCTTTTACCCAGAAATATGGCCTCCCTCAAGGCTCTATACTGGGGCCAATTCTGTTTTCATTATACATATGACCTCTAGGATCTATTTGCCACCGACATGCCATTTCTTAACATATTTATGCAGATGACACACAGCTGTTCCTACCTCTGAAAATTGGGAATGCTGGTTGTCTAGTAATTTTCTCCAGCTAAATGAAAACATGTCAGAGATTATTATATTTGGGCCTCCTAAATATACCGAGAGAATAGCCAGTATTCTTGCTCCCTTCGCGATAACTGTGAAAGATAAGGTGAGAAATCTCGGTGTCATAATTGATTCTGCACTTAGCTTTGAGAATCAGATAAATTCTGTTGTTAAAAACAGCTTTTACCAGCTCAGAATGATTTCTAGGCTAAAACCCTTGCTTAGTTTTAAAGATTTAGAGACAGATGTTCATGCTTTTATTACCTCAAGACTAGACTATTGTAACTCTCTCTAAGCAGGGGTCTGTCAGCGGCAACTCGTGCAGAATGCTGCAGCCAGTCTACTGACTGCCACTAAAAAAGGGAGCATATTACTCCTGTGCTATCCTCTCTTCACTGGCTTCCGGTGTGCTACAGAATTGATTTTAAGATTTTATTACTAGTTTTTAAAGCACTACACAATCTGTCTCATCAGTATATTAGTGATCTCCTAAGCCACCACAAATCTTCAAGGCTACTGAGATCTTCAAACCAAATGCTGTTGGCTGTCCCTCGGTCCAAGCAAAAATCTAAGGGGGATCAAGCTTTTTAGGTAGTTGCCCCTAAACTATGGAATAATCTTCCCCTTCATATTTGTTTGGCCCCATCTGATGAGGTCTTCAAGTCTCAATTGAAAACTTATCTCCTTTCTCTTGCTTTTGAATCTAGGGAAGCTTAAACTGGAGTTATATGCACATACACTGTCCCTTTTAATATACAGTCTTTCCTGTTGAATTTATATTGCTTATATGTATGTTATGTGTGGTGATGTTTCATCATTCTTAACTGTTTCTAGATTCTTGATTGTGAAGCACTTTGGTCAACTGCTGCATGCATCCCAAGTATGGTTTTCGACTCTGGTTTCTCTCCTGGAGAAAGCGCCTTGGGAGATTCTGGTCAGAATCTCCCAAGATGATTCCACATCCGCGTTCCTTTGTGGGATTTATCTGTTGTTTTAGAGGCGCTCTCGGGTGCTCTGTTTGAGCCCTTGGCAACAGTTACTGATACGTTTTTGACTCTTAAAACGGCCCTGCTAGTGGCATTTCATCATTTAAAAGGGTTGGTGATTTGCATGCCCTGTCGATTAATCCCTTATGTTTGGATTTTGCGCCAGGATGTTCAAGGGTGGTGTTAAGACCTCGCTTGGGCTATTTGCCGGGAACCTCGCAAAGGTGTTGGGTGCTGCCCAGCCCGCTGCTCTGCAGATGTCTGCCAAAGAGGCGCCACTGGCCAGGGCCCATGAGGCCGCCACACTCCTGGAAAAGTGGGCTCGTAACCCCGCAGGGGGTGGCACGTCCTGAGCTTGATATGCCATAGCGATGGCATCAATGACCCAGTGGGCAATCCTCTGTTTGGAGACAGCGCTTCCTTTCCGCTGTCCACCAAAGCAGACAAAGAGCTGTTCGGAGCTTCTAAAGCTCTGTGTGCGATCCAAATAGATGCGTACCGGACACAGCAACGCCAAGGCTGGGTCTGCCTCCTCCTGGGGCAGCGTTTGTAGGCTCACCACCTGATCCCTAAAAGGGGTCGTGGGAACCTTGGGCACATAGCCCGGTCAGGATCACGTGAGAGTAACCCAGACCGAACTCCAGGAACGATTCGCTGACAGAGAACGCTTGCAGGTCCCCTACCCTCTTGATGGAAGTAAGCGCAGTCAGGAGGGCAGACTTGAAAGAGAGTGCCTTAAGATCAGCTGACTCCAAGGGCTCAAAGGGAGCTCCCCGTAGACCCTGAAGGACTACAGAGAGGTACCACGGGGGAATGAGGCACGGTCTAGAGGGGTTCAACCTCCTAGCCCCTCTCAGGAACCTGATGATCAAGTCGTGCTTCCCCAAGTACTTACCATCTACTGCATCATGATGAGCCGAAATAGCGGCTACATACACCTTCAAGGTGGAGGGGGACAGCCGCCCCTCCAACCTCTCCTGCAGGAAGGAAAGCACTGATCCGACTGCGCATCTCTGGGGGTCTTCCCGTCGGGAAGAACACCACTTAGCGAACAGACGCCACTTCAAGGCATACAGGTGCCTTGTAGATGGAGCCCCTTGCCTGAGTGATCGTGTCTACCACGTGGAGATTCCAGAGGTCTGGTCACGGGTGCCAGATGGTGCCCCGTCCCTGAGAAAGAAGGTCCTTCCTCAGGGGAACCCGCGGTAAGCTACCGTCGCTGTGTTGTCCGTCCGGACCAACACGTGCTTGCCTTGGATCAACGGCCGAAACCTCCGCAAGGCGAGCAGTATTGCCAACAACTCTAGGCAGTTGGTGTGCCAACGCAGCCGCGGACCAGTCCAAGAACCGGCGGTTGTGTGCCCGTTGCATACGGCGCCCCAGCCCATCTTGGAGGTGTCTTGTGTAACCACGACGCGTCTGTAGACCTGCTCTAGGGGAACCCCTGCCCATGGAAATGCATGGTCGGTCCAAGGGCTGAAGAGGCGGCAAAAAATCGGCGTGGTGGCAACGCGATGTGTCCCGCGGCGCCATGCCCATCTCGGGACTCGAGTCTGAAGCCAGTGCTGAAGTGGTCTCATATGCATCAAACTGAGCAGTGTGTCTGTCACTGAGGATGCCATATGCCCCAGGAGCCTCTGAAACAATTTCAGTGGAACCGCTGTCCTCCTTCTGAACGCCTTCAGACAGTTCAGCACCGACTGAGCGCGTTCGTTCGTGAGACGCGCTGTCATCGAGACCAAGTCCAACTCCAGACCTAGGAAAAAGATGCCCTGAACCGGGGAGAGCTTGCTCTTTTCCCAGTTGACCCGAAGCCCCAGTCGGCTGAGGTGTCGAAGCACGAGGTCCCTGCGTGAGCATAGCAACTCTCGAGAGTGAGCTAAGATCAGCCAGTCATCGAGATAGTTGAGAATGTGGATGCCCACTTCCCTTAGCGGGGCAAGGGCTGCCTCTGCGACCTTCGTGAAGATGCGAGGGGACAAGGACAGGCCGAAGGGGAGGACCTTGTACTGGTAAGCCTGGCCCTCGAAGGCAAACCGCAGGAAGGGTCTGTGTCGAGGTAGGACCAAGATGTGGAAGTACGCATCCTTCAGGTCTACCGCAGCGAACCAATCTAGATGCCGGACGCTTGCTAGAATGCATTTTTGCATCAGCAACTTGAACAGGGGTCGTACTCGCAGGTCCAAGATTGGTCGCAACCCACCGCATTTCTTTGGTACGATGAAGTAAGGGCTGTAGAACCCTTTCCTCATCTCGGCTGGAGGGACAGGCTCTATCGCGCCCTTGATCAGGAGGGTTGCGATCTCCGCACACAAGGTAGCAGCGTTCTCGCCCTGCACTGAGGTGAAGCGGACGCCGCTGAACCAAGGCGGGTGCCTGGCGAACTGGGTGGAGGTGGCTTGTCCAGGGATGACGTAAACCTACAGGCCTTGGACAGGAGCTTTGGGCGCCTGCACCAGGTGGTGGTGCTCTGCGGACACAAGTGCACCACGAGTGCCTTGTTCACCTGGGGGATCACCTAATACCCCCTGGCCACTCCGCCATCGAGGGTAGCGAGAGCGGGGGAGCTGAAAGATCGGGACTGGGCAGTAAAAGGTGCCTCCCACGACCTTGTCAGCTCCTCGTGCACTTCCGGGAAGAAAGGAATGGGGGCGGGGCGCAGAGCTCAGGAACCAATTGTCGAGCCGCGAGGGTTCAGGGGAGAGCGGAGGGTTCCACTCTAGCCTGACGTTCGCGGCCACCCGGGAAAGCATGTCCGTCATTTCCGCGTCGGCCTGAGACTGGGTGACCGTTCCCGAAGGATGAAGCCCAGCCGAAGCCTCAGCGTCAGACCGGACGAGCCCGCTCTCTGATGCTGCGCTCGATAACTCATCATCTTCCGGGGCACCAGACGAGATGTCGAACCCGCCCTGAAACGAGCCGGCGATCTCGTCCGAGCACGCGATCGGGGCAAGCGAATGTGCTGGGGAATGGGAGGTCCATGGGGGGATACCCGGCGGAGGTGGTCTGAATGCAACCGCTCGGCTCCGAAGAGAAAATCTGAATGAGTGGTTGCATACTAGCTCCTTTTATACCCGTATGTCTGGGGGAGTGGCATGCAAATTCCACTCGCCAATTCTCATTGGCCTTTTTTCAAAACATCGACACAACATCGAGTGAGTGACAGATAGGGAATACTCTTTTTCCAATTATCTGTTGTCCAATGTCTGTGATTCTTTACCCACTCTAAACTTTTCTTTTTGTTTTTCTGTTTCAAAAGTGGCTTTTTCTTTGCAATTCTTCCCATAAGGCCTGCACCCCTGAGTCTTCTCTTTACTGTTGTATATGAAACTGGTGTTGAGCTGGTAGAATTCAATGAAGCTGTCAGCTGAGGACATGTGAGGCATCTGTTTCTCAAACTAGAGACTCTGGGCCTTCCACATCTCTTTCTGTCCTTGTTAGAGCCAGTTGTCCTTTGCCTTTGAAGACTATAGTGCACACCTTTGTACGAAATCTTCAGTTTTTTAGCAATTTCAAGCACTGTGTAGCCTTCATTCCTCAAAACAATGATTGACTCAAGAGTTTCTAGAGAAAGCGGTTTATTTTTTGCCATTTTTGACCTAATATTGACCTTAAGATATGCCAGTCTATTGCATACTGTGGCAACTTAGAAACAAACACAAAGACAATGTTAAGCTTCATTTGACGAACCACATAGCTTTCAACTGTGTTTAATATAATGGCAAGTGATTTTCTAGTACCAAATTAGCAATTTAGCATGATTACTCAAGGATAAGGTGTTGGAATGATGGAGTGATGGCTGCTGGAAATGGGGCCTGTCTAGATTTGAGCAAAAATTATTTTGTTCAAATAGTGATGGTGCTGTTTTTTACATCAGTAATGTCCTGACTATACTTTATGATCAGCTGAATGCCACTTTGGTGAATTAAAGTACCAATT